>NC_045444.1:88779636-88845483 GCF_002776525.5 Piliocolobus tephrosceles
ATCTCCTGACCTCGTGATCCGCCCATCTCGGCCTCCCAAAGTGCTGGGATTACAGGCTTGAGCCACCGCGCCCGGCCGAGGTTCAAATTTTAAATCATGATTAGTTCTGTATTTGGAAAATAAAACCATCACATTTCAGCTCCAAATATCTAATCGGTTTTAACTAGGGCAATTTTAGATTAAGAAAGAAGAAAGTAAGTTTTTTGTTGTTGTTGTTTTGTTTTTGAGACGGAGTCTTGCCCTGTCGCCCAGGCGGGAGTGCAGTGGCTGGATCTCAGCTCACTGCAAGCTCCGCCTCCTGGGTTTAGGCCATTCTCCCGCCTCAGCCTCCCCAGTAGCTGGGACTACAGGCGCCCGCCACCTCGCCAGGCTAGTTTTTTGTATTTTTTAGTAGAGACAGGGTTTCACCATGTTAGCCAGGATGGTCTCGATCTCCTGACTTCGTGATCCGCCCGTCTAGGCCTCCCAAAGTGCTGGGATTATAGGCTTGAGCCACCGCGCCCGGCCAGAAAGTAAGTTTTGACATGGGTGTTTCTGTGTTTCAGGGGCCTCCAAAAGGATGAATATGTACTTATCTTACACGGGGTGAAGGCTGTGAGAGTGAGTATTACAGTAGCTTCATTATTACACAAATCCTGCTCTTGAAATTATTTGTGTAATTTTTGCAAGCAGATAGCCCAGTGCAGTTATTTGGAGGTCACTATGAAGGGCCAGATAAATATTATCGAAAGCCAGAAAAACTAGAAAGCAAGGCCATAAGAAGGTCTTGTTTCCTTTTTTTTTTTTTTTTTTTTTTTTGAGATGGAGTTTAGCTCTGGTTGCCCAGGCTGAAGTGCAATGGCCTGATCTTGGCTCACCGAAACTTATGCCTCCTGGGTTCAAGTGATTCTCCAGCCTCAGCCTCCTGAATAGCTGGAATTACAGGAATGCGCCACCACGCCTGGCTAATTTTGTATTTTTAGTAGAGAGGGGGGTTTCTCTACGTTCGTCAGGCTGGTCTCAAATTCCCAACCTCAGGTGATCTGCCCACCTCAGCCTCCCAAAGTGCTGGGATTACAGGTGTGAGCCATTGCACCCAGCCAAAAAGGTCTTGTTTACTGACTTCAATGTATTTCATATGCTTATACAACAGCCTTACCCACTAAGTAAGACAAATGTAGACATGCTTAAGAACTGGAAAAAGTATTGAAAAGGCATCAAAGGTTTGTATAATGTGCAGTACATGATATTATTCACATTCGTTATGATTTTTTTCTAATCTTGAAGATAGAAATATAAGCCTATACAGGATCAAATATTTGCCTTGTTTTGTGTCTTCAATTGGCTGGCTTTTTTTTTTTTTTGAGACAGAGTCTCACTCTGTCACCCAGGCTGGAGTGCAGTGGTGCGATCTTGGCTCACTGCAACCTCTGCCCCCTGGGTTCAAGCAATTCTCCTGCCTCAGACTCCCAAGTAGCTGGGATTACAGGCGGCTGCCACCACACTCGGCTAATTTTTTTAGTTTTTAGTAGACATAGCGTTTCGCCATCTTGGCCAGGCTGGTCTTGAACTCCTGACCTTGTGATCCACCTACCTCGGCCTCTCAAAGTGCTGGGATTGTAGGCGTGAGCCACCGCGCCCAGCCCTGGCTGGCTTTTCACTTCAGTGGCTGTGAATATTTTCTGGGTATTTAGCAGTATATGATTTAGTCATCAATCTCTGATATTATAAATCTTTCTGTAGAAATAAGATTTTCACACATTAAATAGTTGTACATGAAATAATGACAGAAAAATGCTTTATGATTTTATCACTTCTCTTTAGATGACTATGCTATGCTCATCATACTGTAATACAGAGCTTTTAGAGATTAATATTGGGCCGAGAGTGGTGACTCACGTCTGTGATCCTACCACTTTGGGAGGCCGAGGTGGGCTGATCAGGGTGGTCAGGAGTTCGAGACCACCCTGGCCAATATGGCGAAACCACGTCTATACTAAAATTAAAAAAAAAAAAAATTAGCCAGGTGTGATGACACGTGCCTGTAGTCCCAGCTACTCAGGAGGCTGAGGCAGAAGAACTGCTTGGACCTGAGAGGCGGAGGTTGCAGTGAGCTGAGATTGTGCCACTGCCCTCTAGCCTGGATGACAGCAAGACTGTGTCTCAAAAAAAAAAAGAAAGAAAAGAAAAGAAAAATATTAATATTGGGCCAGGCGCGGTGGCTCAAGCCTGTCATCCCAGCACTTTGGGAGGCCGAGACGGGCGGATCATGAGGTCAGGAGATCGAGACCATCCTGGCTAACACGGTGAAACCCCGTCTCTACTAAAAAATACAAAAAAAACTAGCCGGACGAGGTGGCGGGCGCCTGTAGTCCCAGCTACTCGGAGGCTGAGGAAGGAGAATGGCATAAACCTGGGAGGCGGAGCTTGCAGTGAGCTGAGAACTGGCCACTGCACTCTAGCCCGGGCGACAGAGCGAGACTCCGTCTCAAA
Source organism: Piliocolobus tephrosceles (assembly GCF_002776525.5). Classification (NCBI taxonomy): domain Eukaryota; kingdom Metazoa; phylum Chordata; class Mammalia; order Primates; family Cercopithecidae; genus Piliocolobus; species Piliocolobus tephrosceles. The sequence continues at coordinate 88,782,109 of NC_045444.1, forward strand.
AAGAAAAAAAAAAAGAAAAAAAGAAAAGAAAAATATTAATATTGATATAGCATTTGTACAAAGTTATATACCCAGAAGGGATTCAATAAATGCATGCTTGCTGATTAACAACTTTTATTAAGTCATAGTACTTCTATGTAAGTTACAAGGTGTGATTCAGACCTTTTGGGGAGTCATAAAGGAAAAATCATATTATCCAATCATATTAGGATCCATGTTTAAATGGAAAAATCTCTAGCTTCTACATTCTGGCTATGAGCAGTAGGAGTCATGACATATTTTTTTTTTAATGTAAAAACAATTTTTTTTTTTGAGACAGAATTTCGCTCTTGTTTCCCAGGCTGGAGTGCAGTGGCGCAATCTTGGCTCACTGCAACCTCCACCTCCCGGGTTCAAGCGATTCTCCTGCCTGATTTACATTTTTCCAGAATTTTCTAAGTATATGTTTATAGATAATTGAACATACATACAGCTGGGATAATGTATTACTTACATTTAACATTCTGGTTTTCCAATTTCATACTATATCATGGGCATATCCCCATGATATTATTTTCTATAAATACCATTTTAATAGCTCTATAGTATTTCATGCTATTTATATTTCATGGTTTACCCAGCTGTTATTTTATTGTTAGATATTTAAATTAATTCCAATTTTTTGGTACTATATATAAACAATGCTGTGATAGACATTTTTGTCTGCCTTTCTGAGTATTTCCTTAGGATTTCCTTAGGAGAGCCATGAATAAATTTCATGGCTATCCTTAATTTTTTTTACTTTTTATTTTTGAGACAGGGTCTTGCTCTGTTGCCTAGGCTGGAGTACAGTAGCATGATCATGGCTCACTGCAGCCTCGACCTGCTGGGCTCAAGTGATCCTCCCACCTTAGCCTCCTGAGTAGCTGGGACCACAGGTATACACCATGGCCGGCTAATTTTTTCATTTTTTGTAGAGACAAAGTCCCACTATGTTGCCCAGGCTGGTCTCCAACTCCTGGTCCTCCTGCCTAAGCCTCTCAAACTGCTGGGATTACAGGCATGAGCCACCACACCCAGCCTAGTGTAATATTTTTCAAGAATTTCATTTCATTGATTCTATAAATGCATAAATCTTAAATTATTTCAGACTCTAATCATATAAACTACAAATGTAAAATATGCACAAATATTTCAGGGTCTGAGCAGAAGTTATCTATGAAAATTTTTCTTTAGTAAGTCAATTCAAAAGCATGAATAACATTTCGTGAAGCATTTTTCTTTTCTTTTCTTTTTTTTCTTTTTTGAGACAGAGTCTTGCTCTGTCACTCAGGCTGGAGTGCAGTGGTGTGATCTTGGCTCACTGCAAGCTCCGCCTCCTGGGTTCACGCCATTCTCCTGCCTCAGCCCCCCGAGTATCTGGGACCACAGGTTCCCGCCACCGTGCCCAGCTAGGTTTTTTGTATTTTTAGTAGAGACGGGGTTTCACCGTGTTAGCCAGGATGGTCTCGATCTCCTGACCTCATGATCCACCCGCCTCTGCCTCCCAAAATGCTGGGATTACAGGTGTAAGCCACTGCGCCCGGCCAGCATTTTTCAAGTGGATCAATTTTTACTCACTTTTATAGACCCATTATTTTATTTAACTCATGGTTATTTTGACACACAGTGTTTCTTTACATCATATAGGTTAGGCCTCATTTACTCATTCACTCAAGTGGAGGTGCCCTTTCCCCAACTTAATCTGTATTAGTGAGTGTTTGCCATATTAACTCCCATTTTATTTTTTTATTTTTTTTATTTTTATTTATTTATATTTTTCAGATGGAGTCTCGCTCTGTCGCCCAGGCTGGAGTGCAGTGCCCGGATCTCGGCTCACTGCAAGCTCTGCCTCCCGGGTGTATGCCATTCTCCTGCCTCAGCCTCCCGAGTAGCTGGGACTACAGGCGCCCGCCACCTCGCCCGGCTATTTTTTGGTATTTTTTAGTAGAGACAGGGTTTCACCATGTTAGCCAGGATGGTCTCGATCTCCTGACCTCGTGATCCGCCCGTCTCGGCCTCCCAAAGTGCTGGGATTACAGGTTTGAGCCACCGTGCCCGGCCATTACCTCCCATTTTAAAAAAATGTAAGTCTAGGCTGGCTGTGGTGGCTCACGCTTGTAATCCCAGTACTTTAGGAGGCCAAGGCAGGCCGATGGCTTGAGCCCAGGCGTTGGAGACCAGCCTGGGCAGCATGGTGAAACTCAGTCTTGACAAACAATAAAAGAACTTAGCCGGGTGTGGTGGTGTTGCACCTGTAGTCCCAACTACTTGGAGGCAGAGACAAGAGGATCACCTAGGCCCACCAGGTCAAGACTGCAGTAAGCTATGATCATGGCACTGCACTCCAGCCTGGGGACAGAGCAAGACCCTGTCTCAAAAAAATAGAATAGGCTGGACGAGGTGGTTCATGCCTGTAATCCCAGCACTTTGGGAGGCCAAGGCGGGCAGATCATGAGGTCAGGAGTTCAAGATCAGCCTGACCAATATGGTGAAACCCCGTCTCTACTAAAAATACAAAAATTAACCAGGCATGGTGGCACACACCTGTAATTCCAGCTACTCAGGAGGCTGAGGCAGAGGATTGCTTGAACCCAGGAGGCGGAGGTTGCAGTAAGCCAAGATTGTGCCACTGCACTCCAACCTGGGCAACAGAGTGAGACTCTGTCTCCAAAAAAGAAAAAAAAAAGGCCAGGTGGGGAGGCTCGGCTGGGCGGGGTGGCTCATGCCTGTAATCCCAGCATTTTGGGAGGCCCAGGCAGGAGTAGCACGAGGTTGGGAGATTGAGACCATCCTGGCTAACATGCTGAAACCCCGTCTCTACTAAAAATACAAAAGAAAAAAAAATTAGCCAGGCATAGTGGTATGCGCCTATAGTCCCAGCTACTTGGAAGGCTGAGGCAGGAGATTGCTTGAACCCGGGAGGTGGAGATTGTAGTGAGCTGAGATTGCACCACTGCACTCCAGCCTGGGCGACAGAGCGAGACTCTGTCTCAAAAAAAAAAAGTGTGTGTATATATATATATAAAACAAATATATATATTACAAGTATATATATTACACGTATACATATATTACAAATATATATATGCACACACACACACAAAATTAGCTGGGCGTGGTGGCGAGTGCCTGTAATCCCAGTTACTTGGTAGGCTGAGGCAGGAGAATCACTTGAACCTGGGAAGCAGAGGTTGCAGTGAACCGAGATCGCACCAGTGCACTTGGCTAAAGCCCGTGCAACAGAGCAACACCCTGGAGTCTCACAAAAAAAAAAAAAAAGATTTCAGCCAGCAACGTGAATAAGCTTAAAAAAAGGAGATTCTTCCCCTGTTAAGCCTCCAAGTGATAACACAGTCTGGTTGACACTTTAATTGCGATCTTGCAAGACTCTGAGCAGACAGCCCAGCTAACGTGCCCAGACTCCTGACATGGAAACTGAGAGATAATCAATACATGTTGTTTTGAGCTGCTATGTTAGTGGTAATTTGTAACACAACAATAGAAAATGAATTTAAGTAAGTACCATCAAAAGATGAGAGGAAGGAACTTATCTCCCTTGTTCCTTGCTGTATCTAGTACCTGAAACAATGACCAGCGCATAGTTCAGTAAACATCTGTTGGTTATATATATGACGGAATAAACGTATGGATGGAGGCAAAGGATGGGACTGGATTCTAACAACATGGCTAGTGGCTATAGGCTAAGAAATAGTAATTTCTGGCCGGGCGCAGTGGCTCATGCTTGTAATCCCAGCACTTTGGGAGGCCAAGGCGAGCGAATCACAAGGTCAAGAGTTTAAGACCAGCCTGACCAATATGGTGAAACCCCGTCTCTACTAAAAATACAAAAAGTAGCCAGGTGTGGTGGTGCATGCCTGTAATTCCAGCTACTCAGGAGGCCGAGGAAGGAGAATCGCTTGAACTCGGGAGGCAGAGGTTGCAGTACCTTTTTTGTTGTTGAGACAGAGTCTGACTGTCACCCAGGCTGGAGTGCAGTGACGCGATCTCGGCTCACTGCAAGCTCCGCCTCCCGGGTTCATGCCATTCTCCTGCCTCGGCCTCCCGAGTAGCTGGGACTACAGGCGCCCGCCACGAGCCCGGCTAATTTTTTTGTATTTTTAGTAGAGACGGGGTTTCATCGTGTTAGCCAGGATGGTTTCCATCTCCTGACCTCGTGATCCGCCCGCCTCGGTCTCCCAAAGTGCTGGGATTACAGACGTGATCTACCGTCTGGCCAATAGTACTTTTTTTGAGAGGGAGTCTGGCTCTGCCATCCAGGCTGGAGTGTGGTGGTGCGATCTCGGGTCACTACCACTTCCGCCTCCTGGGTTCAAGCGATCCTCCTGCTTCAACCCCCCCAGTAGCTGGCAAACACAACCATGCGGGGCTTTTTATTTTATTTTTATTTTATTTTATTTTTTTGAGAGGGAGTATTGCTCTGACGCCGGGCTGGAGTGCAGTGGCCCGATCTAGGCTCATTGCAACCTCCGCCTCCCGGGTTGTACTTTTTAGTAGAGAGAGGTTTCACCGTGTTGGCCAGTGTGGTCTCAATCTATTGACCTCGTGATCTGCCAGCCTCAGCCTCCCAAAGTGTTGGGATTACAGGCGTGAGCACCGCGCCTGGCTTTATTTTATTATTATTATTTTTTTGAGACAGAGTTTCGCTCCAGGCTGGAGTGCAATAGGGTGATCTCGGCTCACCGCAACATCCGCCTCCCAGGTTCAAGCGATTCTCCTGCCTCAACCTCCCAAGTAGCTGGGATTACAGGCATGCAGCACCACACCCAGCTAATTTTTTTTTTTTTTTTCAGTAGAGACGAGGTTTCTCCATGTTGGTCAGGCTGATGTCCAACTCCCGACCTCAGGTGATCCGCCCACGTCGGCCTCCCAAAGTGCTGGGATTACAGGTGTGAGCCACCACACCAGGCCAGAAACGGTACTTTCAAATGGGGTTCCACTGGACAGGTATACATGTGGCTCAAGGACTTCAGAGAGCAAATGATATCTGACTTCAGAGAACAGTGATAGCTGATTCTTATTTTAAGATATCCTTCACTGTGTTATACTATGTCATACTTTTCTTTTTTGTTTCTTTCTTTTTTTTTTGAGACAGTCTCACTCTGTCACCCAGGCTGGAGTTCAGTGGCATGATCTCGGCTCACTACAACCTCTGCCTCCTGGGTTCCAGCGATTCTTGTGCCTCAGCCTCCAGTGCACCACCATGCCTAGCTAATTTTTTTTTGTATTTTTAGTAGAAATGGGGTTTCGCTTTGTTGGCCAGGCTGGTCTGAAACTCCTGGGCTCAAGTGATCCACCATTTTCCGTCTCCCAAAGTGTTGGGATTACAGGTGTGAGCCACTGCATCCAGCCTACTTTTCTTTTTTAATTCCAAGCCTTAGTAAAAATCTTTTTTTTTTGTATTTTTAGTAGAGACGAGGTTTCACCGTGTTAGCCAGGATGGTCTCGATCTCCTGACCTCGTGATCCGCCCGTCTCGGCCTCCCAAAGTGCTGGGATTACAGGCTTGAGCCACCGCGCCAGGCCATAAAAATCTTAACTACATATGGTATAACTTGGAGATAAATGAAGGGTCCTGTATCTACTCTTTGAAGGAAAGTAGAGCTCCATGTTTGAAATCAACAAGGAAAATGGCCAGAGCCGGGTGGGGTGGCTCACGCCTGTAATCCCAGCACTTTGGGAGGCTGACGCGGGTGGATCACCTGAGGTCAGGAGTTCAAGACCAACCTCAACATGGAGAAACCCCGTCTCTACTAAAAATACAAAATTAGCCGAGAGTGGTGATGCATGCATGTAATCCCAGATACTCGGGAGGCTGGGGCAGGAGAATTGCTTGAACCTGGCGGGCGGAGGTTGGGGTGAGCGGAGATCGCGCCACTGCACTTCAGCCTGGGCAACAGAGCAAAACTCTCTCTCAAAAAAAAAAAAAAAAAAAAAAAAGCAAGGAAAAGCTCTTACAAGACACCAGAAGAGAAGTCAACAGCAAATAAGTAAATTTGTGAAAAATAGAAGTCCTCCCAGGCGCGGTGGCTCACACCTGTAATCTCAGCACCTTGGGACACTGAGGTGGGCGGAGCACGAGGTCAGGAGACCATCCTGGCTAACATGGTAAAACCCCATCTCAACTAAAAATACAAAAACAAAAACAAAAAATTAGCTGGGCGTGGTGGCATCTACCTGTGGTCCCAGTGACTTGGGAGGCTGAAGCAGGAGAATTGCTTGAACCTGGGAGGTGGAGGTTGTGGTGAGCTGAGATCTCGCCACTGCACTCCAGCCTGGGTGACAGAGCCAGACTCCGTCTCAAAAAAAAAAGAAAAACAGAAGTCCTTTTCTGTGGTCTTTCAAATGCTTGGGAGAAGCTGGATTTTCTTGTTGTCAGTCACTCAGGATGGGAGGTTCTGATGGTTTTATGTTGCTCTTGAAGAAAAGGGTGACCCCAGAAGCTAGGTTAACTAAAATTTCCAAAGTTAGAAGGGAAGGAAAGAGATGAGACAATAAATCTAGGTTTTAAAAGCAAGGCTCTTTTTATTTATTTGTTTATTATTTTTTAAAAGCTTTGTTTTAGGAAGACAGAGAATTAGGTTGCTTTCAGGCCCAAAGGATGTCAGGGAGGTAAATCTCTAATTCTGTTTTCTCTGTACTTCCCAACTGGATTTTATTCTCTCCCCACAACTATACCTTGATTTTCCAAAATAAGACAATGCCCTGTCCGGTTTCTCAGTTTTAAGCCTAAAGATAAAATTCTAAAGTTTTTAAGCAGCTTTTAGTTGTTTTTCTGACCTGGAAAGGTGTCCCAGGGCTAACTTCTATATTGTTTTTCTGCTAGAGCTAAGAGTTTTTCTTCTATTTTTCTTTGATGCCACCCCTTTATGATCATGAAGTTTGTTCTTAGAAGTAGTCAGTATTGGCCGGGCGCAGTGGCTCACGCCTATAATCCCAGCACTTTGGGAGGCCGAGGCAGGCGGATCACCTGAGGTCAGGAGTTTGAGATCAGCCTGGGCAATACGGTGAAACCCCGTCTCTGCTAAAAATACAAAATTACCTGGGTGTGGTGACACATGCCTGTAATCCCAGCTACTCGGTAGGCTGAGGCAGGAGAATCGCTTGAACCTGGGAGGCAGAGGATGTGGTGAGCTGAGACTGCGCCATTACACTCCAGCCTGGGCAACAGGAGTAAATCTCCGTCACACACACACACACACAAAGAAGTAGTCGGTATTTCTGAGCCCAGGTAATTCCTACATATCCTCATTTATTTAACAAGAAATTGGCCTTAGTCCTTATTTCAATAGTTGTTCTAATAATCTGCTTAGTGCCCCTCTGTCCCCTCTTAAAACCAGGACCAGTCCTCCAACTCAAAGCAGAGATATCATCCATGAGGGGCTATAACACATAGTGAAGATCAGTCTTGGCAGATGCTGTTAGTCTGTCCTCTTGGATTTCTGTGTTGTATCTCCTTTATTTCCTGCTTCCTTACCCCTATCAGGAAAAAAAGTCCTACTTATTGGGGTTTTGGTGATTAGAGTATTAGGGATTATTTTACCCTTGGATACTGTTAGTCATTAGGGCTGTTCACAAATATTCAGGTTCTCTTTCTCATGACATAGTAGGATTACATTTTCTGCCTTTTTTTTTTTGTTTGAGACTGAGTCTTGCACTGTCTCCTGGGCTGGAGTGCAGTGGCGCAATCTAGGCTCAATGCAACCTCTGCCTCCCAGGTTCAAGCGATTCTCCTGCCTCGGCCTCCCAAGTAGCTGGGATTACAGGCACCCGCCACCACGTCCGGCTAATGTTTTGTATTTTTAGTAGAGAAGGGGTTTCACCTGTCTCGAACTCCTGACCTCGTGATCCGCCCGCCTCGGCCTCCCAAGTGCTGGGATTACAAGAGTGAGCCAACGCTCTCGGCCTCTGCCCTCTTAAAGTTAGGTTTGGCCATCGGACTTTGTTGGCCACTAAAATATGAGTGGAAGTAAAGCACACTGCTTCTAGGTGGAAGCTTTTTAATGGCTACAGCAAGACACTGCAACACTAGCAATTAAATTTTATGATCCCTATTGTGGCAATTTGGAAAACATGTCTCAGTGAAGACTCTAATCTGGGGACCTCAGTGATTACAGTGAGAGAGTCCATGCAGTGGATGTTTTGCTGAGCTCCCCAGATCCACTCTTTAGGTCTGAAGCATTCTTTTTTTTTTTTTTTTGAGACGGAGTCTGGCTCTGTGGCCCAGGCTGGAGTGCAGTGGCCAGATCTCAGCTCACTGCAAGCTCCGCCTCCCAGGTTTACGCCATTCTCCTGCCTCAGCCTCCCAAGTAGCTGGGACTACAGGTGCCTGCCACTTTGCCCGGCTAGTTTTTTGTATATTTTAGTAGAGACGGGGTTTCACCATGTTAGCCAGGATGGTCTCGATCTCCTGACCTCGTGATCCACCCGTCTCGGCCTCCCAAAGTGCTGGGATTACAGGCTTGAGCCACCGCGCCCGGCAGGTCTGAAGCATTCTTTCTCCCAACTGCTAGAACTGCTGGTGGCTGACAGTGCTCAGCTGGGTCCCTCTCTGGGGGTAGCTGTTGGCTAAAGAGAACCCTTTTATCAAAGGTCACATCTCTTTCATATGTGCAGCCCACATCCAGTGACTGGTTGGTGTGAACGTATAATTTAACTGGGTTTTACCCAACTTGATTAGGCAGTCTGTCTAATGCTGGATTTCCTACTCCAAGGCAGCAATCAAGGAGCCTAATTTATCAGCATTCTTGAGGGACTTTTTCCCTAGATGTACCCCACTGAAGGAATCTTGAATGAAAAACTTGCTGGGTTTGGGGGGGTCTTTTAGGTGTACCTTAAAGTGTTAGCAGACACAGATTAGGACAATGCTGAAAGGCCAACCCAGTTCCAGAATTCCTGCAGGATTGGTTGATGCCTCGGTTGCAAATGTGTTGCAATTCAACTTCTCCCTCTGCCCAGTCTTGCATCCCTCAGTCCCCACAGAGGTTGTTCTTGCCATCATTAGGTAATAACCTTCTGAATACAAATTTCAGAGTTTCAGTTTATTTCCTGTGAACTCAAGTTGCGATGGGTCCCCTGATGACTTATATCAAACGTATAACGTGTGAGAAATAAACCTTTATTGCTTGATGTTGAGATTTGGGGAATGTTACTGTAATTTAGCCCATCCTGATTAGTACAGATGCCAAACCTCACCTGCATCACCAGTCCTTTGTTCTCAGCTGAGCTTGACTTACATCGTCTACATTGTCTGCCTTTTGTTGTGGACAAGTTTCCTGCCAAGTCCTAATTCTGTTCTTTGATGTTCTTTCTCACTATAAGTGAACAGCCATGTGCCAACTGAGATATCACAAGAAGGAACAGAAAAGGGAAGAGGGTACAAACCTAGTTGTCTACCTACCAAGTCACTGGCATGTATTTTTTCATGTGAATTTCCTAAGACCTTTTCTGTGTTCTATATTATTTATTTATTTATTTATTTATTTATTATTTATTTATTTATTTTTTGAGACGGAGCCTCGCTGTGTCACCCAGGCTGGAGTGCAGTGGCCGGATCTCAGCTCACTGCAAGCTCCGCCTCCCGGGTTTACGCCATTCTCCTGCCTCAGCCTCCCGAGTAGCTGGGACTACAGGCACCCGCCACCTCGCCTGGCTAGTGTTTTGTATTTTTTTTTTTTTGAGACGGAGTCTCGCTCTATCGCCCAGGCTGGAGTGCAGTGACCTGATCTCAGCTCACTGCAAGCTCCGCCTCCCGGGTTTACGCCATTCTCCTGCCTCAGCCTCCCCAGTAGCTGGGACTACAGGCGCCGGCCACCTCGCCCGGCTAGTTTTTTGTATTTTTTAGTAGAGAAGGGGTTTCACCGTATTAGCCAGGATGGTCTCGACCTCCTGACCTCGTGATCCGCCCGTCTCAGCCTCCCAAAGTGCTGGGATTACAGGCTTGAGCCACCGTGCCCGGCTAGTTTTGTATTTTTTAGTAGAGACGGGGTTTCACCGTGTTAGCCAGGATAGTCTCGATCTCCTGACCTCGTGATCCACCCGTCTCGGCCTCCCAAAGTGCTGGGATTACAGGCTTGAGCCACCGCGCCCGGCCCTATATAATTTATTGTACTTTTATAACATGTACAGTAGTCCTTCCTGCCCCTTATCCACAAGGCCTCCAGTGGATGCCTGAAATTGCAGACAGTACTGAACCCAATTGCTGTAAACTAGAATACATTTCTATTATGTCTTCTACCCACAAATTTAATGCCTTTTCCATCTTAACTAAGCAATTATTATGCACTGTGGCCATCACTTTTGCAGTTTGAGGTGTGGCAGCAAAACTAGCCTGAATTTATTTTTTCTTCACAATTCAGTTTCACAGATAGAATTTTTTTTTTTTTTTTTCCAGAGTCTCTGTCACTGAGACTGGAGTACAGTGGTGCAATCTCAGCTCACTGCAACCTCCACCTCCCGTGTTCAAGCGATTCTCTTACTTCAGCCTCCGGAGTAGCTGCTGCGATTACAGGTACATGCCACCATGCCCAGCTAGTTTTTGTATTTTTAGTAGAGACGGGGTTTCACCATGTTGGCCAGGCATGTCTTGAACTCCTGACCTCAAGTGATCCTCCCACCTTGGTCCCCCAAAGTGCTGGGATTACAAACGTGAGCCACTGCGCCCTGCCAAAGATTCATCGTTACCAGCGATCTTAGCAACCTCAGCATATAATTTTTTCCTTCCTTATTAAGTCAATAACTCTTTTTTTTTTTTTTTTTTGAGACTGAGTCTCGCTCTGTCGCCCAGGTTGGAGTGCTGTGACACAATCTTGGCTCACTGCAAGCTCCACCTCCCGGGTTCACGCCATTCTCCTGCCTCAGCCTCCCAAGTAGCTGGGACTACAGGCACCCGCCACCACGTCCAGCTAATTTTTTTGTATTTTTAGTAGAGACGGGTTTTCACCATGTTAGCTAGGATGGCCTCGATCTCCTGACCTCGTGATCCGCCTGCCGCCTCGGCCTCCCAAAGTGCTGGAATTACAGGCAAGAACTCTGACATTTTAACTTCAGGAAGCACTTTATAGCTTCTCTATGGCTGAATTGCCAGCATCACTACTCTTGTGCTTTGGGGCCATTATTAAGTAAAATAAAGGTTAGTTGAACACAAGTACTTGGATACTACATACTGCCACAGTCAGTCTGATAAGAGACTGCTACTAAGTGATTAAGGAGGTTATAGCGGATACACTGTACAAATGATGATTCACATCCCAGAAGGACAGTGTGGGATGGCAGTGATTTCATCACAGCTAGTTAGTAACAGTACTCAATTTAAAATTTATAAGGCCAGGCTCAGTGGCTCAAGCCTCTAATCCTAGCATTTTGGGAGGCCAGGAGGGCAGATCACCTGAGGTGGGGAGTTTGAGACCAGCCTGACCAACATGGTGAAATTCCGTCTCTACTAAAAATACAAAACTAGCTGGGTGTGGTGGCACATGCCTGTAATCCCAGCTACTTAGGAGGCTGAGGCGGGAGAATCGCTTGAGTCTGGGAGACGGCGGTTGCTGTGAGCTGAGATCAGGCCATTGCACTCCAGCTTGGGCAACAAAAGAGAAACTCCGTCTCAAAACAAAACAAACACTTATTGTTTATTTCTGGAACTTTCCATTTAATATTTTCAGACCGTGGTTGACCGCAGGTAACTGAAACGGTGGATAAGGGGGAACTACAAAAAGGACACTTAATGTTTCTTGGAAAAAAATCTTAAATAAATAAAAATTGAACGAAGTACTTGATCTCAATTTGAGGAAGATAAAAGTGTACTACGAATTAATAAACTTTCTGCACCTCTAACATACTAAAATCCAATTTCTCTGAGTGCTAGAAACTCTCTCTCAGTTTTTGAAAGACAAATGCTAAAACAATACCAGTTTCTAATTTAGACCTTTTGGGCAAAACAAAATACAGTAATAAAGCTAATGAATCGGTCGGGTGCGGTGGCTCACGTCTGTAATCCCAGCACTTTGAGAGGTCGAGGCAGGTGGATCACCTGAGATCAGGAGTTCGAGATCAGCCTGGCAAAGATGATGAAACCCCGTCTCCATTAAAAATACAAAAATTAGCCGGGCGTGGTGGCGCCGCCTGTAATCCCAGCTACTCGGGAGGTTGAGGCCGGAGAATTGCTTGAACCTAGGAGGCGGAGGTTGCAGTGAGCCGAAATCGCGCCACTGCACTGCAGCCTGGGCAACAGAGCAAGAGTCCGTCTCAATAAATAAATAAATAAACAAATAAATAATACCTAAATAAATAAAGCTAATGAATCAAAGCATATGCTCTTCATCTTTTTAAGGGATTTTACTAGGTAGATTTTTTTTTCTGTCTAAAGGGTAAACAGTATAAACATTTCAACTAAAAAGAGTCTTAGAATCCGGAGTTGGTATTGCTACAACCCCTAATTATGGAAGATGTTTAGTATAACAGAACCAGTTTAAGGAATGTGGAGATTTATTTACATCAAATTCAGATAAAGAGATGATAGCAGACTCGAAGAAGCAAGCAGAGCATGACTTAAGGAGTCTATGACTGTATCTGTGGAACTGCCCTTAGCCTCAATGAAAGATCAGCAAAACCAGCCTTCAGCATAACCCTCCTGCCTGGTGGGAAATGGGAAGGCCAGACTTCACCCCTCAAGATCGCCCTCCCACGCGCATTTTCCACCTCGCAGCTAAGAATTCAGTCCAGACTTCCGATCATGGCGCCACGCACGTCACCTTCTCCCCTCGCCGCCGGCAAAATCCCACCCACGTCGGCTGACCCCGCAGCGGGGTGTAAGGGCGGGAGGGATGCTGGTCGCTTGTACAAACCAGATCGAAAAAACGCACTACACAAATCCTTGGAAACTGCAGTACCAACGGGATCTCCTCAATTACTTGAGTGCAAAATGATCCCACTCTCTATCCTGACATAACTCTAGCTCAATTTTCCTTTCATGTGCTCTAAAAAGCCCTCAAGGCCCCCAGCCTTGTGAATCCAGGCCCTCTCTCGGGGTGGACACCGCGCTGTAACGGACAGACGCGCGCACACAGCGGGACGATTTATAGAATTAAAAGTCTTTTTTCTCTCCCTGGCTTCGCATCCTTGCAAATACTCAATATTCCTGTCAACTAAGAAGGCTAAGGGAATGGGCGGTTGAGGAAAGCAGGACGTCGATTACAGCAAACACATCAAAGGGGGGGTCTTTCCAATTCCGGCTTTTGTTTGAGTCAGAGGGGAGCCTGAGGAGGCCAAGGTCTCCGGTTCTGGGAAAGGCGGGTCCATCCGGATTCTTTGGGCTGCGGAGAGGGAGGCTCCAGCGCCGTGAAACAACAGAGGGCAGTTCTGCCCCTCTAGGCTTTCCTCCGAGAGTACTGAGGAGAAGGAGACAACTCAGTCGGGAGAAAATCCCGGAATCGGAGGAGTCTGAACGCCTAACAAAAAGATGTGGCCGCCCTCTCTTAAACAAATACACGAATCCCAAGCCATGCACGTTTGGAAGGCATGTGTGTGTGTGAAGGAGAAAGGCCACCGCTGCCCACCGCAGCCCCACCCAGCCCTCGGCCATTCAGGGAACAGACGCGCCGCGCTGGGGCCTCGGAGCCCTCAACCAGCCCGGGACGAGGGGCGGGGCCGGGCGGGGTCGTGAGCGCGCAGGCGCAGTGCGGGCTTCATCCTGCCGCCGGCGCCGGCGCCGCCGCCGCCGCCCGCGCTGCACCACAGGCCAGAGACAGACAGGGCCGGGAAGAGCCGGAGACTGAGGAGGAGGCGGAGGCGGAGGCGGAGGCGGGGCGACTCCGGTGACCGAGAGCGCCGCAGACTGGCAGCTGCGGCGACTCCCCCCTTTGTGTCTGGTCTGCTCGGAGCCACTGGAAGTGCTTCCCGGAGGGACGCAGGGTGTTTCGCCGCCTCACTGCCCACTCCCTTCCCCGGCTACCTTCATCCGCCCTCCCGCCGCCCCCCGCCCTCGGTCCGCGACGCCCGAGCTCCTCCCGGAGCCCAGAGCTGCGGGAGAACGAGGCGGTGGCGGCGGCGGCGGCGGCGGCTTCCTTGGGGGGTTGTGATTCGCTCACAGGAGCCATTGACGGGAGAAGACGAGGCTTTCATGGTGGAATTTACCTCAGGCAAGATGGAGCGGCAGGAATAAAAAGAGAGGAAGGGAAGGGAGCGCCGCCGGGAGGGCAAGAAGGGGCAGCCTCTCGCACCCCGTCCGCCCGCGGTCTCGGGGAGCCCGGGCCGGGGCCGCGACCCCTCCCCTCCCCCGCTCCTACGTTTCCTCAGCCTTCGCCAGGGCCTCCCCGACCCTCTCACGGTTGTTCCGCGAAGGCGTGGGGACTGTGAGCTTGTCCATGGAGGCAGGTACCTTTTTGGATCCAGTCAAGGAAGAGGATTTGTTGTTTTCGAAATCAGAGTGAAGGAAGCACCGAAGCGAAACTTAAGGAATCCTGCCTTCCCGGAGCCGCGGGCGATGCGACTCGGGCTGCCGGGCGCCGCCGCCGCCCGCCCGGCTTCGTCCTTCCCGATAGTCAGGAACTAGTTCTGACCCTCGCTCCCCGGATCCGGATCGAATCCCCGCCCTCCGCACCCTGGATATGTTTTCTCCCAGACCTGGATATTTTTTTGATATCGTGAAACTACGAGGGAAATAACTTGGGAGATTTCTTCTTGGCTCCCTGCTTTCCCCACAGACATGCCTTCAGTTTGGAGGGCCGCGGCACCCCGTCCGAGGCGAAGGAAGACCCCCAGCCGCAAGGGAGAGAAATGAAGGGAATTTCTGCAGCGGCATGAAAGCTCTGCAGCTAGGTCCTCTCATCTGCCATTTGTCCTTTCAAACTGCATTGTGATACGGGCAGGATCAGTCCACGGGAGAGAAGACGAGCCTCCCGGCTGATTCTCCGCCTCTCTACTTCCCATATTTCTTTTCTTTGCCCTCCTGCTTCTTGGCTGGCCAAGGGATGACTTCCTCGCTGCAGCGGCCCTGGCGGGTGCCCTGGCTACCATGGACCATCCTGCTGGTCAGCACTGCGGCCGGTGAGTAGCTCCGGCCGGCGCGTCCCGGCCACTTCCCCTGCGGGTGGCGAGGGAGGCAGCCCGCAGAGGCCGAGGCCTGTGCTCGCCCTTCGTCACGCGTCCCCCCGATCGCGGAGCTGCGCCCCGGTGCCGGCGCGCCTGCCCCATGCCTTCCAGGGAAATCGACTTTAATATTCCTGTGTATTTTCCTATCCCCACTTCCATATTCCCACCCCACCCCCCTTCACGGGGTGAAAAAGACATATTGGGTGTGGTATCTTGACATTTTTAGCTGTGAGGTAATGCAACGATTAAAAATAATATTTTAATCACCAGTGAACAGTGTCTATTACGAGATCTCTGGAAACAGACCTGTAGATTTTTAAAATTATTATTATAAAGAAGCGGTTTTGGCTTACAGTAAAAAGAACATCAACTAGAGAACACACACTTGAACCTTATTTTGAGATTTAGATCACTCTGGGAATCCATGTTCCTTTCATTATTCAGAAATGTTACCGAATGAATAGAATAAATGTTGAGGAAGTCGGAACTGTGAGATTCTTGATATATTGTATTATACGGTTTGGTAAGTTTACTGTTAGTCACCTGGCATCTATCTGTTGGCTTTGCTGTCGAGACACTTTGACCTGACATTATTAGACTTCTAGGAGATTTGACTCCGAAAGTTCTTTGACATTTCATTAAAGTCTAAAGGGTGGTAGTCATCCTTTCTTTTGGATATTTTCATTTCAGTTCTCAGAAACCTTAGGAAAAAGACCTCATCTTCTATTTACAACTATTTTTCAAGCAGTCTTTTGGTGATTTGCTTTTAGAAATTTTGAGGAGTGAATTCTACGTGTAACTCGTACACTTGGTTTATGATGGGCAAATGGACTGTGCTTTTAAAGCGAGTAAAGGACCAAATGACCCTTTCGAATTACTTTTTTTCTCTTGATAAGTGTGTTTCACATTAAACAAATTTCTCATTGCTATGTTAGATACAGAGGTTATTTGCTTAATTTGGTTTTAAAAGTCTGAACTAGGAAAATGCCGAAAGAAAATTTGAAGTTTCCTTTTATGCTTTTCATATTGTTGAATAATGTCTACTGTTGATTAATGTCTGTTAAATTGATGATAAATCTATATGGTTCTGTTAAAATAATTTGAACTTCTGAATTTACTTTAAAACTGATATTTTAATATTTTTAATAATTGTAGTTGCTTTCAGAGTAAAAATGAATGATTTTTCTCCAAATTTCTTTATATTGTGTTAGCTATTTAAATTCTCTAGCCACAAGCCATGTGGTTCCTGTAAAATACGGAGTAAAAGGCCTTAAACATTCCATGAGCAGAAATCTGAGAACATACACTTTTCAATGTTCTTTGTTATTCTTAACCTTTTTAGAATATAGAGTCTCATTTATCTTGACATGCTCGTAATATTGTGATCAGAACTGATAAAAGTAAGAGAAAAAGCATTTATTTAAAAATAAACTTAATTTTTGTTTGGTAATACAGTCATTTTAGAAGAGTGTCTCTTAAAAGAGAGAGAATAAAAGAATCACTGCTAGTGGTTTTAGTCTTTTTTTCTTTAGTGTTGCATAGCACCAGATGACAAAATTTGTGAAGCTGGATTTCAGACCTGTAACAGTAATGATAATAGCTAGTATTTATTAAGTGCCTGCCATGCACCATCAGCTATTCAAATAACTTTACATATATTTTTTCATTTCATCCTCATGACAATTCTATTTTGTAGGTTATTGTCATTCCCCTTTTCCATAGAGGGAGAGTAAAGTACAGAGAATTTGAGTAACTCACCACACAGTCAGTAAATTATGAAGCCAGGATTACAGCGTGCGCCTTTACTTACCACATTAATGGTAACAGCAGCAGTAGCAGCAACAACTTCTCACTCTTACTGGATGTATGAGATGGAGTAATGCCTTCACCAGATCAACCTTTGTAAAGAAGCAGAGACACTTACAAGGTGTCAGTGCAGCAGTGGTTATGCAAATGTCGTAGTTCTGAACATGTAAAACTTTGCTTTGCCTAATATTGAAGTGGCTAGTGCAGCTTCATTAAGTGCAAGCTGATTAAAGAGGGCCTGTGTGGATTTGGGTTACATAGATGCAGTGATGTTAACTGGACAGGCGTAAATAGTGCAGCTGAACAGGAAAATAAATCCTAGAAGACCGATTGATAGCATATCCTTTTTTGGGGTCATGGATAAATCATTTCTTTTGAATCCCTCTTTCTCACTTACCGAGTTCTTGGACTCCTTAATTCTTAGAACATTTTCTTCTCTCTCTTTTTTTTTTTTTTTTGGTTCAGACAGGGTCTCACTCTGTCTCCCAGGCTGGAGTGCAGTGGTGTGACCTCGGTTCACCACAGCTTCCGCCTCCCAGGCTCAAGTGATTCTACTGCCTCAGCCTCCAGAGTAGCTGGGATTACAGGAGTGCACCACCACACCCAGCTAATTTTTTTTTTTTAGACAGAGTCTCGCTCTGTCGCCCAGGCTGGAGTGCAGTGGTGCCATCTTGGCTCACTGCAACCTCTGCCTCCCGGGTTCAAGCGATTCTTCTGCCTCAGCCTCCCAAGTAACTGGGACTACAGGTGTGTGCCATTACGCCTGCCTAATTTATGTATTTTTAGTAGAGACAGAGTTTTACCATATTGGCCAGGCTGATCTCAAACTCCTCACCTCGTGGTCCACCCACCTCTGCCTCCCAGAGTGCTGGGATTATAGGCGTGAGCCACTGCGCCTGGGCTGGATTTCTTAAATATGGGTAATTCAGTGACATTTTGCTGTGTAATTATTGGCAACCACAAAATCTTAGTGGCATGGAACAATAGGCATTTATTCTGCTCCATGTGTCTCCTTCTGGGGTCCAGGCTAGAGGGAGAGGTAACATCTATCTGGGGGAAGCTGGTGTCATGGCATTGCCAGAAGAGAAAGAGGCCAAGCCCCAACTCTACCGGCACATTTCCAGACTCTGCTCTCCTAACATCACATTGGCTGACCAAGTCATATGGCCAAGCTCAGAAACAAGAGGTATCAAAGTACACTTTGCCTATGATGAAGCTAATGTAATATTTGGATGTATAGTACTATTGCAGAAGAATGAAGAATTGAAATCCTCAGTCGACCACATATAATCAGTAAGATGGTCCAGAAGGGAGGCTTTTCTTATCTTTGAAGAGGGCCAAACTCTTAGTTTTTTGTATTAAAATTAGATAAACTTTGATCTCTACAAAAGGTATTCTGGCATGTGGGATTATGTGATAGTAGTGCTATTGATGTGGGTAAGTAGTGAGGAGAGAGAGAACTGTTCACACAAAGACGAAACCTTTCCTTCATTAAAGGCTAGTTTTTGTTTGTTTTTTTGAGACAGAGTCTTGCTCTGTCGCCCAGGCTGGAGTGCAGTGGCGCAATCTCTGCTCACTGCAAGCTCCGCCTCCCGGGTTCATGCCATTCTCCTGCCTCAGCCTCTCCAGTAGCTGGGACTACAGGTGCCCACCACCATGCCCGGCTAATTTTTTGTATTTTTAGTAGAGACGGGGTTTCACCATGTTAGCCAGGATGGTTTTTTCTTCCGACCTCGTGATACGCCCGCCTCGCCTCCCAAAGTGCTGGGATTACAGTCATGAGCCACTGCGCCCCAAGGCCAGTTTTTTTTTTAACAATGAAAGAGAGGAAATTCATTATTGATTTCTGATGGGTAAATTCTAACCATTAAAAAATACTGAGTGGAATCTGTGTGAATCATTTAATTTCATAATTGGCCACACCACTTATTTTGGCACCTACTTGTAGATTGCTGTGCTGTTGGATATTTTTGAGATAGAGTCTTCCTCTGTCGCCCAGCCTGGAGTGGAGTGGCATGATCTCGACTCACTACAACCTCCGCCTCCTAGGTTCAAGCCATTCTCTGGCCTCAGCCTCCTGCATAGCTGGGATTATAGGTGCACACCACCATGCCTGGCTAATCTTTGTATTTTTTTTTTTTTTTTTTTGAGATGGAGTCTTGCTCTGTCACCCAGGCTGGAGTGCAGTGGCCGGATCTCGGCTCACTGCAAGCTCCGCCTCCCGGGTTTACACCATTCTCCTGCCTCAGCCTCCTGAGTAGCTGGGAGTACAGGCACCCGCCACCACGCCTGGCTAGTTTTTTTGTATTTTTTAGTAGAGACGGGGTTTAACCCTGTTAGCCAGGATGGTCTCGATCTCCTGACCTTGTGATCCGCCCGTCTCGGCCTCCCAAAGTGCTGGGATTACAGGCGTAAGCCACGGAGCCCGAAGTTTTTTTATTTTTAGGAGAGACGGGGTTTCACCACGTTGGCCAGGCTGGTCTCAAACTCCTTACCTCAGCTGATCCACCCACCTCAGCCTCCCAAAGTGCTGGGATTACAGGTGTGAGCTACCACACCTGGCTGGATATCAGTTTTATGTATTTGGCTTGTCCTCCGAACTGATAATTGCTTCCAGAGGACAGTGTTCATGTCTTATTAGTTTTATAATTTACCATATTGCTATGCACATAGTAGACATTTAAGAAATACTTAGTGAATAATAAAAAAGAATTTCAACCAGGAATATTCTAGGATTGTTTATTGACTCAAATAACACATTAGTAACTTTTTCTTTGTCCTAGTTCCTTCAACTATAAAGTATGTAATTTAAGAGGTATAGTGGGAAGACCACTGTTGGGAGTTAATGAGACCTAGATTCTAGGTGATTCCAGGCAAATAGGTTACTTAACATAGTTTTCTCACTTGTAATAATACGGAGTTGTACTTGATCTTTTCGAAATACAGATTCTTGGGTACCCCACTAGACCTACTGAATCCAAATCTCTGGACAACGAGCCTGGGAATCTGCCTTTGATGTCCCCATCAACCAGTAAATTTTAGGTACCTTTGAGAACTATAATTAATAGATATTATAAAATCACAACCATATAAAAATGCATGCATCTTTTTTCTTTTCTTTTTTTTTTTTTGCCGAGCGTGGTGACTCACACCTGCGATCCTAGCATTTTGGGACTCCGAGGCGGGTGGATCATGAGGTTAGGAGATTCTAACTCTCAAGTTCTGTTAGTTTATTATTTCTACTTTTTGTAGTAATTACTACTTAATCTATATCTTTTATTGCTTAATCCAGTAAACATTGGGAACAAACATTTCTTAATTTGTGCATTAAGCAATTACGCAAAACCTTTTTCCTTTTAAAAATTTGCAGAATTGGCTCATGCCTGTAATCCTGGCACTTGGGGAGGCCAAGGCGGGCAGATCACTTGAGGTCAGGATTTCGAGACCAGCCTGACCAACATGATGAAACCCTGTCTCTACAAACAATACAAAAATTTGGCTAGGCGCAGTGGCTCACGCCTATAATCCTAGCACTTTGGGAAGCCAAGGTGGGCAGATCACCCGAGGTCAGGAGTTCGAGACCAGCCTGGCTAACATAGTGAAACCCTGTCTCTACTAAAATACAAAATTAGGTCGGGAGCCATGGTTCATGCTTGTAATCCCAGCACTTTGGGAGGTCAGGGTGGGCTGATCACCTGAGGTCGGGGGTTCGAGACCAACCTGGCCAACATGGTGAAACCCCGTCTCTACTAAAAATACAAAATTAGCCAGGTGTGGTGGCACGTGCCTGTAATCCCAGCTACTTGGGAGGCTGAGGCAGGAGAATCGCTTGAACCTGGGAAGCGGAGGTTGCAGTGAGCCAAGGTTGTGCCTCTGCACTCCAGCCTGAGCAACAAGAGCGAAATTCTGTCAAAAAAAAAAAAAAAAAAGAACGAAAAGAAGAAACAAGGCCGGGTGCGGTGGCTCAAGCCTGTAATCCCAGCACTTTGGGAGGCCGAGACAGGTGGATCACGAGGTCAGGAGATCGAGACCATCCTGGCTAACATGGTGAAACCCCGTCTCTACTAAAAAATACAACAAAAACTAGCTGGGTGAGGTGGCGGGTGCCTGTAGTCCCAGCTACTTGGGAGGCTGAGGCAGGAGAATGGCGTGAACCTGGGAGGCGGAGCTTGCAGTGAACTGAGATCCGGCCACTGCACTCCAGCCTGGGCGATAGAGTGAGACTCTGTCTCAAAAAAAAAGAAAAAAAAAGTTAGCCAGGTGTGGTGGCGCATGCCTGTAATCTCAGCTACTCGGGAAGCTGAGGCAGGAGAATTGCTTGAACCCGGGAGGCGGAGGTTGCATTGAGCCGAGATCGTACCACTGCACTCCAGCTTGGGTGACAGGGTGAGATTCCCGTCTCAGAAAAAAAAAAAATATTATTATTTTCAAAGGCACTCTCATACCTGTAATCCTAGCACTTTGGGCGACTGAGGCTGGTGGATCAACTGACGTCAGTAGTTCGAGACCAGCCTGGCCAACATGGTGAAACCCCGTCTCTACTAAAAATACAAAAATTAGCTGGGCATGGTGGCAGTCGCCTATAATCCCAGCTACTTGGGAGGCTGAGGCAGGAGAATCCCTTGAACCGGGGAGGTGGAGGTTGCAGTGAGCCAAGATCGCGCCACTTCACTCCAGCCTTGGCAAAAGAGCGAAACTCCATCTCAAAAAAACAAAACAAAACAAAAAAAACCCACTGATATGAAAGATTATATGCATGCCTAGAATCACGATGCTCAACACTATACCTTAACCCTGCCTTGTGCATCAGTAACGTTTAAAATACATTACCTAAATTATCAAGATATAGTACAAAATGTGTGCAGTCATTCACATCTTAAATGTGTCGACAGCAGACTTGGTGGAAAAATTATGAGACATGATAAAGTATTGTGCCAGAGGCATTGGCCTAAGAATTTTAGATGGAGTTAGGTATTTGAAAGAGTTAGGTATTTGATCCACATCTGTTTCTGGAAGGGTAGATGCAAATGGAGGTTGAGAAATTTCAGTTCTTTCTTTCTTTCTTTCTTTCTTTCTTTCTTTCTTTCTTTCTTTCTTTCTTTCTTTCTTTCTTTCTTTTCTTTCTCTTTCTTTTTCTTTCTCTACTCTTTCTCTCTTTCTCTCTCTTTCTCCCTCTCTCTCTTTCTCTCTCTTTCTCCCTCTCTCTCTCTCTCTCTCTCTGTCGTGTCGTGTCATATCCTGTCCTGTCTTGTCTTGTCTTTTCGAGACGGAATTTTGCTCTTCTTGCCCAGGCTGGAGTGCAATGGCAGGATCTCCACTCACGGCAACCTTCACCTCCCGGGTTCAAGTGATTCTTGTTCCTCAGCCTCCCGAGTAGCTGGGATTACAGGCATGCACCACCACGCCCAGCTAATTTTGTATTTGTGGTAGAGACGGGGTTTCTCCATGCTGGTCAGGCTGGTCTCGAACTCCTGACCTCATGTGATCTGCCCACCTCAGCTTCCCAAAGTGCTGGGATTACAGGAGTAAGCCACCGCGCCTGGCTGAGAAATTTCAGTTTCTTAAAGCCAGATCTCACTTCCCCTTTCTCCTTCAAGACAGTAGTTTGCCCTTATCATTGGTGTCAAAAATATACACGATCATGTACTTTCATTCTGCCCCAGTAAGTTTAGTGCAAAATAGGATAATTTAGAACAAAATGTGTTAATGATAAGTGTGAAGGGATAAAATATTTGGCCAGTAATCCCAATTCTCGTTTTTTTGTTTCATTTAGATGAGGAAATAGTTAAGACTTTCTATTATTATTAATCTGTTTTCAATCTTTGCTTTTGTAGATAAGAATGGTCTATGAGCAAAGCTATATAATTGTTGTAGACGCACCAGGCTATCCTTTTAGGGCAGGCTTTTTTTTTTGTTTTCATTTGAAAAATTAAGAGAAAAAATACTAATCTTCACACAACCCTAGCACTTTATTTTGGTATGTTTTCTTCTAATTAAAAAGAAAGATGCTTTTTTTTTTTTTTTGTGATGGAGTCTCACTCTGTTGCCCAGGCGGGGTACAGTGGCATGATCTCGGCTCATGACAACCTCCGCCTTCTGGGTTCAAGTGATTCTCCTGCCTCAGCTGCCGGAGTAGCTGGGACTACAAGTATGTGCCACCATGCCCCGCTAATTTTTGTATTTTTAGTAGAGACAGGGTTTCACTGTGTTGGCCAGGCTGATCTCGAACTCCTAACTTCGTGATCCGCCCACCTTGGCCTCCCAAAGTGCTGGGATTACAGGCATGAGCCACCACGCCCGGCCAAAAAAAAAGATACATGTGTTTTTATATGGTTGTGATTTTATAATATCTATTAATTATGTCTCAGTTTTTTTTTACATAGAATAATATGTCATAGGTATATGTGATCTTAATAGCTATCATTTTTTCATAATTGTGTGATATTCCATTGAGTGTATTTGTTATTTACTTAATTCATATTGAGAGATGTTTAGGTTGCTTCTGATTTTCTTCTCTAATAAACTGCCATATTTAATACTTCTGTGCATATGTCCTGCTTGTTTTTTTATTTATTTCCAAGTTCTTGTTTTGACCTATCAGCAGCATGAGCCAATTTAATCCTTTTTTTTTCATCCTTCAAGTACTTCTTCATTTGGCTTCTAAGATACTATTCTCTCTTGATTTTTCTCCTGCCTCACCAGCAACTTTGATAGTTCCTCCTTATGTCCCTGACAGCTAAATATTGTTGTGTTGTTTCAGGATTCAGTCTTTAGACCTTTTCTTTTCTCTGTGTGCACCAACCCTCTTGGTGATCTCATCCAGTTTTATGGCTTTAAATAGCATCTAAAGGTGGACAAGTTTCAAATTTATTTCTATCTCAGACTTCTTTCCTTGAAATTCTGTTGCATGTAGCCAACTGTGTATCTGTCGTATCTACTTTGATGTCTGATATTCATCACAAACTTAACCTGTTCCAAACTGAACTTCTGAAGCTGCTTCATCAGACCTGTTCCTCCTATGTCTTAGCCTCTTCAGCAAATGTCAGTTCTATCCTTCCAGTTGTTAAGGCCCCAAATTAGAGATACTTTTGTCTCTTGTCTTTCTTTTTTTCACATTCTTACCCAATGTGATAGCAAAAATTCTTGACTTTACCTTCAAAATATATCTAGAATCTTACTGCTTTTTACCACCTCCACTATGCTACTACCTTAATCTAAAAGCCACTGTCTTCTCTTACTTGTACTTTTTTACTAGACTCTGTTTTCTCTGTTAACATCTTTGTTTTATTACAATCTCCTTTCAACATAGTAGTCTGAGTGAGCCTTTTCTTTTCTTTTAATTTTTTTTTTCAGACAGAGTCTCGCTCGGTCGTCCAGGCTGGAGTACAGTGGCGCAACCTCGGCTCAGTGCAACCTCCACCTCCCAGATTCAAGCGATTCTCCTGCCTCAACCTCCCGAGTAGCTAGGATTACAGGCGCGTGCCATCACGCCCAACTAATTTTTTTTGTATTTTTAGTAGAGACGGGATTTCACTGTGTTAGCCAGGATGATCTCAATCTCCTGACCTCGTGATCTGCCTGCCTTGGCCTCCCAAAGTGCTAGGATTATAGGTGTGAGCCACTGTGCCTGGCCAGACCCTTTTCATACATAAGTTAGATAAGACATATCTTTGCTTATCTCATTCTTATTCCCATCTCATTCAGAATAATAGTCACAGCCATTTAAAATACTGTACACACTCTGGCTTCTGCAATTTATGACCTAATGTGCCAACCTCTGTCTTGCTCAACTTTTATTGGGCTTTTAACTTTACAAACTAGGAAATATTCAGAAAATTAAATATTTTAGAAGAGATTAGATTTAAAATACCTTATTCTATATAATTTGACAGTGGCTACAATTAGTAAATCTATATTGGGGAAGTGAAGAGACACATGAGCATTTCTCAAGTCTTTAGTATAGTCACTAAGTGCTTTACATGTATACTATGTGATCTCGTTATCCTCTAAACAGACTGATCAGTACTATTATTTTTCTTTATTCTGCAGATGATTAAACTGAGTAAGTGGGACACTTGGGAATCAAGGTCAGGCCCCTATAGCTCCAAAGCAAAACATTCGTATAATATATAAAGTGTTAGTCTAAAGGCTTAAAATATTTGGAATCTTTTAGGCATTTGAAAATCTTACTGGGATTTTGATCATGCCAGAATAATTGTCCAAATTGAACTATGTCTTAGGTATAGTCTCTTCTTTTGCTGTAAATGACAGCAAATATCTTAGGTTTTGTTTTATGTGTAACATTCAAATGTCAGTGGATAATAAAAAAAATTCATTGAAGATTCAAAGCTTCAATTCTGGAAAAGGACACCAGTTAGATTAGAAGAATGATGATGACATATTTAGTTGAGGATAAATGTTTAATGTTTCCATGTGTTCTTAGTGATTAAAACTCCATGGGGCCAGTCTAGTGTGAAGAGTAACTTTTTTTTTTTTTTTTTTTTTTTTTGAGACGGAGTCTCGCGCCCAGGCTGGAGTGCAGTGGCCGGATCTCAGCTCACTGCAAGCTCCGCCTCCTGGGTTTACGCCATTCTCCTGCCTCAGCCTCCCAAGTAGCTGGGACTACAGGCGCCCACCAAATCGCCCGGCTAGTTTTTTGTATTTTTTAGTAGAGATGGGGTTTCATCGTGTTGGCCAGGATGGTCTCGATCTCCTGACCTCATGATCCGCCCGTCTCGGCCTCCCAAAGTGCTGGGATTACAGGCTTGAGCCACCGCGCCCGGCCTAACTTCTTATATTTAGTTACTTCACAAACGACTGTATTGTGCTGTTATAAGGCAAGATTAAAAACAGTCAAATGATCTGAAGAGACGAATTTATTCGTGTTACTTATTGAAACAAAGTTTTATGTGGGATATAACTTTTCTGAGATATTTAGTCGTTTTTTCCTTTGGCTAAATCAATGTGTTAACTTGATGAAATATTATCAAGAATGCTAATCTATAAATTCTGTTTAGTCTTTCACACCAACTTGTTCCATTTGTACAGCTGTTTCTTAAGAATCATTGTTTGGCTGGGCACGGTGGCTCATGTCTGTAATCCCAGCACTTTGGGAGGCTGAGTTGGGTGGATTAACTGAGATCAGGAGTTCGAGACCAGCCTGGCCAATGTGGTGAAACCCTATCTCTACTGAAAATACAAAAATTAGCTGGGTTTGGTGGCATCTGCCTGTAGTCCCAGCTACGTGGGAGGGTGAGGTAGGAGAATTGCTTGAACCCAAGAGGTGGAGGTTGCAGTGAGCCGAGATTGTGTCATTGCACTCTAGCCTGGGTAACAGAGCGAGATTCCATCTCAAAGAAAACAAGCAACAACAAAAACATCATTGTCCATTTACTTAGGTTTGTAAGAAACTGAGTTATACTGATTCCTTGCTAAGTCCTCCTTTTAAAAGCAAGATGTGTGGGGTGCAGTGGCTCATGCCTGTAATCCGAGCACTTTGGGAGGCCGAGGCAGGCAGGAGGCACGAGGTCAGGAGATCAAGACTAGCCTGGCTAACACAGTGAAACCCCATCTCTACAATAAAATACAAGAAAAAAATTAGTTGGGCATGGTGGCGGGTGCCTGTAGTCCCAGCTACTCAGGAGGCTGAGGCAGAAGAATTCCCTTGAACCTGGAAGGCGGAGGTTGCAGTGAACTGAGATCGCACCACTGCACTCCAGCCTGGGCAATAGAGCGAGACTCTGTCTCAAAAAAAAAAAAAAAAAAAAGCAAGATATTAGTCTTAGGTTTTGACTGTGTTCCACTCTAAGCATCTAATAGGCTTTATATTTCACATTACCCTTTTAATGAACATAGATTAAATTCAGTAACTGACAATCTTTAATAGATTAAATTCTAGTTATTTGAAATTAAAAGTGTGGGCTGGGTGCAGTGGCTCACGCCTGTAATTTTTGGGAGGCTGAGGCAGGAAGATTGCTTGAGGCCTAGAGTTTGAGACCAGCCTGGGCAATATAATGAGAACCCTGTCTCTACAAACAATTTTTAAATTTAGCCGAGTATGAGTCTGTAGTACCAGCTCCTTGGGAGGCTGAGGTGGGAGGATCACTGAAGCCCAGGAATTGAATGCTTCAGTGAGCTGTGATCATGCCACTGTACTTCAGCTTGGGTGACAGGGTGAGACCCTGTCTCTTAAAAAAAAGAAAAAAAAAGACTTGTTTTTGCTTTTAGCCTTTTATTTTATCATTTCTTTTTTTTTTTTTTTTTTTTTGATACAGAGTCTCGCTCTGTCACCCGGGCTGGAGTGCAGTGGCCGGATCTCAGCTTACTGCAAGCTCCGCCTCCTGAATTTACGCCATTCTCCTGCCTCAGCCTCCCGAGTAGCTGGGACTACAGGCGCCCGCCCCTTCGCCCGGCTAGTTTTTTGTATTTTTTAGTAGAGACAGGGTTTCACCATGTTAGCCAGGATGGTCTCGATCTCCTGACCTCGTGATTCGCCCGTCTCGGCCTCCCAAAGTGCTGGGATTACAGGCTTGAGCCACCGCGCCCGGCCCTTTTAAAAAAACTTTTTGTTATTTAAGATTCTAGGCCAGGCGCAGTGGCTTAAGCCTATAATCCCAGCACTTTGGGAGGCCAAGATGGGTGGATCACGACGTCAGGAGGTCGAGACCATCCTGGCTAACACGGTGAAACCCCGTCTCTACTGAAAAATACAAAAAAACCCCAGAAAACTAGCCGGGCGAGGTAGCGGGTGCCTGTAGTCCCAGCTACTTGGGAGGCTGAGGCAGGAGAATGGTGTAAACCCGGGAGGCGGAGCTTGCAGTGAGCTGAGATCTGGCCACTGCACTCCAGCCTGGGCGACAGAGCAAGACTCTGTCTCAAAAAAAAAAAAAAAAAAAAAAAAAATTCTAAAATTATACAAAGTCGTTGTAAAAAGGGTTTTTGTTTTTTTTTTTTTTTGAGATGGAATTTTGCCCTTGTTATCTAGGCTGGAGTGCCATGGCGCGATCTTGGCTCACTGCAACCTCTGCCTTCTGGGTTCAAGCGATTCTCCTGCCTTAGCCTCCCTAGTAGCTGTGATTACAGTCATGTACCACCATGCCCGGCTAATTTTGTGTTTTTAGTAGAGATGGGGTTTTTCCATGTTGGTCAGGCTGGTCTTGAACCCCTGACCTCAGGTGATCCGCCCACTTCGACCTCCCAAAGTGCTGGGATTACAGGCGTGAGCCACTGCGCCTGGCCCATTAAAAAGGGTTTTTAAATGATGATGATGGTGAAGTGTAGAAATGATAATGAAGTATAGGAAAAAAAACATCGTCTCGTGTTTCCTTAATCCCATTTCCTGGATGTAACCAGTGTTAATAGTTGGTGTATAATCTTTAATGCTTTTTTATATGTGCTATAAGGGTGGAATAATATTGCATATATTGGACATAAAGTTTGTGATTTTCATGTGGAACAGTTCTAGAAGTAAGATCATGTGGTCAGACATTTGTACATTTAAAATCTTGAAGTGAACTACCAGAATTTCTTCAAAACAGGTTGTATTGTCTTTTCTACCAGTAGTGTATGAGAACCTTCATTTTCTTTTGTGTGTGCGTGTTTTTTTTTTTTTTTTTTTTTTTTTTTTTTTGAGACAGAGTCTTGCGCTGTTACCCAGGCTGGAGTGCAGTGGCATGATCTTGGCTCACTGCAACTTCTGCCTCCCAAGTTTAAGTGATCCTCCTGCCTCAGCCCCCCCAGTAGCTGGGATTACAGGCACGTGCCACCATGCCTGGCTAATTTGTGTGTTTTTAGTAGAGACAGGTTTTTAGTAGAGACAGGCTGCTCTCGAACTCCTGACCTCAGGTGATCCACCCGCCTTGGCCACCCAAAGTGCTGGGATTACAGGTGTGAGCCACCACGCTTGGCCGAGAATCTCCGTTTTCTTATACCTTTTCAAATACGATGTAATATCATTCTTTTCAATTTTTGCCAGAGCAGAACGAATTGTATCTTGTTTGTTTGGAGTGCTTTAATTATTAGTGGAGCCAAGCTTTTCATATGCTTGTCAACCAGTTGTATTTCTCCGAATTGCCTGTTCATATATTATGTCAGTTTTTCTAATGATTTATTTCTTTTTCTTACTGATTTAAAGATGTTACTTACATGATACAAATATATGATATAAATGATTTTATGAAGTTAGAACTGCTTTTTTTTTTTTTCCTTTATGACATCTGGTTTTGTGTTATCTTAGAAAGCCTCTTTTTTTTTTGGGAGACGGAGTTTCACTCTTGTTGCCTAGGCAATGGCGCAACCTCTGCCCAGTGCTGGGATTACAGGTGTGAGCCACTGGTAAGTAGTCCTAGTTTTTGTTTGTTTGTTTTAATAAAACAGGACCTTGCTCTGCCACCCAGGCTGGAGTGCAGTGTTATGATCATAGTTCACTGTAACCTCAGTCTCCTGGAGTCTCAAGTGATCCTCCCACCTTAGCCTCCCAGTAACTGGGACTACAGGTGTGTACCACTATGCCCAGCTAATTTTTTAATTTTTTGTAGAGATAGGGGCTAGGTTGCTCTTGAACTCCTGGGCTCAAGTGACCCTTTTGCCTTGGCCTCCCAAAGTCCTGGAATTAACAGCATGAGCCACCACACCTGACCAGTGTATACTTTTTTTTTTTTTTTTTGAGACAGGCTGTCACCCAGGCTAGAGTGCAGTGGTGCAATCTCAGTTCACTGCAGTCTCTGCCTCCCAACTCAGGCCATCCTCTCACCTCAGCCTCCAGAGTAGCTGGGATTATAGGCTCATGCCACTATGGCTGGCTACAGTCTACATTTTTTTTTTTTTTTTTGAGAAGGAGTCTCACTCTGTCACCAGGCTGGAGTGCAGTGGTGCAATCTCGGCTCACTGCAACCTCTGCCTCATGTCAAGGGATTCTACTGTCTCAGCCTCCCGAGTAGCTGGGACGACAGGCACGCGCCACCACGCCCAGCTAATTTTTGTATTTTTTTTTTTTTTTTTTTTTTTTTTTTTTTTTTTTTTTTGAGACGGAGTCTCGCTCTGCCGCCCAGGCTGGAGTGCAGTGGCCGGATCTCAGCTCACTGCAAGCTCCGCCTCCCGGGTTCACGCCATTCTCCTGCCTCAACCTCCCGAGTAGCTGGGACTACAGGCGCCCGCCATGTCGCCCGGCTAGTTTTTTGTATTTTTAGTAGAGACGGGGTTTCGCCATGTTAGCCAGGATGGTCTCGATCTCCTGACCTCGTGATCCGCCCGTCTCGGCCTCCCAAAGTGCTGGGATTACAGGCTTGAGCCACCGTGCCCGGCCAATTTTTGTATTTTTTAGTAGAGACGGGGTTTCACCATGTTGTCCAGGTGGGTCTCAGCCTCCTGACCTCAGGTGATCCACCTGCCTCAGCCTCCCAAAGTGCTGGGATTACAGGCGTGAGCCACTGCACCCAACCCAGTCTATACTCTTAACTGCTGGACTCTACTGTCTCTTACATAGTCAAGTTGTCTTCTCATCATTGAATTCCAAATAAAGAAAGTGTTACATTTGAGTTGAAAGTATCATTTAGGGGCAGGTTATTTGATATGTGTAAAATATACTTCTTCTGACTTGTCACAGTGTATTTTATGTGTGCCATGGTAAGTAGGTTACTAATATCAATTGGGTAAAATGCCTGATCATTGAAACCCAGACATTTCTGGCTCTCATTTTATAACCTTACTTATTTTCATTTAAAAATGTCTAAGAACTGTAGTTGTTTGAGTTTCAGCTTTAAAAAGTTAAGGGAGCATCTGGCCGGGCACAGTGGTTCATGTCTGTAATCCCAGCATTTTGGGAGGCCGAGGTGGGCAGATCACCTGAGGTTGGGAGTTTGAGACTAGCCTGACCAACATGAAGAAACCCCATCTCTACTAAAAATACAAAACTAGCCGGGTGTGGTGGCGCATGCCTGTAATCCCAAGTACTTGGAAGGCTGAGGCAGGAGAATTGCTTGAATCTGGGAGGCGGAGGTTGCGGTGAGCCGAGATCGTGCCATTACACTCCAGCCTGGGCAACAAGAGCAAAACTCTGTCTCAAAAAAAAAAGGGAGCATCAAATAGGTAAATAAATGACTAGTATCAATGACTTAAAATG
Organism: Piliocolobus tephrosceles; assembly: GCF_002776525.5. NCBI lineage: Eukaryota > Metazoa > Chordata > Mammalia > Primates > Cercopithecidae > Piliocolobus > Piliocolobus tephrosceles. Next base: position 88,813,159 of record NC_045444.1, read on the forward strand.
GCTGAGCATGTACCTACATTTAATACATTCAGAACGACTTTGAGTTAGAACCTATCTCTGCAGTTGGTATATGGAAATACATAGCATAAACTGGAATTCTTTGTCACCCTAGTTGTCCATTCTAGTAGTCCTGTTTCACAGGATGTGATACACTTAAGGTTCGAATAATGGTAGCAAGAGATAAAGGGACAGAGTTTGGGGAGTCTGGGAGAGGAAGGAGACAAAATATTTCACTAAGTTTCTCTCATACTGTCTTTCTATCTCTACCCAAACTGCCCAGCTTGGTGTAGCCTTCTTGCCCTTGTCTTTGCTTTGATCTATACTGGAGTAAGCTCCAAAGCAGTTTGTGATTCTTTGACTGGGACCTCTGGTAATAATTTAAAAAAAATTTTTTTTTATAGGGACAGGTCTCGCCCTGTTGCCCAGGCTGGTATCAAACTCCTAGGCACAAATGATCCTCTTGACTCAGCCTCCCAAAGTGTTGGGGCTACAGATGTGAGCCACTGTAACCAGCAGAGACAGTAGTTTTAATGTTAGAAAGCCTTGAGGGTACTACTTGAAGCAAAGAATTATATTTGCAAACAGGATTCTAAACAATGAAATAAAAGACAGTATCAGAAGGAAGTTAACAAATAGGAACAGGCCAGGCGCGGTGGCTCACGCCTTCTAATCCCAGCACTTTGGGAGGCCAAGGTGGGCGGATCACCTGAGGTCAGAAGTTTGAGACCAGCCTCAACATGGAGAAACCCCGTCTCTACTAAAAGTACAAAATTAGCCGGGTGTGTGGTGCGTGCCTGTAATCCCAGCTACTCGGGAGGCTGAGGCAGGAGAATTGCTTGATCCTGGGAGGCCGAGGTTGTGGTGAGCCAAGATTGCAGCACTGAACTCCAGCCTGGGCAACAAGAGCGAAACTCTGTCTCAAAAAAAAAAAAAAAAAAAAGGAATATTAAAATTACTAGGAGAATATACTCTGTGGGTTGCATTTATCACCCTGTAAGTTAGGTGAGCGGATTCTTGAAATGTTTTCAAGCCCATTTTACTTATTTAGGTCACTAATTATAGAATTTGTTGTTTAGAAGATGGCATCTAATTAAGGTAATGAGAGAGAGATTCCTATGAGATTCAAATGAGTCATATCCTCAGTAATTGTCTTGAGAACTGTGTTGGAGGAGCAGTGAATTTCTGTTGCTAATGAATATTTCATTATTGTTTGAAGGAACCTGTTGTATAAAAGATTACCCCTGGCCGGGCACGGTGGCTCACGCCTGTAATCTCAGCATTTTGGGAGGCTGAGGCAGGTGGATCATCTGAGATCAGGAGTTCAAGACCAGCCTGGCCAACGTGGTCAAACCCTGTCTCTACTAAAAATACAAAAAAATTAGATGAGCATGGTGGCGAGGGCCTGTAATCCCAGCTACTTGGAGGCTGAGGCAGGAGAATCGCTTGAACCTGGAAGGTGGAGGTTGCAGTGAGCCAAGATCGTGCCATCGCACCCCAGCCTGGGCAACAAGAGTGAAACAACATCTCAAAAAAGAAAAAAAAAACATTTCCCCCAAAATATCTGACATTCATAAAATATACAGAGAACCATATTAGATGCTTACTAAGAGTAACAAATGATGTAAAATAGCTCCTGTTTAACAAAAGTAACTTCTCCCTTTATGAGTGCCTGCTATGTGTCAAGTGAAATGCAGTGTTTTTTTTCTTCCGAGATGGAGTCTGGCTCTGTCGCCTAGCCTGGAGTGCAGTGGCGCGATCTCCGCTCACTGGGAGCTCTGCCGCCTCCCGGGTTTACACCATTCTCCTGCCTCAGCCTCCCTAGAAGCTGGGACTACAGGCGCCCGCCACCACGCCCGGCTAATTTTTTTTTTTGTATTTTCTTTTTCTTTTTTTTTTTTTTTGAGACGGAGTCTCACTCTGTCGCCCGGGCTGGAGTGCAGTGGCCGGATCTCAGCTCACTGCAAGCTCCGCCTCCCGGGTTTGCGCCATTCTACTGCCTCAGCCTCCCGAGTAGCTGGGACTACAGGCGCCCGCCATCTCGCCCGGCTAGTTTTTTGTATTTTTTTTTAGTAGAGATGGGGTTTCACAGTGTTAGCCAGGATGGTCTCGATCTCCTGACCTCGTGATCCGCCCGTCTCGGCCTCTCAAAGTGCTGGGATTACAGGCTTGAGCCACCGCGCCCGGCCGCTTTTTTTTGTATTTTCAATAGAGACGGGGTTTCACCGTGTTCGCCAGGATGGTCTCGATCTCCTGACCTCGTGATCTGCCCGCCTCGGCCTCCCAAAGTGCTGGGATTACAGGTACGAGCCACCACGCCTGGCCGAAATGCACATGTTTTTATCTACATTTTCCTTAGATCCTCAGAGTAGCCGAAAGGTAGATATTTTTCCTGTTTTAGAGTTAGGGAAACAGACTCACAGAATAAGTACTTTGTCTACTGATGTGTAAAAATAATTACTAAATTATTCATCAAGTACCTCCTTGTGGCAGGTATTATGCTGCGTTCTTTATTTTATCTGATTCTTATATCAGCTTTCTTTTTCATATATTTATGAAAAATATAGAATTTTTTTTTTTTTTTTTTGAGACGGAGTCTTGCTCTATTGCCCGGGCTGGAGTGCAGTGGCCGGATCTCAGCTCACTGCAAGCTCCGCCTCCCGGGTTTACGCCATTCTCCCGCCTCAGCCTCCGGAGTAGCTGGGACTACAGGCGCCCGCCACCTCGCCCGGCTAGTTTTTTGTATTTTTAGTAGAGACGGGGTTTCACCGTGTTAGCCAGGATGGTCTCGATCTCCTGACCTCGTGATCCGCCCATCTCGGCCTCCCAAAGTGCTGGGATTACAGGCTTGAGCCACCGCGCCCGGCCAGAATTTTTTTTTTTTTGAGACGGAGTTTCGCTCTTGTTGCCCAGGCTAGAGTGCAATGGCGCGATCTCGGCTCACTGCAACCTCCACCTCCCAGGTTCAAGCGATTCTCCTGCCTCGGCCTCCCTAGTAGCTGGGATTACAGGCATGCACCACCACACCCAGCTAATTTTGTATTTTTAGAAGACGGGGTTTCTCCATGTTGGTCAGGCTGGTCTCGAACTCCCGACCTCAGGTGATCTGCCTGCCTCAGCCTCCCAAAGTGTTGGGATTACTGTTCCGGGCAAAAAATATAGATTTTTTTCATAAATAAGGATACTGAGGCACAGAGAAGTTAAATAAATCACCCAAAGTCTAGAAAGTGACAGAACTGTATTTCAAGCCAGTATCTTCTTGATTTTTAAAAGTCTTTACTCTTTTTTTTTTGAGATGGAGTCTCACTCTGTTGCCCAGGTTGGAGTGCAGTGGTGCAATCTCGTCTCACTGCAACTTCCGCCTCCCGGGTTTGCGCCATTCTCCTGCCTCAACCTCCCGAGTAGCTGGGACTACAGGCACCTGCCACCACGCCCGGCCAATTTTTGTATTTTTAGCAGAGACAGGGTTTCACCATATTGACCAGGCTGGTCTTGAACTCCTGACCTTGTAATTCTCCCAAATGTGATTTCCAAAATGCTGGGAGTACAGGCATGCGCCACTGCGCCTGGCAAGTCTTTACTCTTTTTTTTTTTTTTGAGGCGGAGTCTCGCTCTGTCGCCCGGACTGGAGTGCAGTGGCCGGATCTCAGCTCACTGCAAGCTCTGCCTCCCGGGTTTATGCCATTCTCCTGCCTCAGCCTCCGGAGTAGCTGGGACTACAGGCGCCCGCCACCTCGCCCGGCTAGTTTTTGTATTTTTAGTAGAGACGGGGTTTCACCGTGTTAGCCAGGATGGTCTCGATCTCCTGACCTCGTGATCCGCCCGTCTCGGCCTCCCAAAGTGCTGGGATTACAAGCCACCGCGCCCGGCAAGTCTTTACTCTTAACCATATTTCCTCTCATGACTTCTTCATGTTGTAAGATATAATTGATCATGTTGACTTGCCTTTCAACTTTGAAATTCTGTAAATTTTTTTCTCTGTAAATTAAGCAAGTTAGGACAAATCGATTAATATTTTTACACCAATTGTGTATAAGGAATTTGTGATTCATTAGCAAAAAGATTACTATGCTTGATCAATTCTGTTTCCAAATTAGAATGTATTCACTGAATATATACTATGTTTAACTGTGTTAGGATACAGAAGTGTGATTCATGGTCCCAGAATTTAAGCTATTATAGGACAAGAAGATAAACATGATGGTTTATGCTCAACTACTAAATTGTGAGTTTAAAATCCAAATTTGGAGTAAGATATACAGAATGCACATAGGTAGTAATAATTTGGGTAATGGGTAAGTCACTGTGGCTGGGCAGGTAGGGATAAAAGCTTACAGCTCCTAGCTGGATGCAGTGGCCCATGCCTGTAATCCCAGCACTTTGGGAGACTGAGGCGGGTGGATCACCTGAGGTCGGGAGTTCGAGACCAGCCTGGCCAAGATAACGAAACCCCGTCTCTACTAAAAATATAAAAATTAGCCGGGCATGGGGGCAGGAGCCTGTAATCCCAGCCACTTGGGAGGCTGAGGCAGGAGGATCACTTGAACCTGGGAGGCGGAGGTTGCAGTAAGCTGAGATCACGCCACTGTACTCCAGCCTGGGCAACAAGAGTGAAACTCCATCTCAAAACAAACAAACAAAAAAAAGCTTACAATTCCTTTGAGGCTGAGCTAAGGAAATTGGCCTGATGATGGAGATGTTCTTTGGAAGAGCAGCCAGGTGGCGAAGGCACAGTGATCAAATATGTGATTAATAGGTGTGATCCAATCCTAAACAAGGACAGAGGCTGAGAGGCCTAGTCAGGTGGTCTAGACTGCATAAGAAAAGGGAAGGGAAAAATTGGTAACTTGAGCAATCCTTTATCATCCCTACAGCCACTCAGTTTTAGGTCTGATCAGCAGTTATTCCACTGAGCTGCTGAATGAGCTGAGGGTGGTGATGAAGGCTGAGGTTATTTGGTATATATATAGTCTGCCTTATTTAATATTGGCTCAGTTGCTGTACTCAGCTCTGAAGACTTGAAATCTGGCTGATGGGTTATCGTCCTATGTGAAGAAAGTATTGTAAGGGGAATATAGGTGGCTAAGGAGGTAGCTGTAAAAGTAGCAGTACAGAACAGAGATGTGCATGTAAGAGCTCACTGATACACTGTTTAGGGTTGCATTTACCAGGTAGATTCTTCTCACTATTTTTATTCTTGATAGTTGGGGTCTTTGGGACATCTAGGCTTATCTATTTTGTTTGGCTGCAAAAAAGTCAGGTAAGAGGAAACACTTGGAAAGCAAAAAATAAATGAAGGCAGAGAACATCATAAAGAGATACATGAAAAGAAGCCCCGTTTAAATTATTTGGTAATATGTGATATACATGGTACATCAGAGATACTGCATGCTTGAATTTTTTGGATTTTACAGATATAGCAACAGTGTATTTCATTGGTGTGAGTATCTTAGAGTTATCTTGAGCAAGAAACTTTTTTTTTTTTTTTTTTTTGAGACGGAATTTTGCTCTTGTTGTCCAGGCTGGAGTGCATTGGCACTATCTTGGCTCATGGCAACCTCTGCCTCCCGGGTTCAAGCGATTCTCCTGCCTCAGCCTCCCAAGTAGCTGGGATTACAGTCATGCGCCACGGCTAATTTTGTATTTTTAGTAGAGTCGAGGTTTCTCAGTGTTGGTCATGCTGGTCTCGAACTCCCAACCTCAGGTGATCCACCCACCTTGGCCTCCTCAAGTGCTGGGATTGCAGGCATGAGCCACCGTGCCCGGCCTGAGCAAGAAACTTTTTATTAATGTCTTGAATCCCCAGTCTAATAAAGTTGGGAGCAGGGTCAGTAAATAACTTTTTCCTCAAAAATATCATATTTTTTTAAACCTAAGACATCATCAATTGTAGGAGACACCACTAGGAAAGAAAACACTGCCAATTAAATTATGAAACCATAGTGATTATAAAACTAACCCCAATTTCAGAAATGTTGCGATGTGAAGTACAGTATACATTATACAGAAGTTTTTTTTTTTTTTTTTTTTTTTTTTTGAGACGGAGTCTTGCTCTGTCGCCCAAGCTGGAGTGCAGTGGCCAGATCTCAGCTCACTGCAAGCTCCGCCTCCCGGGTTCACACCATTCTCCTGCCTCAGCCTCCCTAGTAGCTGGGACTACAGGCGCCCGCCACCTCGCCCGGCTAGTTTTTTGTATTTTTTTTTTTTTAGTAGAGACGGGGTTTCACCGTGTTAGCCAGGATGGTCTCTATCTCCTGACCTTGTGATCCGCCCGCCTCGGCCTCCCAAAGTGCTGGGATTACAGGCTTGAGCCACCGCGCCCGGCCTTCATTATACAGAAGTTAACTATCAATTGATATTTCATTGAACCTTTAGAACCTGATCTATAGTCTCATTTAAGTAGATCACAGTAATAAGAAAATGAGTCTCTGGTTTCAGTATTTTATGACTGGATATCTATAGGGAAAAGTAAATGTAGATAAGTGTAGGTTTTTTTTTTTTTTTTTTTTGAGTCAGGGTCTCACTCTGTCACCCAGGCTGGAGTGCAGTGGCACAAACGTGGCTCCCTGGGGCCTCCATGTTCTGGGCTCAAACAATTTTGCTGCCTCAGCCTCTCCTGAGTAGCTGGGACTACAGGCATGCCACCGCACCCAGCTAATTTAAAAAATGTTTTTAGAGTCGGGGTCTTTGCCATGTTGCCCAGGCTAGCCTCGAACTTCAAAGCTCAAGCAATCTTCCCACCTCAGCCTCCCAAAGTGCTAGGATTATAGATGTGAGCCACAACACCTGGCCAAAAATACTTCCTTATATTGTCATCTTTAAAGATTTTCTGGCCGAGCACGGTGGCTCATGCCTGTAATCCCAGCACTTTGGGAGGCTGAGGTGGGCGGATCACCTGAGGTCAGGAGTTTGAGACCAGCCTGGCCAACATGGTGAAACCCAGTCTGTACTGAAAATATACAAAATTAGACAGGCACGGTGGCAGTCACCTGTAATCACAGCTACTTGGGAGCTAAGGCATGAGAATTACTTGAACCCAGGGAGTGAAGATTGTGGTGAGCCAAAATTGCGCCACTGCCCTCCAGTCTGGGCAACAGAGCAAGACCCTGTCTCAAAAAAAAAAAAAAAAAATCTACACTTACCTATATTTACTTTTCTTTATAGATATCTAGTCATAAAGCATTGAAACCAGAGACTCATTTTCTCTTATTACTGTGATCTACTTAAATGAGACTATAGATCAAGTTCTAAAGGTTCATTGAGGTATCAGTTGATAGTTAACTTCTATATAATGTATGCTGTCTCAAAACAAAATAATATAAAGATTTCCTTTTGTTTTTAGGGAAATTTCTCATTTAGCTGTTTTCTAATTGCAGGTGAAAAAAACTGGCTAAAAAAAAAAGCTATATGTGAAGCAAATTGTATGCTGTTATGCACCTAATTTTGCCACGTACGCTTAATGAAGGAGGCTGGAGGCCATTGAGCTAGCCATCAAGGGAGATAACTTGACCTAATGCTTTTCTGCAGGGAAGCAGTTAAAATAAGTTTGAAGAAATTATATATTTAAGGAGAAGGCACACTAAGACAAAATACTTAACTGCTGAGTTTTGAATATTCTTCTGGTTTTCCCGTATCTACTGACATTTGAACATTGTTTAGTATTAGTGTAAGGAGATATTAAGCAAAACAAGTTGGAACCCTGCCTTCTGTAATCTAGCTTTTACATGTTTATGTAGATTAGGTTAGGTTAAGAGAAAATACCATAGTATTTTGTAGCGATGAACAAGGCATCTGGATTCCTGACTTCAGTGGCACTTGTTTACTTGTTAAGAAGACAGATCATAGCTGGGTGCGGTGGCTCATGCCTGTAATCCCAGCACTTTGGGAGGCCAAGGCGGGCAGATCACCTGAGGTCAAGAGTTCGAGATCAGCATGACCAACATTGAGAAACCCTGTCTCTACTAAAAATACAAAATTAGCTGGCCATGGTGGCCCATGCCTGTAACCCCAGCTACTCGGGAGGCTGAGGCAGGAGAATTGCTTGAACCTGGGAGACGGAGGTTACGGTGAGCCGAGATCGCGCCATTGCACTCCAGCCTGGGCAACAAGAGCAAAGCTGTCTCAAGGGAAAAAAAAAAAAAAAGGACAGATTATGAGTAAGTAGATACATAAAGGAACAAGATTGCTAGAGACTGTGATAAGTACCACAGGGCTATATTAGAGGGTAACTGGGGAAGGCCACTCACATTAGGTAAAGGGGGTCAGTGAAGCCTTTCTTATGAGGTGAGACTTGAGGAATTAAAATCAGCCAGATATGTGAATAAATGCAGGAAAAACATTCTAGATAGAAGAACAGAAAGTATAAAGGCTAGGAGGTAAGAAAGAGCTTGATGTTTCACAGGATCAGAAAGGAGCTTGTTGTGGCTCAAATGTTGTGAACTAGGAAGAGAGATGCACGACAGGGGTTAGATAGGCAGGCAGGAGCCAAATCGTGTGGGGATTTGTAGGCCATGGTAAAGATCAAGTTTGAATTTTATTCTGAGAAAATGACAAATGCTTTAGAAGGAGTTTAAGCAGAGTAATTTCATAATCTAATTTTCATTTTTCAAAGACCACTCTGGTTTATCGGTAGAGAAGAATTAGAGAGGAGCCATAGGAGAAATAGGAAGACTGGTTAGGCAGATATACTAGTCAGGATGGCCAAGGGTAGTGGCAGGTTGAATTTTTTCCTCTAGTACTGTCAAGTAGCATTTCGGTATCATTGCAAGCCTACTTCTGTAATATACAGTTTTTTAAATAGCAGAGACTCTTTCTTGGGTTTAGAATGTATAGTTGAGTGCTGGACTTGGTGGCCAATGCCTGTAAATCCCAGCACTTTGGGAGGCCGAGGTAGGAGGATTACTCAATCCCAGGAGTTTGAGACCAACCTGGGGAACATAATGAGATCCCGTCTGTACAAAAAATAAAAAATTAGCAGGGTGTGGTGGCACTCACCTGTACTCACAGCTGCTCAGGATCCTGAGGTGGGAGAATCACTTGAGACCAGGAGGAGTTCAAATCTGCAGTGAGCACAGATCATGCCACTGCACTCCAGCCTGGGTGACGACAGAGCGAGACCCTGTTTGGAAAAAAAAAATAGAATATATAGTTGAATTAGTTTATTATTATTATTATGGAGATGAGATCTTGCTGTGTCACTCTCAGACTGGAGTGCAGTGGTATAGTCACAGCTTAATGCAACCTTTAAGTCCTGGGCTCAAGCCATCCTCCTGCTTCAGCTTCCTGAGTAGCTAGGACTACAGGTGTATGCCACCATGCCAAGCTAATTTTTTTTTTTTGGTAGAGACAACGTCTCGTTATGTTGCCCAGGCTGGTCTTGAACTCCTGACTTCAATATGATCTTCCTGCCTTGGCCTCTGAAAGTTCTGGGATTACAGGGTGAGCCATCATGCCACCCTTAATGTAGTATTCTTTGACTGCAGAATTAGATTTAAATGGAATAGTACAAAGGCTGATTTTTAACTATGCCTTGATTGAAAAGTAAATTCTTTTAAAAGTACTGATAGAGGAAGTAATCTTAGATTTTAGTAGACAATAATGATAATAGCACACATTGTTGTTTTTTCATAATGAGCATAATGGTTATATTTAATGAGAGTTTTAAAATTTATGTTTTTATTTCTACTTGGTGATTTTTATAACAAATTATACTTAGGCTCAGGTCTCAATATAATTATCTGAATAGTGCATAGTTTCATATCTTTAACTTTGCCACTAGAAATTCACTTAATTTTTAATTTAGCTACTAATTGTGAAACATTTTTGTTTAGTAGTTTGTTCTTTTATTTATGTAAATCAGTTTAAGCCTTTTCTTATTTAAATTACTTAATTCTACTTCTATAATCTATTCTAATACTGAATTCTGAACTCTCCTAAATTATTCTTGATTTAGATAAAATGATTTTAAACTGGTAACTTTAAAAAATACAGTTACTTCAAAATAATACACATACATGATAGAAAAAATTCAAATTGTGAAAGGGCGTCAAATGGAAAGAATATTTTATAACGTTCTTATTATCTAAACTAGGCAAAGGTTGGCAGCTTTCTTTCAGTTGGATATCACTCAACCTATTGAGTATGCAAATGTCTTTTGTTTGCGTGCCACCCAACTCAGCAGTAGTAAGTGAAGGAGAACTGATGAAGATTGCCAACAGTACCTCACATCTCATCTCCCCTTTTATGTAAGAGTAAAATTGGATGGCATGTGGTGGCAATACCTGAAAGGAACGTGGTTCTAAGAGTGAATTTAAATAGTTTATCATTTGTATTAATAGATGTTTTTTACTCCAGTAGGTGCACATTTTTCTGGTAGTGGATACAGACAATTACAGTGTACTAAGAACTTTACTGAAGCATTTCAAGGCAAAAGTATTCTTAAATGAAAATAGATACAAGTGGTTTGTTTTGCTAATGAATTTTGGAGATAATGATCAGTAGGACCACATTTACCAAGTTTTGCACGCCAACTGAAATAGCTTCATCTTCTGTATAGGTTGTGAATCCTTAATACATATATAATACTTAGTCTTTTACTTGATATAAGTCAGGGAGATGATTAATCTTCATTATATAACGTTTTAAGTTGATATAAATGAGCAGTATTTTTTGGGTTTTTTTTTTTTTTTTTTAAAGCAAAAGGTGAGCCAAAATGTTAATCTTTAACAAATATAGTGGACAAAAATTTGTTGAGAAAGTTTCAGATTAAGCAATCATGCAGCATCAACCAAGGAGCCTCAACATCATAATTAACCCAGCTTCCTAACAAAGATATGATTTAATTTTTGTTGTTGAATGATTTCAAGACTGCATTTTCGTTTTGGGATTGTTCTGTATGATGCAGTAAAATGTTGGAAATCACAGTGGTTGCTTAAAATGAACATGCTGCAAAAGGGGCTTAAAAGTGCTTTTTGTAAAGAGCTCTATTGTTAGTACAGTTTTGCTTGTGGGTCCTCTGTCTTTTAGGGGAAGACTGTAATGCCTAAAAGTTGCCAGTGCCTCATTAAGCTAATGCTGAATTATAGCCAGACATTCAGTTGATCAAGACTGCAGACTTCCCTGAGATCCAAGAGGAGCAGTTAGGGAAGGGAATGAGGTGGAGGTGGGAGGTAGAATAGGCCTTTTTTACACAGTAATTTTATGTATTTATTATGTCAAATGAGTTCAAATGAGTTTAGCATACTTTATTATTAGAATCAATTTGGCTGGGCATGGTGGCTTACGCCTGTAATCCCAGCAGTTTGGGAGGCCAAGGCAGGCGGATCACAAGGTCAGGAGTTCGAGACCAGCCTGACCAACATGATGAAACCCCCGTCTCTACTAAAAATACAAAAATTAGCCGGGTGTGGTGGCACGCGCCTGTAATCCCAGCTACTCAGGAAGCTGAGGCAGGAGAATCGCTTGAACCCAGGAGGCAGAGATTGCAGTGAGCTGAGATCATGCCATTGTACTCCAGCCTGGGCAATGAAGCGAGACTCCATCTCAAAAAAAAAAAAAAAGAATTAATTTAAGCCTCGAATGCTCTGTAACTTTTTCTCCCATTAGCCTTTCCATTTTTTTCAGTTAATAAGAAACAACACTGATAGCAAGACTTACATTGTGTGTGTGTGTATATATGTGTGTGTGTGTGTGTGTGTGTGTGTGTGTGTGTGTATATTTCTTTTTTCTTTTTTTGAGACAGAGTCTTGCTCTGTCACCCATGCTGGAGTGCAGTGGCACGATCTTGACTCACTGCAACCTCTACCTTCTGGGTTCAAGCGATTCTTATGCCTCAGCCTCCCTAGCTGGGACTACAGGTGCATGCTACTGTGTCCTGCTAATTTTTGTATTTTTAGTAGAGGTGAAATTTCTTTTCTTTTCTTTCTGAGACAGAGTCTTGCTCTGTTGCCCAGGCTGGAGTGCAGTGGTGCGATCTTGGCTAACTGCAGCCTCCGCCTCCCGGGTTCAAGCAATTCTCCTGCCTCAGCCTCCCAAGTAGCTGGGATTACAGGTATGCACCACCACAACTGGCTAATTTTTATATATTTTTTTAGTGGAGACAGGGTTTCACCATGTTGGCCAGGCGGTCTCGAATTCCTGGCCTCAGGTGATTCACCCGCCTCGGCCTCCCAAAGTGCTGGGATTATAGACATGAGCCACCAAGCCTGGCCTAAAATTTGTCTTCTGCTAGGTATATAGATTTGTAGATGAGTGTCCAGTAACATTGACCATAGTTTATTTTATGAATTAGTAGTTAATGAACATCAAATATTGGTGATACAGCAATAAACTAGATAAATATATTTCCTTTTGGAGTTCATAGTTAAGGTTTGTTACATGGGTTGGGTATATTGGGTGGTGCTGAAGTTTGGGCTTCTACTAATTCCATCACTCAAATAGTGAACGTAGTACCCAATAGGTGGTTTTTCAGCCCCTGCCCTCTTCCCTCCCTGCTTTTGGAGTCAGCAGTATCTATTGTTCCAATCTTTATGTGTGTGGAGACTTTTTTTTGTTTTTGACAGGGTCTTGCTCTACCAGGTTGGAGGCTCACTGAAGCCTCAACTTTCCAGGCTCAAGCAATCCTCCTACCTCAGCCTCTCAAGTTGCTGGGAGTACAGGCATGTGCACCATGTCCAGGTACTTTTAAAATTTTTTGTAGAGACAGGGTCTCGTTATGTTGCCCAGGATGGTCTTGAACTTCTGGACTCAAGTGATCCTCCCACCTCAGCCTCCCAAAGTGCTGGGATTATAGGCACAAGCCGTCTCACCTAGCCATGGACACTTTTTAAACTCCATTTACAACATTGGTCAGCTTTTTCTTACTGTACTATAAATTGGACACTAATGAAGTTTTGTGGTCCTGAAACCTGAAAAGAAAGTCAGATACAGTGATTAGAACTGTTTAACTGTTCTGTCATTTCCTCTACTATCTTATTTTTATTCATTCTGTAGAAGTCCAGACAGGAAAAGGTTGATTGTTAGTAGGGTGACTACATAATTTGCAAGTCCCAGGGCAAAATGAAAACGGGGGCTCCCTTATTCAAAAAGCAGAATAAATGTGCTGTTAAAGGTACTAAAATACAAACCTTTTTTTTTTTCTTTGTGGTGTCTCCTTCAACTTGTCATAGTTTTTAAAATTTATCATCTAATGTCATTCTAAGCAAAGAAAAATTAGAATGTTAAATCATTAGCTTGAATTTTACTGTTCATCCCTATATATTGTGCAGTGTCCATTTAAAATGCAAATATAAGAATATTTACCTCATTTGTGGAAACAGTGAAATTATACATTTTGTAGCTTGCACTTGCATGTGTAGTTTGTTTTTACTAGAACAGTAGAAACTCTATACAAACTAACTCAGTGGTTTTTATTTTACTTCTTGATAAATACATATTCTACCAACATTCTGCATTCTGCTTACTGATGAGTGGGGAAGGACTGAGAAGAAAAGGAATTATGGGTGGCCCTGTTTCTGCCTTTCCTTTTTTTTTTTTTTTTTTTTTTTTGAGACGGAGTCTCGCTCTGTCGCCCAGGCTGGAGTGCAGGGGCCAGATCTCAGCTCACTGTAAGCTCCGCCTCCAGGGTTTACGCCATTCTCCTGGCTCAGCCTCCCAAGTAGCTGGGACTACAGGCGCCCGCCACCTCGCCCGGCTAGTTTTTTGTATTTTTTATTAGAGACGGGGTTTCACTGTGTTAGCCAGGATGGTCTCGATCTCCTGACCTCGTGATCCGCCCGTCTCGGCCTCCCAAAGTGCTGGGATTACAGGCTTGAGCCACTGTGCCCGGCCTCTACCTTTCCTTTTATGTTATCATATCCAGCATAAGTGGTTGACTAATACGGGCAAGTAATAGGAGAAAGAAAGGATATGATTGGTTTCCTTCATTGTTAATTTAATAAAATACCATTGCCTTCTTTCTGTGTTCCAAGTAACACAGAAGGGGCTGTGAGCAACCCCTTCCAATGAGAATTAATATAATTTTCTTTGTACTCTATGGCAGAGAAGAGGCTCTTATTTGTTTTTTTGTTTTGCTTTGTTTTGTTTTTTTTTGAGACGGAGTCTCTCTCTGTCGCCCATTCTGGAGTGCAGTGGCACAATCTCGGCTCATTGCAAGCTCTGCCTCCTGGGTTCACGCCATTCTCCTGCCTCAGCCTCCCAAGTAGCTGGGACTACAGGCGCCTGCCACCACACCCGGCTAATTTTTTTGTATTTTTAGTACAGACGGGGTTTCACCGTGCTAGCCAGGATGGTCTCGATCTCCTGACCTCGTGATCCGCCCACCTTGGCCTCCCAAAGTGCTGGGATTACAGGTGTGAGCCACTGTGCCTGGCCATTTGTTTTGCTTTGAGAACCCTGGCTAGTCCCTGTCAGGAGGATGCTAGGTTTTAGCTTGGGTTTAAGGAAATTGGTTATATGCTGTTAACCATTTATACAGTAATAAATTGTTTAATAGGAATTTAAGGCCCAAGCCATAACAGGAGTCCTACTGTTCTAATTTCTGGAAAGTGAACATAGTTTCATGAGTGTGGAATATTTGTAGCATATTAAAATTGCTTCCTAGGTATAGTTAACTTATCTCTTATGGTTTTACCCTACTGTAAAGGGAAACCATACAGAATTGAGCATCAGTGAATAAATAAACCTCTATGCCAGAGATTGGCAGGCTTTTTGGGGTCATGGTGTCATTCCAAGTTAGGGTTAGGCACACACTCGAGGCTGTGACTTGGTAATCGAAGTGTTTCACTTTGTTCCTTCTGTGCCCTGGCTGCTATGCAAGGATGGCAAGAATGGCCTAATAAACTTAAAGCTGTAGTAATGCTACAATTGTCTGGTAGTAGTGGTTGAGGCCTGGATTAGTATACCTGAGGAGTCCTGTTCAGGCGTTATTCTTTTTTTATTTTCCTTTTTTGTTTTTTTTGAGACAGAGTTTCAAACTTACTCTGTCGCCCAGGCTGGAGTGCAGTGGCATAATTTCGGCTCACTGCAAACTCTGCTTCCTAGGTTCAAGTGATTCTCCTGCCTAGCCTCCCAAGTAGTTTGAACTGCAGGCATGCGCTAATTTTTGTTTGCTTGTTTGTTTTTTTAATAGAGACAGGGTTTCACCATGTTGGCCAGGCTGGTCTTGAACTGCTGACTTCAAATGATCTGCCTACCTTGGCCTCCCAAAGTGCTGGGATTACCGGTGTGAGCCACTTCACCTGGCCTAATTTTTGTATTTTTAGTAGAGACAGGACTTCACCATGTTGCTCAGGCTGGTCTCAAACTCCTGACTTCAAACTCCTGATCCATCCGCCTGGGCCTCCCAAAGTGCTGGGATTACAGCATTTTGTGTCAGCCACTGTGCCTGGCCTCAGGTGTTATTCTTCATGCTTATGTTTGTTTTGTCCATTTGGGGCACCTTGTTGGTTATCATAAATGTTGGTGTGATCATTTATATATTACTGCTCCTTAATAATACTGTATTTGGCTGGGCACGGTGGCTCACACCTGTAATCCCAGCATTGTCGGAAGCCCAGGAGGGTGGATCACGAGGTCAGGAGTTTGAGACCATCCTGGCTAACATGGTGAAACCCCGTCTCTACTAAAAATACAAAAAAATTAGCCAGGTGGGGTGGCAAGCACCTGTAGTCCCAGCTACTTGGGAGGTTGAGACAGGAGAATGGCGTGAACCCGGGAGGCGGAGCTTGCAGTGAGCCAAGATCACACCACTACACTCCAGCCTGGGCGACAGCGAGACTCCATCTCAAAAAAAATAATAATAATACTGTATTTATACTTTATTCTGCATAACTTCTTTTAACTCAGGATTTCATAAAGAAAACAAGATTGAGAAAAACCAACTCTGTTGTATAAAATAATCTATAGCTCTGAATAGTCATGTCTGTGATTTTGGGTAAAATGCTAAAAGACCATTCTTCTATGAAGTGCTTTTTACTTTTGCAGTTTTAGGTGGCAAAATAATTTCGTATTCTTATTTCTTCACAGAAACCATATGTCTGTGGTTGCTTCTTAGCTCTATCAAATATCCACCTAAGTGCACCAAAAGGTTAAATTGTTTCTCATAAAAGGCTAGTTTTGACAAATTTTTGCTGTTAGCTTTTCATTATCACCAGATGTTGACTGTTCTGGCACAGTGGTGTATAAAATCTAGAGAGGAAACAAATCAATGTGAACCATAGCATAGTTAATGGGTCTTCTCCAAAGCGCTTATTTGAGTAGATAAATGTACATATAGCACTTCGCACTATGTCTGGTACAGAGGAGAGGCATGCAACAAATGTTTTTAGAATACATAAAAATTCAGTTCTTGTAAGCATTAGTATGAATTACATGAGGGACTTCCAGGCACTGTAATCAGTCTTCTATCTTTGAGATTTGAATGGAGCAGGAAACAGGGCGTAGGACCTACAAGGAAACAGGAAGATTATCCATGTTTTTATTTCGCATTCCACTTGAACTATCTTGGAAACACAGGGTATAACGTCAAACAATGGTCCTATAAGTATTTTTTAAAATTTGTTTTTATCTGTTGCTTTATCTGCTTTCTGTTATATTATTGTATTCTATGTCTGGATGTTTTCAGTTGATTCATTAATATCAGGAGTAGTGTGTTTCCTTGTCAAGGAGATACTGCATTTTCTTCCTAGTCCCATCATTAGCCAAAGGAACAAAGTATTCTTCTTAAATGTTCATCAAAACAGGTATATGAGCCGGGCGCGGTGGCTCACGTCTGTAATCCCAGCACTTTGGGAGGTCGAGGCGGGCGGATCATGTGGTCAAGAGATTTGAGACCATCCTGGCTAACACTGTGAAACACCTTCTCTACTAAAAATATAAAAAATTAGCTGGGTGTGGTGGCACGTGCCTGTTGTCTCAGCTACTCAGGAGGCTGAGGCAGGAAAATCCCTTGAACCCAGAGGCAGAGGTTGCAGTGAGCTGAGATCGCGCCATTGCACTCCAGCCTGGGTGACAGAGAGAGACTCCATCTCAAAAACAAAAAACAAAACAAAAAAACCCAGGTATATGAGGCTGGGTGCAGTGGCTTATGCCTGTAATCCCAACACTTTGAGAGGCCAAGGCGGGTGGATCACGTGAGGCCAGGAGTTTGAGACCAGCCTGGGCAACATGGCGAAACCTTGTCTCTACAAAAAATACAAAAATTAACCAGGCATGGTGGCACACACCTGTAATTGCAGCCACTTGGGTGGCTATGGCACGAGAATCACTTGAACCCAGAAGGCAGGGAGGTTGCAGTGAGCTGAGATCGCGCCACTGCACTCCAGCCTCATGACGGAGCAAGACTCTGTCTCAGAATATATATATATATAAGATTACACATATATTTCAAAAAAATTACATTTTCCAGAACCAAAATCCTCACAGGTGTATGATCTCTAAAACAGGCTGGACGTGGTGGCTCATGACTGTAATCCTAGCACTTTGGGAGGCTGAGGCAAGGAGGATCACTTGAACCCAGGAATTCGAGTCTTGCCTGGGCAAAATAGTAAGACTCTGTCTCTATTAATTAAAACAAAAATAAAAACAAAAAACAGGCATATAATCTCCAAAATAAATGAATCATGCAGGTCAACTATGATGTGGGGAGAACTCAAAAAGGCATATAAACATAATTGTATTATAAATGGATAGTACACTGAAGGAGTTGGGGAAGAAAATAACTAGCCTAAGATACTTTGGAAAATTATAAGACTAAAGACAAAAATAATTATATGCAAATATCATGGTCTCATTAGTAAGTTTTTTTCTCATAGGGGCAGGGGTTAGCAATTCTACTTTAAATATATACTTGCAGTAAACAAATAAGAAAATATTGTGGATAATAAGACCTAGGTTCCTAACTCTCTCCACTGAGGGGACCTAGAAATTAGGAACACCGCAGTAGCAGTGATCACAATAGTGCCTCAGATCTTGATTTCTTTTCTTTTCTTTTTTTTTTTTTTTTAAACGGAGTCTTACGCTGTCCCCCATGCTGGAGTGCAGTGGCACGATCTTGGCTTACTGCAATCTCCACCTCCTAGGTTCAAGTGATTCTCCTGCGTCAGCCTCCCTAGTAGCTAGGATTATAGGCATCTGCCACCACGCCCAGCTAATTTTTGTATTTTCTGTAGAGATGGGATTTGGCCATGTTGTCCAGGTTGGTCTCCAACTCCTGACCTCAAGTGATCTGCTCGCCTTGGCCTCCCAAGATGCTGGGATTACAGGTGTGAGTCACCATGCCCAACCCCAGATCTTGGTTTCTAAATAACATTCTCCACTAATAGGAACCCTTGAGAAATGACTGATTCCAGGACTGAGGCAGGGAAAATCGAAATGAACCTGAAACATTTAATGGTATCAGAAAGTAACTAAAAAAATGATAGGGGCATATCAAAGGATCTAACCAACCTGAAGAGATAGTTCCATTGGTCAAAGCTGAGACAAAATAAATAACCTTAGTATTGGATTTCAATCCATAGAATATAATAAATATCAGCGAGTGCATACTAACATAAACAAGGGAGAAGGGACAGCTCTTTCTTTCTTTCTCTTTCTCTCTCTCTCTCTCTCTCTTTCTTTCTTGAGTTTCGCTCTGTTGCCCAGGCTGGAGTGCAATGGGGTGATCTCGGCTCACTGCAAGCTCTGCCTCCTGGGTTTACGACATTCTCTTGCCTCAGCCTCCCAAGTAGCTGGGACTGCAGCTGCCCACTGCCACGCCCAGCTAATTTTTTGTACTTTTAGTAGAGATGGGGTTTCACTGTGTTAGCCAGGATGGTCTCGAGCTCCAGACCTTATGATCTGCCCACCTCAGCCTCCCAAAGTGCTGGGATTACAGGCGTGAGCCACCACGCCTGGCTGTAATTGCAGCTATTTGGGTGGCTATGGCATAAGAATCACTTGAACTTGAATCATGACAAGGAACATGAATAAAATTTTTATTTTATTTTTAAAAATAATAATAAAATCATCTAGTAAACTTTATTTTTACAGCAGTTTTATGTTCATAGTAAAATTGAGAGGCGGCTCATTTTGTTTTGTTTGTTTTTATAGTAGGATTTCAGTTAATAAACATAGAAGGAATGATGGAAATAGAAAATCATCATTAGGCGATCACCATGGCAGGTTCTTGTTGCAGGCGAGAATCAACCAATGGATGCTGAAATTAGTGGGTGAAAGTGTGGTAAGAAACATGGTATTTAAATTATTTAAATAGGCTCTAAGTATCTTCCCTACAAAATACTTACTAATTACAAAGGGGAACCTTAGTTACATTGGAGAAATCTGAAGATACCACTGTAACCTGGTGACACATTGACATCTGTCAGAAGACAAAAATTTTGACAAATTGAGTTTAAAGATTAATTGACTTGTATTAGCCATTCATGAATCAGGCAGCATCCCATCTAAAGATTTACAAAGGCACTCCATTGAGCTGAGCAGAGGAGGCAGGCTTTATTGGTAGAAAAAAGCTGAAGAAGGCAGAAACAAGGAAAAAAAGTGATTGCTCATGACAAAGTTACTTTCCTTATAGGGTTAAAACAGAGAGGAACTTCATTATCTTGCTAGCAGAAATAAACCGGGCCCCTTCTGATTGGTTGCTGTGAATCGCCTGTTTTTTGGAAAACTGGCCCATTTTATTGTTTGGTTTGATTATGTGGTGCCTGGAAGGGATTTTGCGTGCTCTATTGGGGTCTAGTGTAGAAACTCAGCCCAAAACAGTGGCTTTCTTTTTTTTTTTTTTTGAGACGGAGTCTCCCTCTGTTGCCAGGGCACTCCAGCTCACTGCAAGCTCCGCCTCCCGGGTTTAGGCCATTCTTCTGCCTCAGCCTCCGGAGTAGCTGGGACTACAGGCGCCCGCCACCTCGCCCGGCTAGTTTTTTGTATTTTTTAGTAGAGACGGGGTTTCACCGTGTTAGCCAGGATGGTCTCGATCTCCTGACCTCGTGATCCGCCCGTCTGGGCCTCCCAAAGTGCTGGGATTACAGGCTTGAGCCACCGCGCAACAGTGGCTTTCTATACATTTATTTAACACATCTCAGATGCTTCCTGATGCAGTGCACTGAGAAGGACATAGCATCGCCTCTATGGTATTTTTTGCCAGGAAAGGTAATTTTTGCCTAATCATGAGAAAACAGAGATAAATCCCAGTTGAAGAACATTCTACAAGATAACTTCCCACTACTTTAAAAAAAAGCCTCCAAGTCATAAACAAGAAAGAACTGAGGGACTATTGCATATTGGAGCGATCTAAAGAAACATTACAATTTGTGGAATTCTTGATTAAATTCTGGACCAGAAAAAGGACATTAGTGGGAAAATTGATGAAATTCAAATGAGATCTTATATTTCATTGTGTCAGTGTACATTTCCTGGTTTTCATGATTGTAAGTGATTATGTAAGATTCGTTAATATTAGGAGCAACTGGGTAAAGGTTATACAAAAACTCTATACTATTTTTGCATTTTTTTCTGTAAATTTAAAATATTTTCCAACTAAAAAGTTGAAAACACATGTATTAGAGACACATGATATTTAATGATATTTAAGATGATAGAAGGAATTCTTGACATAATAAAATGAAGTCACCAAAAAACAAAGAAACAGACAAAATGAAATCACCAAAATCTGTCAATAAATTTCAGGTAATACTTTTGGCAGATTCATTCTTTTTTTTTTTTTTTTTTTGCGACAGTGTCTCACTCTGTCACTCAGGCTGGAGTGCAGTGGTGTGATGACGGCTCACCATGGCCTTGACCTCCCCAGATTTGGGTGATCCTCCCACCTCAGCCTCCCTAGTAGCTGGGACTACAGGTGTGCGCCACCATGCCCAGCTAATTTTTGTATTTTTAGTAGAGATGAGGTTTTGCCATGTTGCCCAGAATGGTCTTGAACTCCTGGCCTCAAGTGATCCTCCCAAAGTGTTAGGATTATAGGTGTGACCACTGCACCCTGCCTAAATTCATTCATTCTTGACAAATTTTACATTAAAACTGTCATGAAAGGTATCCTTTACTCTGCCTAGTAATTTTGCTCATATAATAATGATTTAAAAATTATTCCTGCCTCATAGAAATTAGGAAATAAAATATTTGAATCTAAAATAAGGAACTCCCTGACCTAACAAAAATTATAGACATAAATAAGGTAAGAAAGGCAAATCTGCTTTATATTGTACCTTTACATTTTTAGTCAAAACCCAAAACAAAACCCTCCACCCCAAGTCATTGTGGATTGAGGGTATTTTCAACCTAGAGAGGAGGGGTGCTGTATTTGAGTATGGAAAGCAAATGTTTGAGAAAAAAGAATATCTGTATGTTTCAACCATGTAAATAAAAGAGATGAGATTAATGACTAGGGTCTATAGGTAGAATGGTTTGAGGTTGTGGGGATAAATTGGGAGCCTTTAAGTTGCTAGTGGCTCAGAGATTGCAGGATGGTAAGATGAAGAGTCAGTTAAGCCGTTGGAAAAGTTTTAAATTAAGACAGAGAGGAGAGAGCAACTAGGGCGAACTTCTGTGGAATGTGTTAAGATAAAAAGGTTCAACTTAGAAAAGCTAAAAATGAAGCTATATATTTCTGTATTCTACAAATATAATAGAGGACAGTCAGGAAATTTCGAAGGGAATTGTCAGTGTCAGAAGTTTGTGAGAATGGAGCTTTGACCTTTGAGCTTAAAATTGGACAGTGACTCAAAGAATATGCAATAAATAGATAAAAGATCCGTGACTGGAGGATGGAAATAAAAGTTTGTATTAATACTTTAAGTCTGTCCATTCTGTAGAAGAGGATTGCTGACAGTTCCCTTTAGTAGTTCTGAATGTAAATAGAAAACAACAGGGAGTTGCAGAAGAACTCATTAACGTGCATTAACACTTCGACCAAAATTGGGAAATAGATAATGTGATAAACAGTTGACAGATTGGAATAATCTACCTGGGAGACAAGGAAGGTGGGAAAGGGTTTGAAAGGTCTTTAAGAGTAAGTATAAAAGAAGATGCCAGCATACAAATGTCCAAGAGATAGAACATCTGACTGCTTTGGAAATACTTTAAGACATGGAGCTGGCCGGGCACGGTGGCCCACACTTGTAATCCGAGCACATTGGGAGGCCCAGATGGGTGGATCACCTGAGGCCAGGAATTCGAGAGCAGCCTGGCGAAAATGGTGAAACCCCATCTCTATTAAAAATATAAAAATCGGGCCGGGCGCGGTGGCCCAAGCCTGTAATCCCAGCACTTTGGGAGGCCGAGACGGGCGGATCACGAGGTCAGGACATCGAGACCATCCTGGCTAACACAGTGAAACCCCGTCTCTACTAAAAAATACAAAAAAAAACTAGCTGGGCGAGGTGGCGGGCGCCTATAGTCCCAGCTACTGGGGAGGCTGAGGCAGGAGAATGGCGTGAACCTGGGAGGCGGAGCTTGCAGTGAGCTGAGATCCGGCCACCGCACTCCAGCCCCGGCGACAGAGCAAGACTCCGTCTCAAAAATATATATATATATATATATAAATCAGCTGCGTGTGGTGCCACGTGCCAGCAATCCCAGATACTTGGGAAGCTGAATCACTTGAACCCAGGAGGCAGAGGTTACAGTGAGCTGAGATCATGCCATTGCACCCCAGCCTGGACAACAGAGTGAGACTCCGTCTCGAAAACAAAACAAAACATGTAGCCATTCTGAAGTTTCTGACCGCCACAGAATATCTACAAGTCAATAGAAATTCTTTAATTAGGGTGGTTGCTATCCATCTTTTTTTTTTTTTTTTTTTTTTTTTTTTTTGTTGAGACGGGAGTCTCGCTCTGTCACCCAGGCTGGAGTGCAGTGGTCGGATGTCAGCTCACTGCAAGCTCCGCCTCCCGGGTTTACGCCATTCTCCTGCCTCAGCCTCCCGAGGAGCTGGGACTACAGGCGCCCGCCATCTCGCCCGGCTAGTTTTTTGTATTTTTTTAGTAGAGACGGGGTTTCACCGTGTTAGTCAGGATGGTCTCGATCTCCTGACCTCGTGATCTGCCCGTCTCGGCCTCCCAAAGTGCTGGGATTACAGGCTTGAGCCACCGCACCCGGCCGATAATTTGTGTTTTTCACAAATTTCTACATGACGCTGATTCTGCTGGTCTTGTGAACACACGTTGAGTGGCACTAGAGTGAGTAGCACAGTGGTGCAACTGGGGACAATATTGCTCTCCAGAGAATATTTGGCAATGTCTGGAGAGACTTTGGTTATCAAAACTGGGTGGGTGTTGCTGCTAACATCTAGTGGGTGGAAGCCAGGTATGCTACTAAACATTTTGTAATGCGCTGCACAGCCTCTACACCAAAATTACATAGACCAAAATGTCAGTATCGTGATTTAGGGAAACTCTGGTCTAACAGCTTCTCTCAACTAGGTTTCTACAAGACAATTAAGTTTTAATGCTGTAAGTATCTAATAGATGTAATATATTTAATTTTCCTCCAGTGCTTCTAGAATGGTAAACTTTGGAAAAATTGGAAAATAGTCATTTAAATTTGAAAAAAAGTCGTTTTCTGTGTTTGTAGCTCAGATGAAGAGCCTTGGTTGAGAAAATCTGTGTGGGATACTTAAAGACCGAATAGACATTCTTTGGGATTCTTTGGGATAGGGGCCTGTCCGATTATCTAAATGTAGTGGAATAGAGTCTGTGAATCCTAAAATGCTTTTTCAGCCTTTGAGATTCTTGGGGATAGGGGCCTGTCCAGTTATCTAAATGTAGTGGAATAGAGTCTGTGAATCCTAAAATGCTTTTTCAGCCTTCAAGTTTAATTTGAAAACATAAAAAGTAATTGAATCAGTAAATTAGATATGGTAAAATTCTACATGGGTGAACATGTTAAACTTTATATATGGCTTCCCTTTTACTTGACAGGGATTTGCTTATACTTTGTATTTGAACATACTTACAGGTATTTTTGTGCTGCTCCTATGTCATTTTATTTTATTTTTTTATTTTATTTTATTTTATTTTTGAGACAGGGTCTCACTCTGTCACCCAGGCTGGAGTGCAGTGGTGCAATCTCAGCTCATTGCAACCTCTGCCTCTTGGGATCAAGTGATCCTCACACCTCAGCCTCTCTAGTAGCTGGGACTACAGAGGCACACCACCACGCCTGGCTAATTTTTGTATTTTTGGTAGAGATGAGGACTTGCCATGTTGCCCAGGCTTGTGTCATTTTAGAGTGGCTAAAGTGAAAGCTTCCAAAACCTTTGTGCTTCAGTGTGGTGTCTATGTACAGTAGGAGTAGTCTTCTCAGTATAGTTAAGATTTTAAAAGATTCCTTTGAAATGCTAATTATCATAAATTTTGGTGTCACCAAATGTTACGAATTTGTTTCTAACACTGCAAGAATCATTATGTATATATTGAATTCTCAGTTTACTTCTTTTGTCCTATCCCTATTTGTGTGAGCTTATTTTCAGTTCAACTTGAAACCTTCGATTGAGGTCCAAATTGTTACATGTGGCAAATGTAGAATATCACAGTTAACAAATAATATTTATGGTCTGTAACTTAGAACTCTGCCTTTCACTGGGCCGGGCACGGTGGCTTACACCTGTAATCCCAGCACTTTGGGAGGCCAAGGCGGGCGGATCACGATGTCAGGAGATCGAGACCATCCTGGCTAACACGGTGGAACCCTGTCTCTACTAAAAATGCAAAAAATTAGCCGAACTTGATGGCGGGCGCCTATAGTCCCACTACTCGAGAGGCTGAGGCAGGAGAATGGCGCAAACCCGGGAGCCAGCGCTTGCAGTGAGCCGAGATCGCGCCACCGAACTCCAGCCTGGGCGATAGAGCGAGACTCTATCTCAAAAAAAAAAAACAACAACAAACCAAAAAAACCAAAAAGAACTCTACCTTTCACCTTAAGGTATGGGTCCAAAAATAGATAATTAAAGTATAGGAATAATTCCATAATTTGTGTTATTCAGTGTTCTATTACATGAAAATTGCCCTTTGTTGGCACCATTTTGGCACCATTACCTTTGGCCCCGTCTCTGATGAGTGGAGTTTTGCTGGTGGCTGCCTAGCTTTGCAAATAATAGTTTTCTGAATATTCTCTATAGCAGGGCCTACGTATTCTACTTGCTAAAAGTTTATTTAAGTATCTGTGGAAATGGACTGCAGCAGGGGTCCCCAACCCTCGGGCCACAGAGGGGTAACTGTCTGTGGCCTGTTTGGAACTGGCCTGCACAGCAGGAGGTGAGTGGCAGGCTAGTGAGCATTACTGCTTGAGCTCTCCCTGCTGCCAGATCAGTGGCAGCACTAAATTTTCATAGGAGTGTGATCCATATTGTGAACTACACATGCAAGGGATCTGGATTGTGGGTGCCTTATGAGAATCTAACTAATGCCTTGATGACTTGAGGTAGAATAGTTTAATCCCCAAACCCCCATTCACTCACCTCTCTCCCACTCCTTTCCCCCCTCACCAATCCATGGAAAAATTGTCTTTCAAGAAACCATTCCCTGGTGCCAAAAAGTGCCATTTTGAAATGGCTAATTTGAAATAATGCTACAGCCCTACTGGCTTTGTGCCAAGTGGGATGAGCTTTTTTCTGTTTAGCCTAGAATGTATGTCTTGCATTTGTTATTATTTTATTTGAAGTCATAGAAAATATCTGTTATAGCTTAAGAAACTGCCAGGGCCGGATGCAGTGGCTCACGCTTTTATCCCAGCACATGGAAGGCTGAGGCAGGCGAATTGCGATTGCTTGAGCTCAGGACCTGGAGACTAGCCTGGGCAACATGGCAAAACCCCGTCTCTACAAAAGATACAAAAACACCCCTCCCCGCCCCCGCCACACACACACAGACAAAATAGCCAGGTGTGGTGCTGCGTGCCTGTGGTCCCAGCTACTTGGGAGGCTAAGATGGGAGGATCACTCGAGCCCAGGGGAACGGAGATTGCAGTGAGCAGAGATTGTGCCACTGCACTCCAGCCTGGGTGACAGAGCAAAACTCTGTCTCAAAAAAAAAAAAAAAAAAAAAAAGAAACGAAACTGCCAGGATCAAATACTATCACCTTGAATTTTAGTAGTCTTTTGCAGTATTTAAAGTGTTCTCACAGATTTATTTTCTCATTTACTGGAAGTTACATCAGTGCTTTTCCTATGGTAGAAATAGTAGCCCATCATCACTTAAGTTATACTCTGTTGTGCTTTTTATTTATTTATTTTATTTTATTATTATTATTTTTAGAGATAGAGTTTCACTCTGTTACCCAGGCTGGAGTGCAATGGCACGATCTCAGCTCACTGCAACCTCTGCCTCCCAGCTTCAAGCAATTCTGCCTCAGCCTCCCGAGTAGCTGGAATTACAGGCATGTACCACCAGACCCAGCTAATTTTTATATTTTTAGTAGAGACAGGATTTCACCATGTTGGCCAGGCTAGTCTTGAATTCCTTATTTATTTTTATTTTTTGGAGACAGGGTCTTCCTATATTACATAGGCTGGACTTGAACTCTCAGGCTCAAGTGATCTTCCTGCCTCAGCTTCCTGAGTAGCTGGGATTATAGGTGCATGTGACTGCATCCAGTTTCTGTTATACGTTTTTTGTTTTTTTGAGACAGAGTCTCACTCTGTCGCCCAGGCTGGAGTGCAGTGGCGCCATGCTTGGGTTCAAGCGATTCTCCTGCCTCAGCCTCCCAAGCAGCTAGGATTACAGGTGCCTGCCACTGCGCCTGGCTAATTTTTGTAGTTTTAGTAGAGATGGGGTTTCACCATGTTGGCCAGGCTGGTCTTGAACTCCTGACCTTGTGATCCACCTGCCTCGACCTCCCAAAGTGCTGGGATTACAGGCGTGAGCCACCTCGCCTGGCCATTTCTATTATATTTTAAAAAATATAATTTATATTTGGCACTTCTAGTTCTTTATAAAAATATAAACAAGAATTTTTAGTTTTGTAAATTTTATAATCTGGGTCTAATAAATCTTAAAGGGATAATAGAGTTTATGTAATCATTAACCACATTATTTTAGACGTTTTTTGTGCAAACTGATTTTCTTATGTTTATACCTATGGTCTTCAGTAATTACTATTTCACTGATAGTTGTAAGAATATGAAATTAAGGCAGGAAGAGGAGAAGTATTAGTTTAATATGTATTATATGCTGTTTGTGTGTGTACACACTTACATGCTGTTGATTCTCATTGTTCTGGGATTCCATATTTGTGAATGTTCCTACTCACTGAAATTTATTTGTAACCCCCAAATTAATATGCATAGTGTTTTTGTAGTCATATGAGGACATCTATAGAGCTGTGAAGAATGTAAGTCACCTGATGCACACATTCTCAGCTGAGGTCAAACAAGGCCACATTCTGACTTCTTGTTTTAGGTCTCATACTATAAACAAGTGTCCTGTTCGTGGCCCATTTATTGCCATAATTTTCTGATTTTTGTGCTTTTTGCTGATGATTTCACTGTTCAAAATGGCCCACAAATATAGTGCTAAAGTGTTGTCTGGTGTTCCTAAGTGCAAGAAAGCCCTTTTCCTTATGGAGAAAATACCTATGTTAGATAATCTTCAGTCAGTCATGAGTTATACAGGCATGAATTATGGTGCCGGTAACCAGGAGTTGAGTGTCAGTGCATCAACAAAATATATTAAAGTGCCTTTAAACAAACACATACACACAAAACAACATTATATATTGATCTGTTAATGCAAATGTGGTGAGCACAGGCTTTTAGGAATCTAACCCTGTATTTCTCCTAGAAGCAATCGTTCAGTGTTCACTAATTCAGAGTTTGCAACAACTATGTAGAACATACGAGAATCAACTGTATGTATATGATATCCATCTATCTAATATATATTACATATTATTCATTATATATTAAACATGTTATTAATTATATTACTTTTTTTTTTTTTTTTTTTGAGATAGGATCTAACTCTGTTGCCCAGGCTGGAGTACAGTAGTGTTATTTCGGATCACTGCAACCTCCACCTTCTGTGCTCAAATGATCCTCCCAGCTAAGTCTCCCATATAGCTGGGACCACAGGCGCACACTGCCACACCGCCTAATTTTTTGTGTTTTTAGTGGACACGAGGTTTCACCATGTTGCCCAGGCGGTGTGGAATTCCTGAGCTCAAGTGATCTGCCCACCTTAGCCTCCCAAAGTGCTGAGATTACAGGCATGAGCCACCATGCCCAGCCTTATATTATTAATATGTTTCATATATATATATACATACACAGGCATACCTTGTTTATTGTGCTTCACTATTGCACTTTGCAGATAACTGTGTTTTGAACAAATTGAGAGTTTGGGGCAACTCTGCGTCAAGCAAGTCACTCTGCACCATTTTCCAACAGCATGTGCTCTTTTCATGTCTGTGTCATTTTTTGGTAATTCTTGCAATGTTACATTTTTATTATTATATTTGTTATAGTGATTTGTGATCAGTGATCTTTGATGTTACTATTGTAATTGTTTTGGGGCACCAGTAAACACACCCATATAAAATGGCAAACTTAATTCATAAATGTTTGTGTTCTGACTGTTCCATCAGCTGTCGTCGTTCCCCTGTCTGTCTTTCTGTTTTCAGGCCTCCCCGTTTCCTGAGACACAAATATTGAATTTAGGCCAATTAATAACCCTACAATGGCCTTTAAGTGTTCAAGTGAATGGCAGAGTCGCACGTTTTTCACTTTAAATCAAAAGCTAAAAATGATTAGGGTTAGGGAAGAAGGCATGCTGAAAGCCAAGATAGGCTGAAAACTAGGCCTTTTGCTCCAGTTAGCCAAGTTGTGAATGCAAAGGAAAAGTTCTTGAAGAAGATTGAAAGTGTTATTCCAGTGAACACACGAATGATAAGAAAATGAGACAGCTTTATTGCTGATAGAGAGAAAGTTTAAGTGGTCTGGATAGATTAAATTAACTACAACATTCCCTTAGGTCAAAGCCTAATCCCAGAGCAAGACCCTAACCCTCAGTCTTGTTTTTTTTCTTTTGGAGATGGAGTCACCCTCTGTCGCCCAGGCTGGAGTACAATGGCATAATCTCGGCTCACTGCAGCCTCCGCCTCCTGGGTTCAAGCAGTTCTCCTGCCTCAGCCTCCCTAGTAGCTGGGACTACAGGTATGCGCCACCATGCCCAGCTAATTTTTGTTTTTTTAGTAGAGATGGCGTTTCACCGTGTTGGCCAGGCTGGTCTCGAACTCAGGTGATCTGCTCGCTTTGGCCTCCCAAAGTGTTCATATTACAGGTGTGAGCCACCGCACCCAGCCCCCTCCGTCTTCTGTGAAAACTGAGAGAGGTAAGGAAGCTACAGAAGAAAAGTTTCAAGTTAGTAGAGGCTAGATCGCAACAGATTTTAAATGTAGATGAAACATCTTTATGTTGGAAGAATACACAATCTAGGACTTTTATAACGAGAGAAATCGTTGGGCGCAGTGGCTCACACCTGTAATCCCAGCACTTTGGGAGGCCGAGGCAGGCGGATCACCTGAGGTCGGGAGTTTGAGACCAGCCTAACCAACATGGAGAAATCCTGTGTATACTAAAAATACAAAAAATTAGCTAAGCGTGTTGGCGCATGCCTGTAATCCCAGTTACTTGGGAGCCTGAGGCAGGAGAATTGCTTGAACCTGGGAGGCGGGGGTTGCGGTGAGCCAAGATCATGCCATTGCACTCCAGCCTGGGCAACAAGAGCGAAACTCCATCTCAAAAGAAAAGTAAATAAATAAATATAACTGGAGAGAAATCAACGCCTGGCTTCAAAGCTTCAAAGGACAAGTCAGTTCTCTTGTTAGGGGCTAATACAGCTAGTGACTTTAAGTTGAAGCCTATGGTTGTTTACCATTTTGAAAATCCTGGAGCCCTTAAGAATTATACTAAATCTACTCTGCCTGTGCTCTATAAATGGAACAACAAAGCCTGGGTGACAGCACATCTGCTTACAGCATAACTTACTGAATATTTTAAGCCCATATTTAATGCGATCTCGGCTCACTGCAACCTCTGCCTTTTGGGTTCAAGCAGTTCTCCTGCCTCAGCCTCCCGAGTAGCTGGGACTACAGGCACATGCCACCCTACCCAGCTAATTTTTGTATTTTTAGTAGAGACGGGGTTTCACCATGTTGGCCGAGATGGTCTCTATGTCTTGACCCCGTGATCCGCCCGCCTCAGCCTCCCAAAGTGCTGGGATTACAGGTGTGAGCCACCAAGCCCAAACGATAATTTTTAAATTTTTTGTGGAAACAGGGTTTCACCATGTTGCCCAAGCTGGTCTCGAACTCCTTGGCTTCAGAGATCCTCCCGCCTTAGCCTCCCAAAATGCTGGCATTATAGGCATGAGCCACCATGCCCTATTTCAAAGTTGCTTCTTATGGATGAGCAAAGAAAGTTGTTTCTTGAGGTGGAATCTACTGGTGCAGATGCTGTAAACATTGTTTAAATGACAACAAAGGACTTTTGTCTTTTTTTTTTTTGAGACGGAGTCTCACTCTGTTGGCCAGGCTGGAGTTCAGTGATCTCAGCTCACTGCAAGCGCCTCCTGGGTTCACACCATTCTCCTGCCTCAGCCTCCCAAGTAGCTAGGACTATAGGCGCCTGTCACTAAGCCTGGCTAATGTTTTGTATTTTTAGTAGAGACAGTGTTTCACTGTGTTAGCCAGGATGGTCTCAATCTCCTGACCTCGTGATCCGCCTGCCTCAGCCTCCCAAAGTGCTGGTATTACAGGCGTGAGCCACAGTGCTCAGCCTAGGACTTTTTTCTTTTTTGAGATAGAGTCTCTCTGTGTCGCCCAGGCTGGAGTGCATTGGCATGATCACGGCTCACTGCAACCTCTGTATCCCAGGTTCAAGCGATTCTCCTGCCTCAGCCTCCTGAGTAGCTGGGATTACAGGGACCTGCCACCACGACTGGCTAATTTTTGTATTTTTAGTAGAGATGGGGTTTCACCCTGTTGGTCAGGCTGGTCTTGAACTCCTGACTTCAGGTGATCCTCCCGCCTTAGCCTCCCAAAGTGCTGGGATTACAGGCACGAGCCACCACGCCCCATTTAAAAGTTGCTTCTTATGGATGAGCAAAGAAATTGGTTTCTTGAGATGTAATCTACTGGTGCAGATGCTGCAAATGTTGTTTAAATGACAACACAGGGTTTAAAATATTATATACATTTAGTTGATAAAGCAGTGGCAGGTTTTAAGAGGGTTTATTCCAATTTTGAGAGAAGCTCTAATGTGGGTAAAATGCTATCAAGCAGCATTGCATATTATAAAAAAATCTTTTCTGAAAGTGAAGAGTCCATTGGTT
The DNA here is from genome assembly GCF_002776525.5 of Piliocolobus tephrosceles. NCBI lineage: Eukaryota > Metazoa > Chordata > Mammalia > Primates > Cercopithecidae > Piliocolobus > Piliocolobus tephrosceles. Next base: position 88,844,487 of record NC_045444.1, read on the forward strand.
CAGCAAAGTTCATGGTTGTGGCAGGGCACAGTAGCTCACACCTGTAATCTCAACACTTTGGGAAGCCGAGGCAGGAAGATCACTTTAGTCCCGGAGTTAGAGGCTACATACGCTGTGATTATGCTACTGCACTACAGCCTGGGCAACAGAGCGAGACCCTCCCTAAAAAAATCCAAAACAAACTTCACGGTTGTCTTATTTTTAAAAATTGCCATAGCCACCTCACTCTCCAGCAACCACCACCCTGGTCAGCAGCTATTAACATCCAGGCACAACCCTATATCAGGGCTGGGTGCCATGGCTCACGCCTGTAATCCCAGCTACTCAGATGACTGAGATGTGAGAATTACCTGAACCCAGAAGGCAGAGGTTGCAGCAAGTGGAGATCACGCCATTGCACTCCAACCTGGGTGACAGAGTAAGACCCTGTCTCAAAAAACAAACAAAAAATTAAAACCCTCAACCAGCAAAAAGATTACAACTTGTTGACGCCTTAGATAATCACTGGCATTTTTATCAATAAAGTATTTTTATTTTTATTTATTTATGTATTTTTAAAGTAATTATTATTTTTTGTGGAGGGAAGGAGTTTCACTCTTGTTGCCCAGGCTGGAGTGCAATGGCATGATCTTGGCTCACTGCAACCTCCGCCTTCTGGTTCAAGCGATTCCCCTGCCTCAGCCTTCTGAGTAGCTGAATTTACAGGCATGCGCCACCATGCCTGGCTAATTTTGTATTTTTTAGTTGAGACGGGATTTCTCCATGTTGGTCAGGCTGGTCTCGAACTCCCGACATCAGGTGATCCGCCTGCATTGGCCTTCCAAAGTGCTGGGATTATGGGCGTGAGCCACTGCGCCCAGCCTTCAGTAAAGTATTTTTAAATTAAGGAATGTACATTATGTTTTTTGTTTTGTTTTTTTGAGATGGAGTCTCGAGGCTGGAGTGCAGGGGCCTGATCACAGCTTTTTCTGTATTTTTTTTTTTTTTTTTTTTTTTT
>NC_045444.1:88845883-88888854 GCF_002776525.5 Piliocolobus tephrosceles
TTTTTTTTTTTTTTTTTTTTTTATTTTTTTTTTTTATTTATTTATTTTTTTTTTTGAGGCGGAGTCTCACTCTGTCGCCCGGACTGGAGTGCAGTGGCCGGATCTCAGCTCACTGCAAGCTCTGCCTCCTGGGTTTACGCCATTCTCCTGCCTCAGCCTCCGGAGTAGCTGGGACTACAGGCGCCCGCCACCTCGCCCGGCTAGTTTTTGTATTTTTTAGTAGAGACGGGGTTTCACCGTGTTAGCCAGGATGGTCTCGATCTCCTGACCTCGTGATCCGCCCGTCTCGGCCTCCCAAAGTGCTGGGATTACAGGCTTGAGCCACCGCGCCCGGCTTTTGTATTTTTAGTAGAGACAGGGTTTCACCGTGTTAGCCAGGATGGTCTTGATCTCCTGACCTCATGATCCACCCGCCTAGGCCTTCCAAAGTGCTGGGATTATAGGCGTGAGCCACCGCGCCTGGCCCATTATGTTTTTTTTAAGACCTAATGCCATTGCACATTTTATAGACTACGGTATAAACATAACTTCTATATGTACTGAGAAACCAAAGAATTCATGTGATTTGCCTTACTGTGATATTTGCTTCATTGCAGTGGTCTGGAACTAAACCTGCAATATCTCTGAGGTATGCTTGTGTTTCTTATCTAATCTTTCTAAAGCGTCCAGGCTCTGGACATGAGGCTCTCACATGAGGAATGAGAACAGACAAAATTAAGTGATTTGCCCAGTATAATAGCTAGAACTCAGGGTCTGGTTCCAAAGTCTACATATTAAAAATCTCTTTTTAGATGACATTGTCTGCTATGTCTAAGAAATAAGATAAAGACATCTGTAAATTTATCTTGACATTTAATTAGATGTGTTGACAAAAAGACTCAGACTGTGTAAAATATTTGAAGAGATTTGTTCTGAGCCAAATATGAGTGACCAAGGGCCCATGACACAGCCCTCAGGCAATCCTGAGAACATGTGTCCAAGGTGCTTGGGTTACAGCTTGATTTTATACATTTTAGGGGGACAGAAGTTACAGACATCAGTCAACACATGTAAGGTGTACATTGTTTCAGTTCAGAAAGGCGGAACTTCCAGGTCACAGGCAGATTCAAAGATTTTGTTATTGGCAGTTGGTTCAAAGAGTTAAGTTACCGTCTAAAGACCTGGAATCAATAGAAGGAAGTGTCTGGGTTAAGATAAGGGATCGGGGAGACCAAGGTTCTTATGCAAATCAAGCTTCCAGGTAACAGGCTTCAGAGAGAATAGATTGTAAATGTATCTTACCAGTCTTAAAAAGGTGCCAGACTCTTAGTGGATTTTCTCCTGGATCAGGGAAAAGACCTGGAAAGGGAAGGGGATTCTCTGCAGAATGTAGATTTTCCCCACAAGAGACAGCTTTGTAGGCTATTTCAAGAGAAAGCAAATAAACATATTTGGGGTTAAAATATTTTGATCTCTTTCCTTATCTGTCATGTGTTGTTATGCCAGAGTCAGGTAGGAAAGTAAGCCACATTATAAAGGATTAAATAAAACCCCTCTGATGAGACTTTATGGCTTGTAAGGCGTGACTCCCCAGGTCCCTCAGATACAAATTTGAGCAGAAGAAAAAGGTCAGAGTTTAGTCCTCAGATGGCAAGAATAATAAGATTTCCCTCATATCTTCCTATTTGAAAATTAAATTGCCTTCATTTTAAAGTCAAATTTAACATTGTGTACTTTTGTTTTAACAGTTTACTTTTTTATTCAACGATTCACTTATTTAAAATGCCATGTACTAATTAGCATAACATTTTCTAGGTAGTTGTAAAAAATTTATTTTGGGATTTATGTTTATTTTTATTCATTCATTTATTTTTATTTTCTCTTTTTTGAGACTGAGTCTTGCTCTGTCGCCCAGGCTGTAGTACAGTGGTAAGATCTTGGCTCACTGTAACCTCTGCCGCTCGCGTTTAAGCTATTCTCCTGCCTCAGCCTCCTGAGTAGCTGGGATTACAGGCGCGTGCCGCCACGCCTGGGTAATTTGTGTATTTTTATTAGAGATGGGGTTTCAGCATCTTGGTCAGGCTGGTCTTGAACTCCTGACCTCGTAATCCACCTGTTTTGGCCTCCCAAAGTGCTGGGATTACAGGTATGAGCCACAGCATCTGGTGTATGTTTTTTTTAAATGAAGTCTTAACTGGGAAATGTGAAACAGTGAAGTATTTCAGTTTCCGTAAGTAAGATCTTAAATATTTAGAGTGTCAATTGTCTCTAGAAGAAAATAGCATCTTGTTGATTCTTTAGCTTTTCACTACTCTTTACAGTGCTTTTCCCCAAAAAGCAATATGAGAAATTAGAAAAAAGGTTATTAAAAACACAAGGGGGCCAGACACAGCAGTTCATGCCTGTAATACCTGCACTTTGGGTGGCCAACGCAGGAGGATGGCTTTAGGCCAGGAGTTGGAGACCAATCTGGCCAACATAGCGAGATCTCATCTCTATTTTACATATTTTAAAAATTATATTAAAAAATTAAAAAATCCCACAAGGAATGGAATGATAGTCATTTGCTATAAAGGAATCAGAAGATTTTCATAATAATGATTTTATCCCTTCCATTTTTCTTCTAGGGTTATAATTGAATAATTAATTGCTTTACGTTGCTTATTGCTTATAATAATTAGAGAAATTAGGATGTATCTAACAAAAAATAAAAGACTAAGAAAAAATTACAAGACTCTTGACCATCAAAAGGTAGCTTTACAATCATCTATCCAAAATACATTTATTCAAAGAAATAACGAGCAATTACAAAATTAAACTCAAAGAGAATATCCTTATTAGATAGTATAATTAATTAAAATAATTTATACAGAGAAACTGTGAAGTTTATTGCTTTGTCTTAAAACATTCAGAGTTCTTTCTAACATTGTTTACAGTTAAGGGTTTTGGGTTTAAGTTGAAGGATGAGGTCTGCTAACATTCCTAAATATGTGTTTATAACCCTATACATCCTGTCTGGAGTATGCAAACATCTGTAGAAGGAGGATTTTTTTTTTTTTTTTTTGAGACAGAATCTCTCTGTTGCCCAGGCTGGAGTGCAGTCACATGATTTTGGCTCACTGCAACCTCCACCTTCCGAGTTCAAATGATTCTCTTGCCTCAGCCTCCTGAGTAGCTGGGGCCACAGGCACATGCTACCATCCCTGGCTAATTTTTGTATTTTTAGTAGAGATGGGGTTTCACCATGTTGGCCAGGCTGGTCATGAACTCCAGATCTCAGGTCATCCACCCGCCTCAGCCTCCCAAAGTGCTGGAATTACAGGCGTGAGCCACCACGCATGGCTAGGATGAGGAGTTTTTAAGGCAATATAAGGCAATATTTAGTAATTGATTCCTTTAATCTATGAGGTCCAACTTAGAAGGAACAAAAATGTTACCGGGCTTCATTTAAAAAAGAGAAATTGAGGCCAGGTGTGGTGGCTCAAACCTGTAATCCCAGCACTTTGGGAGGCCGAGGCGGGTGGATCACTTGAGGTCAGGAGTTCAACACCAGCCTGGCCAACATGGTGAAACCCCGTCTCTACAAAAATAACAAAAAAATTAGCCGAGCATGGTGGCACACACCTGTAATCCCAGCTACCCAGGAGGCTGAGACAGGAGAATCGCTTGAACCGAGGAGGTGGAGGTTGCAATGAGCCGAGATAGTGCTGTTGCACACCAGCATGGGCGATGGAGCCAGACTTCATCTCAAAAAAAAAAAGAGGGAGAGCGATTATACTGAGGCCAACCTGGACAATATCCACATCTCCAAAAGGAAAAAAAAAAAAAAAGTTTAAAACCATGCCAGAACCTATTTGCAGATGTACAGTTATCATCACAGAAGGCTTTCTTCTCCAGAAATTTAACTCTGTAACTATCTGTAACTAGTATTCTTAGTACTCTCTATGATAGCAAAGCTGCCCCCTCACCTTTTTTTTTTTTTTTTAAACAGATTTTGCATTACACAAGACTGAATGGTGCTTGGCAGAGAGGAATTTTAAGAATTTGGAAGTAGGGAGGTGAATGGAACTAGACTTTAACTGTCAACTAGAAAATTCCCTTTCCCAGTCTCTGCCCATTAAAAAAAAAAAAGAAAAAAAAAAGTCACTTCCACTAAAAGATTCATAGATGTTGGGAAAACACAACTGGGGGGAACTTTTGATTTTCTTTTTTAGTGTGGGATGGGTTGAGCAGGAGTACTCAAGAAATTGATAGGTGACTGTAGAGTAAATAACATGTAATGTCATTTTAAAGTTTGTATTTTTTTTTTTTTTTTTTGAGACGGAGTCTCACTCTGTCCACCAGGCTGGAGTGCAGTGGCGCTATCTCGGCTCACTGCAAGCTCTGCCTCCCGGGTTCCCGCCATTCTCCTGCCTCAGCCTTCCGAGTAGCTGGGACTACAGGCGCCCGCCACCGGTGCCCGGCTTTTTTTTTTTTTTGTATTTTTAGTGGAGACGGGGTTTCACCATGGTCTCGATCTCCTGACCTTGTGATCCACCCGCCTCGGCCTCCCAAAGTGCTGGGATTACAGGCGTGAGCCACCGCGCCCGGCTAAAGTTTGTATTTTTTGTTGTTGTTGTTGTTGTTTTGAGACGGAGTCTCTCTCTGTCACCAGGCTGGAGTGCAGTGGCGCGATCTCGGCTCACCGCAGCCTCTGCCTTCCCGTTTTAAGCGATTCTCCTGCCTCAGCCTCCCAGGTAGCTGGGATAACAGGCACATGCCACAACGCCCAGTTAATTTTTGTATTTTTAGTAGAGATGGGGTTTCACCATGTTGGCCAGGCTGGTCGCGATCTCCTGACGTCGTGATCTGCCCGCCACCACATCCAACTGATTTTTGTATTTTTAGTAGAGATGGGGTTTCACCATTGTTGGCCAGGCTGGTCTCAAACTCCTGACCTCAGGTGATCTACCCACCTCGGCCTCCCAAAGTGCTGGGATTACAGGTGTGAGCCACCACACCCGGTCTGTATATTGTTTTAAAATAATGAAAATAGGGAGCTAGATATTAGTAAAAAGTAGCAACAAAGATATAAGGACCAGATGATGACCCAAGGACTGTTAGTGGAGGGTTTTGCTATGTTGGCCAGGCTGGTCTTGAACTCCAGACCTCAAGTGATCTACCCTCCTCACCCACCTAGAGTTCTGGGATTATAGGTGTGAGCCACCATGCCCAGCTGACAGGTGAAATATTAAAAAATAAAATGGCTAGGCTCAAAAATGAAGCGTAACATCTCCTTGGAATAAAAAACATAGTGTTCTACCTAACTAAACTCTGGGGCCAGAAGTTGGCAGTTTTTCCCATGATTTCCTGCCACGCCGACAGGGTCCAAAAGTGACGGGGTGAGAAAGAGATTAGAACTTGGCTCCCGCTTCAGACAGGGGGCTCTGTCTCCTTGAAAGGATGACAGAAAGAGAACAGCATCTTGCTTCTTGGTGTTAAAAACTTTTTTCATTGGCCAGGCACTGTGGCTCACACCTGTAATCCCAGCAGTTTAGGAGACTGGGGTGGGAGGATTGCTTGAGCCCAGGAGTTCAAGATGAGCCCGGGCACAGTGGCAAGACCTTTGTCTGTCTCTACAAAAATTAAAAAAATTTCTCGGGATGTTGGCATGCACCTGCGGTCTTAACTACTCAGGACGCTGAGACAGTGGTATTGTTTCAGCTAGGAGTTCGAGGCAGCAGTGGGCTATGATGGCGCCACTGTACTCTGGCCTGGGCAATAGCATAAGACCTCTCTAAAAAAGAAAAAGATAAAAGGCCAGGTACAGTGGCTTATGGCTGTAGTCCCAGCACTTTTGGAGGCCGAAGCAGTTGGATCGCTTGAGGCCAGGAGTTCGAGACCAGCCTGACCAACATGTCGAAACCCTGTCTCTATTAAATGTACAAAAATTATATTTGTTTAATTACACACCATGGATGTGGTGGACCGTGCCAGACGTCCCAGCTACATGGGAGGCTGAGGCGTGAGAATTGCTTGAACCTTAGAGGTGGAGGTTTCAGTGATCCAAGATCATGTCACTGCACTCCAGCCTGGGTGACAGAGCAAGACTGTCTCAAAAAAAAAAAAAAGGCCAGGCTCAGTGGCTCACCCCTGTGATTCCAGCATTTTGAGAGGCCGAGGCAGGCAGATCGCTTAGAAGTCAGGAGTTCGAGACCAGCCTGGCCAACATGGTGAAACCCCATCTCTAATGAAAATACAAACATTAGCTGGGCATAGTAGCATGTGCCTGTAGTCTCTACTACTTGGGAAGCTGAGACAAGAGAATTGCTTGAACCCAGGAGATGGAGGTTGCAGTGAGCTAAGATTTTGCCACTGCACTTCAGCCTGGGTGATAGAGCAGGACTTCGTCTTAAAAAAAAAAAAAAAAACCCATGATTTTTATAAGCTGTGGACCTAGGTCAAGCACAGTGGCTCAGGCTTGTAATCCCAGCACTTTTGGAGGCTGAGGCAGGCGGATCACGAGGCCAGGAGTTCGAGACTAGCCTGGCCAACACAGTGAAACCCCGTCTTTACTAAAAATACAAAAATTAACTGGGCGTGTTGGCAGGTGCCTGTAATCCCACCTACTCTGGAGGCTGAGGCAGGAGAATTGCTTGAACCTGGGAGGCAGAGGTTGCAGTGTGCTGAGATTGCTCCACTGCACTCCAGCCTGGGCAACAGAGCGACACTCTGTCTTGAAATGAAATGAAATGAAATGAAATATGAAATGAAATATAAAATGAAATAAAATAAACTGTGGACCTAAGGAATATGAGAATTAAGAGACACCCTTAGTACCAAGAATTTAGCCAATATACTCACTTGCTCTGTAAAGACATCTGCGATATCCCCAGTGTCTTTACAAGGTTGGAATCTCAAAATACCATTATAAGACCTAGTTCTGGACTGAGATCAAGAGATAGATATGTTAAAATAACTTTTAAGATAAATTTAAGACAACTTCAAGACAAATTTAAGAGATTAATTGAGCAAACAATTTTTTTTTTTTGGAGATGGAGTCTCGCTCTGTTGCCTAGGCTGGAGTGCCGTGGTGCGATCTCAGCTCACTGCAGCCTCCACCTCCTGGGTTCAAGCAGTTGTCCTGTCTCAACCTTCCTACTAGCTGGGACTACAGGCACATGTCACCATATTGGTCAGGCCTAGTTTCTTTCTTTTTTTTTTTTTTGAGACGGAGTCTCGCTCTGTCGCCTGGGCTGGAGTGCAGTGGCCAGATCTCAGCTCACTGCAAGCTCCGCCTCCTGGGTTTACACCATTCTCCTGCCTCAGCCTCCCGAGGAGCTGGGACTACAGGTGCCCACCACCTTGCCCGGCTAGTTTTTGTATTTTTTTAGTAGAGACGGGGTTTCACCGTGTTAGCCAGGATGGTCTCGATCTCCTGACTTCGTGATCCGCCCGTCTCGGCCTCCCAAAGTGCTGGGATTACAGGCTTGAGCCACCGCGCCCGGCCAATCAGGCCTAATTTCAAACTGCTGACCTCAGGTGATCCACCTGCCTCGCCCTCCCAAAGTGCTAGGATTACAGCTGCAAGTCACCGTGCTTGGCCAAGCAAATAACTTTTTATGAGTCAGGATCACCCCCATCTTCACCCCTCTACCCCCTGCCCCAACCAGAATAGATTCGGTCAGCCTCTAGTGCTGCTGCATAGTTGGAGAGGATTTGTGGACAAGAAAAGGAAAGTAATGTACAGGAAACAGAAGCGAGGTGCAGAAATAGCTGATTGGTTACAGCTTGGCATTTGTCTTATTTGAACATGGTTTGAAGATTTGGCAACATGTGATTGGCCAAAACTTTGTGATTGGTACAGGAGTATGTTATAGTCTGTTTACACGTTGAGTTGGGTTACAGTTCACTGTATAGAAAAATCTCTAGGCCGAAATTAAAAGATACGAGGAGACAGCTTTAGGCTAAACTTTATTTAACAGATATAGAGGTGAAGCACCTGGAAAAATGCTGTGGAGGAATTGGTGAGTGGGAGTTGGAAGAGAGAGAAACAAACCAAAAATCTGAGTTGGCAAATTCACATTTCGAAACATCGGAAAAAATAGATCTTATTAAAAAAATCTTTAATGAAAAATTTTTAGTGAAATCTTTAGTGAAAAATTTGAAGCTTTTAGAAGAAAAAATATATCCTTTTGACCTTGGTCTAATAAATAATTTATTTAAAAGGGCACAAAACCCAGAAATAATAAAGGAAGATAATACATTGAATTGCATTTTAAAATTCTATACAGCAGGATGCATTACAAAGTGAAAAAACAGCTACAGATTAAGATATTTGCGCCGGGCGCGGTGGCTCAAGCCTGTAATCCCAGCACTTTGGGAGGCTGAGACGGGCGGATCACGAGGTCGGGAGATCGAGACCATCCTGGCTAACATGGTGAAACCCCGTCTCTACTAAAAAATATAAAAAACTAGCCGGGCGAGGTGTCAGGCACCTGTAGTCCCAGCTCCTCGGGAGGCTGAGGCAGGAGAATGGCGTAAACCCGGGAGGCAGAGCTTGCAGTGAGCTGAGATCCGGCCACTGCACTCCTGCCTGGGCGACAGAGCGAGACTCCGTCTCAAAAAAAAAAAAAAAAAAAAAAAAGATATTTGCAACATATATAATCAAGTAAGAATTATTATCTAAAATATGAAAAATATTTTTTAAAGAGGTAACAATCCAAAAGGGAAATGTGAAAGGATTTGATAGGCAATTCACAAAATAGGAAACCTGGATGGTTGATAAATACCTGAAAAGATTTCATCTTTAAACAAATAAATGCTTGAAAGAAGGATAAAAAATGGTTTGGATGGTCTTACATTAGCAATTAAATGCTGTGGCTAGAAGTAACACTTTACTTAGGCCCTGAGTGGTTAGGATGATCAGAGCTTGCCTGGTGACCCATAGGAAATAGAGCATGAGCAAGAAATAAACCTTTGTTATTTAAAGCCACTGAGATTTTGGGATTGTTACTGCATATAATTTAGTTTATGGCCAGGTATGGCTCATGCTTGTAATCCCAGCACTTTGGGATGTGGAAGTGGGCTGATCACCTGAGGTCAGGAATTCGAGACCAGCCTGGCCAACATGGTGAAACCTCATTTCTACTAAAAATACAAAAATTAGGTAGGCGTGGCCGGGCGCGGTGGCTCAAGCCTGTAATCCCAGCACTTTGGGAGGCCGAGACGGGCGGATCACGAGGTCAGGAGATCGAGACCCTCCTGGCTAACACGGTGAAACCCCGTCTCTACTAAAAAAAAATACAAAAAATTAGCCGGGCGAGGTGGTGGGCGCCTGTGGTCCCAGCCACTCAGGAGGCTGAGGCAGGAGAATGGCGTGAACCCAGGAGACGGAGGTTGCGGTGAGCTGAGATCCGGCCACTGCACTCCAGCCTGGGCAACAGAGCAAGACTCCGTCTCAAAAAAAAAAAAAAAAAAAAAAAAATTAGGTAGGCGTGGTGGCAGGTGCTTGTAATCCCAGGTACTCGGGAGGAATCGCTTGAACCTGGGAGGTGGAGGTTGCAAGTGAGCCGAGAGCATGTCACTGCACTCCAGCCTGGGCAACAGAGCGAGTCTCCGTCTCAAAAAAAAAAAAAAAAAAGTAAATTGTGGCTGGGTGTGGTGGCTCATGTCTGTAACCCTAGCACTTTGGGATGCTGAGGTAGGAGGATCACTTGAGGTCAGGAGTTTGAGACCCACCGAGGCAACATAGTGAGATCCTGTCTCTACAAATATTTAAAAATTAGCTGGGCGTAGGTGGCACGTACTTGCAGTCCTAGCTACTCATGAGGGTGAGGCAGAAGTAGTGACTGAGCATGGGAGTTTGAGGCTTCAATGAGCTATGATAGTGCCACTGCACACTAGCCTGGGTACCACGTTAGACCCTGTCTCTTTAAAAGTAAAATATAATAAATTGCTCTGGTTGCCACGTAGAGATTGGATTATGAGAGGATGTGGAGAAACCAGTAAGGAGGTCATTAAAGTTATTCAGGCGAGATATGATGATAGTCAAGACTAGGATGGTGCATTGGATAGAAAGTGGTATATTTAGATGGAATCTAGAGATAATATTGAAGACGGGCTCGGCGAGATGTCTCACACCTATAATGCCAATACTTTGGGAGGCCGAGGCAGGAGGATCACTTGAGCCCTAGAGTTGAGACCAACCTGGCAACATAGTGAGACCCCGTCTCTACAGAAAATAAAAAAATTAGCCAGGTGTGGTGACATGTGCCTGGTACTTCCCAGCTACTCAGGAAGCTGAGGTGGGAGGATTGCTTAGGCCCTGGAGGTTGAGGCTGCAGTGAGCTGAGATCGTGCCATTGCACTTCAGCCTGGGCATCAGAGCAAGACCCTGTCTCAAAAAAAAGAGGAAGGTATATTGGATTTAGTGATTAATTGGATGTATTATGTATTTCTGCAACAAAATTATTACAGTAAGCAAACTGCTTTTGTGGACCAAAAATCAAATTCAGTAAAAAAAAAAAAAAAAAAAAAAAAAGCAAGCCCTTAACAAGGCTTTGTTTTCCTCTGAACCTTAAAACCTTTTCATTCCTATACTATCATTTCTCTGAGGTAGTTTGATTTCTTCACTTCATTTACATAAGTATTTCTCTAGTTAAGAATTGTATTATGCCTCTACTGCACCATTGTAAGAAATACTTTTTATGGTTGGACATGGTGGCTCACTCCTGTAATCCCAGCACTTTGGGAGGCCGAGGTAGGCAGATCGCTTGAGCTCAGGAGTTTGAGACCAGCTTGGGCAACATGGCCAAATCCCCTCTCTACAAAAAAACACAAAAATTAGCCATGCATGGTGGCACACGCCTGTAGTCCCAGCTATTCAGGAGGCTGAGGAGTGGGAGGATCATTTGAGCCTGGGAGGCGGTAGTTGCAGTGAGCTGAGATCATGCCAGTGTGCTCCAGCCTGGGTGACAGAGTGAGATCCTGTCTCTACACATACACACACACACACACAAATTAAATAAATACCTTTTATTATTTCATTTACCTCTGATCTATTCCTATTACAGTTCTGCATTCAGTATAATTTCCCCTAGATGTAATTGCAATTTCATTTTTTTATGTCCTCAAAAAAGAGCTGTAGCTCTCTCCTGTCTGCAAATCAGTGTTTATAGGACAGAATATAATATTCTACTATGCTAACTTTACCTTTTACCCTTTCCTTAGCACGTGCACACACATGCATGCACACACTGCCACAGTCTCTATTTCTCTTTCTCCCTATCCACACTGCCAGTCTCTCTCCCTTGTCCCCAGAGTCAAGTCTGTCTCTCTCCTGTTTCCCTCTCTCTCTCTCTCTCTTTCTCTCTCTCTCTCTCTCTCTCTCTTTCTCTCTCTCTGAGAGATGGACTTACTCCATCTGCCGGGCTGGAGCACAGTGGTGTGGTCATAGCTCACTGCATCCTCGAACTCCTAGGCTCAATCAGTCCTTCCACTTTAGGCTCCTGAGTAGCTAGGACCACAGGTGCATGCCACCACACCCTGGCTAATTTTTAAAAAGTTTCTTTTTTTGTAGAGATGGGGCCTCGCTGTGTTGCCAGACTGGTCCTGAACTCCTGAGCTCAAACGATCCTGCCTGCTCAGCCTCCCAAAGTGTTGGGATTCCAGGTGTGAGCCACTGTCCCCAGCCTTTCTCTTATACATGTGTACACACACATACTCTCTTATAGTCCATCAGAATGGAAAGATTTATTCCCATGGTTCTGTTCTTACTATTCTCAAATGCCTTTATATCTCTTGATATCTTGGCATTTTCAGGTTCATCACAAATTCTCCATCTTTCCACATATATCTAACTATAAACCTTTGCATGTGCCCACAGTGTTACTGGCAAGGGGTCTTGATCCAGACCCCAAGACAGGGTTCTTGCACCTCATATAAGAAAGATTTTGGGGTGGGTCCACAGAGTAAAGCAAAAGCAAGTTTAAGAAAGTAAAGTATTTTGTGTGACTTCAGGGCCTATACTAGTTCCATTTGGCCTCATAAATATCTCTATAATCTATTCCTTTCTTATTTTCCTCTGCTCCTGCCTTTATTAGTTCTCTCCTTGTATTATTGCAGTAGGTTTCTAGCTGGTAAATGTCCCTCTTTTCTTCTTCCCCCAATCTCTTTTTCCTATTCTGCCAGAGTACTTTTCTGAAATACAAAATCTATTCATTTTATTCCCTTGCTGAAAATTCTTCAGTGGTTCCCTGTGGCCTACAGAATGAAGTTCAAACTCCTTATCATGGCACATCCATCATCTGGTTCCTGCTTACATTTTCAGCATCATTTCCTACTACTCCCCCTTCCCCACTCTGCATTCCGGTAACACTGAACTATTTATGATTACTGGAACTTAACACGTTCTCTCTAAGCTTTTGCTTATGATATGCCCCTTGCTTGGAATTTCCTTCTCTCCTGGTTTGCCTTTTGACTCTTTACTTGTCTATCACAATTTAGCTTAAGCTGTATTTCTGTGATGCTGATATTTTAAAATATTCCGTGATATTCCCTAGAGAGATTGGTCAGTATATTAGTCTGTTTGGGCTGTGTATTAGTCCATTTTCACACTGCTATAGAGAACTTCCCTGAGACTGAGTAATTTATAAAGGAAAGAGGTTTAATTAACTCACAGTTCCACATGACTGGGGAGGCCTCAGGAAACTTACAATCGTGGCAGAAGGGGAAGCAGGCACCTACTTCACAAGGCAGCAGGAGAGAGAAGCATGAAGTGAGAACTTCCAAACACTTATAAAACCATCAGATCGCATGTGAACTCACTCACTATCATGAGAACAGCATGAGAAATACTGCCCCATGATCCAGTCACCTCCCTCCCTTGACACGTGGGGATTATGGGGATTATGATTCAAGATGAGATTTGGGTGGGGACACAGAGCCAATCCATATCAGGTCGCAGTAACAAAATACTGTAGAATATGTGGCTTAAACATTACTTTCTTCCAGTGTGGAGGCTAGAAGTCCAAGATAGGGTGCCAGCAGTCAGGTTCTGGTGAGAGCTCTGGGTTGCCTTCCACTGTGAAATAGAAGGAAATCTCTCTCTTCTTACAAGGCCATCAATGCAATTGGATTAGGACCCCATCCTTATTATCTCATTTAACCTCAATTAGTATCTAAAAACCCTATCTCCAAATATAGTCACACTGAGGGGGGATAGGGCTTCATTATATGAATTTGGGGGGAACACAGTTCAGTTATAGCAGTATGCAGTATTTGTTGAAAGCAGTGCCAGATTCTTTTTGTTTTATGATTCACTGTTTACATGATTGTCTTTCCCATTAGATTACACATTTCTTGAGAGTTGGGATTGTTTACTTTTTAAAATATTCTTCAGACTTTGAATATGTGGAATTGTTGAATATGTGGAGTTGATGAATGGGCTAAGTTAATTTCATTATAGGATGGGATTAATGATGTATATTTAAGTAAAGTAGATGCCTAAAGTAGGTCTTCTGGACTGCTAACTTTGACATTACTGATGAATCATTTTGACCTATTCTTTTTGCCCAGTTTGCCAAATGGATGGATCCTTTGGTTATATATACTTTCATTCAAAGCATTTTATAAAATTAACAACGTGGCCAGGTAAGGTGGCTCATGCCTGTAATCCCAGCACTTTGGGAAGCTGAGGCAGATGGATCATCTGAGGTCAGGAGTTCAAGACCAGCCTGACCAACATGGAGAAACCCCATGTCTACTAAAAATACAAAATTAGCCTGGTGTGGTGACAGGCGCCTGTAATCCCAGCTACTCGGGAGGCTGAGACAGGAGAATCACTTGAACCCGGGAGGTGGAGATTATGGTGAGCTGAGATCGTGCCATTGCACTGTAGTCTGGGCAACAAGAGTGAAACTCTGTCTCAAAAAAAAAAAAAAAAAAGAAAAAAACACTTGATGAACTTAATCTATATTTTAAGAACTCTAAATGATTAAAAACTTTAGAAAGAATTGGAATTTTCACAATCAGAGGAGACCAAGATACATTTCCTCAGCTGTTAAACAACTTCAATCTGCTAAAATATGCTGCTTCATTAAGATTTTGGGAAAGAAATTTTAAGTAACAGTTTAAAGTTTTGGTGTCCATCATATCTCCTTTGCTGGAGCTATAACAGATTTTGCATATATTTATTGTCTTTTGTGTAGAAAGCATAGTATAAAGATAAATACATTAGAATACAAAAATTGCTCCCTCTGGATGATATTAAAAATAAGACACGTTTTTCAAGGTATTCTGTTGCTGTCGATGAGTTTTGAGAGTAATACAAACATAGGTATGAATTTTGTTAATACTGCTTTTCAGTGAGCATGGTCAATTAAATCTCTTTGAGTCTCAGTTTTCTAATCTATCTGTAAAGTGATACATTTATATTACAATTTGGTTCATTTAAATGCATTTTAAAATTGAAAATGTAAAACATTCATTTATAGTCATGTACTGCTTAATGATGTGTTTTGGTCAACAACAGACCGAATATGTGATGGTGGTTCATAAGATTGTAATATTGTATATTTACTGTACTTTGTATGTGTTTAGATATACAAATACTTAACATTATGTTAGGTTAGTATTGCCTACAATATTCAGTAGTACAGTAACATGGAGTACAGGTTTGTAGCCTAGGAGCAATAGACTATATAACCTAGGTGTGTAGTAGGCTATGCCGTGTAGGTTTGTGTAAGAACACTCTATGATGTTCATATAATAACAAAGTCTCCTAACAAGGCATTTCTCAGAACTTATTCCCATCGTTAAGCCACAATGACTGTGTTTTAAAATTCTAACAGTACAAAAGAGTAGCCAATGAAAAATTCTTTTTTTCTTTTTTTCTTTCTTTTTTTTTTTTTTTGAGACAGAGTCTAGCTCTGTTGCCCAGGCTGAAGTGCAGTGGCACTATCGTGGCTCACTGCAAGCTCTGCCTCCCGGGTTCATGCCATTCTCCTGCCTCAGCCTCCCGAGTAGCTGGGACTACAGGCGCCCGCCACCATGCCTGGCTACTTTTTTTGTATTTTTAGTAGAGATGGGGTTTCACCATGTTAGCCAGGACAGTCTCAATCTCCTGACCTCGTGATCGGCCCGTCTCAGCCTCCCAAAGTGCTGGGATTACAGGCATGAACTACCGCGCCCGGCTGAAAAATTCTTTTTTTCTACTCTAGATCTCTAATTATTTTTCTTCATATTTAAAGTGACCATTGTTAAGTTTCTTAGGTTTTTTTAGAATATTATATATAAATATAGGTACATATATATTAAGTATATGTATGTGTGTGCATGTGTACAAATGTGTGTTTGGGGTTGCCATTAAAAACAATAAATTATGTAGAATAACTAGTATGAAGCAAAAACAATACAGCAGATTTTAAATGATGAATGTTAGTTCTCTTCCCTTTCTTTCATGAAGACTTCTTAAGGGCTTATACAGGCAGAAAATTCCTTTAAGATTTGTTTTCCTTTTGTAATTTGAAATGCTGTTAATTTTCAGATCACAAAGGTTGTCTATGTTCACATATAAGCAGAAAAGTAATTAATATCTAACACCAGGTAATGATTTATTCCTTACCGGTTATTTGAGATTTTTCTGTACCACGCTGTTTCATTCCATTAGCACAGTGGTATTTAAGTAGGAGTGATTTTGCTCTCAAGGACATTTGGCAATATGTGGAGACATTGTTTGGTTGTTACATATAGGAGATGCTGTTAACATTTACTGGATGGAATCTAGGGATGCTGCAACATGTTTTACCATGTGTGGGACAGCCTCCACAACAAAGAATCATCTGGCACAAAATGCAAGTAGTACTAAGGTTAAAAAACCCTAAGTTAGCATAAATAATAATGAATTAAGTGTAAGTCGCAGCCTCGCTCATTCTTTTTTTAATTATAGTTTGTGTTGACTCTTTGTTTTTTGATTGTTATTTTAAATCTAAAAATGATCCTAGATTAGATGTTATGTAATATGCAACAGATAGGTACATCTGTTCTGTTTCTCAGATACTGATCTTAAAGTATTTAAAGTCATTTTATCATATAGTGTTGGCATTTGTTTTGCAAGTTTTTACCTTAATTAAAAATACACCAAAGGCAGCAGAAATCTGTGTGTTTTGTTGTCGTTGTTAACTAAAATGATAAAGGGATCCTCAGCTGTTCAGTCTACTTTGCTGTTTTGAGGTTTGACCTGGCCTTATTCCATATATAGCCTTTTGCCAGCTGGTAAGGTGGTATCTGGTAAGGATGTTTAAGAGTGTTGCCTTGCCAGATCTAGGAGCAAGTCCTATGTGTAAATTAACCTTTGAGGCTGAAAATCATATAGCCATCTGCCAGCTGGTAAGGTAGAATCTGTCTAGGATGTTCAAGAATGTTACTTTGCTAGATCTAGAGGCAAGCATGCTTTCTGCTAAATTTCATCTTTACTGGACCTCCAGGATCTTTAGGACTTGTATTAGGATTCTCCAGATAAACAGAACCAATAGGAGTCAGCAGGTAGGTAGGTAGGTAGGTAGGTAGGTAGGTAGGTATGTATGTAGGTAGATAGATAGACAGACAGACAGACAGACATGGGAACCTCAGAAAGTTTGTGGAAAATGCCTATTATGAAAAAACTCTGCATGTTTTTCAAAAAATTTTTGTGCCAAAATAAACTTGAACAGGATCTAGTTTGAGGCACTAAGGAAGGATAAGACATCAGTCTGAAAAAAGCTCCTATCAAAGCAACATGAATTCTGCTAAAATTGAAGCAAGAACAAACATAAAATTTATAGTGAAACTTTGGTGGAAGAGTGGTGAAATCATTGATGCTTGACAAAAAGTTTATAGGGACAATGCCCCAAAGAAATCAGCAGTTTACAAATGGATAACTCATTTTAAAAAACAATAGGACAGGCGGTGTGCGGTGGCTCACGCCTGTAATCCCAGCACTTTGGGAGGCCGAGGCGGGCGGATCACGATATCAGGAGATCGAGACCATCCTGGCTAACACGGTGAAACCCTGTTTCTATTAAAAATACAAAAAATTAGCCGGGCGTGGTGGCGGGCGCCTGTAGTCCCAGCTACTTGGGAGGCTGAGGCAGGAGAATGGCGTGAACCCAGGAGGCAGAGCTTGCAGTGAGCAGAGATCAAGCCACTGCACTCTAGCCTGGGCGACAGAGCAAGACTCCGTCTCAAAAAAAAAAAAAAAAATAGGACAGGCCGGGCACAATGGCTCATGCCTGTAATCCCAGCACTTTGGGAGGCTGAGGTGGGCGGATTACGAGGTCAGGAGATGGAGACCATCCTGGCCAACATGGTGAAACCCCATCACTACTGAAAATATAAAAATTAGCTGGGTATGGTGGCGTGCGCCTGTAGCCCCAGCTGTTCGGGAGGCTGAGGCAGGAGAATTGCTTGAACCGGGAGGCAGAGGTTGCAGTGAGCCGAGATGGCAGCATTGCACTCCAGCCTGGTGACAAAGCGAGACTCCGTCTAAATAAATAAATAAATAAGTAAATAAATAAATAAATAAGGACAGGACAGTGTTAAAGATGAAGCTTGCAGTGGCAGACTGCAGGGAAATTTGCAAGGAAAAAATTAACCTTGTTTGTGCCTTATTTGAAGGGGACAAATGATTAACAGCAAAAACAATAGCCAACATCACAGACATCTCAAGTGATTCAGCCTACACAATTCTGGCTGGAGAATTAAACTTGGGCAAACTTTAATCTCAATGGGTGCCAAAACCATTGCACCCAAATCAGCTACTGACAAGCAGTGCTTTCAATGGAATTTTTAAACAAATGGAATCAAGATCCTGAAGCATTTCTTTTTTTTTTTTTTTTTTTTTGAGACGGAGTCTCGCTCTGTCACCCAGTCTGGAGTGCAGTGGCGCGATCTCAGCTCACTGCAAGCTCCGCCTCCCGGGTTCACGCCATTCTGTCTCAGCCTCCCAAGTAGCTGGGACTACAGGCGCCCGCCACCTCACCCGGCTAGTTTTTTGTATTTTTTAGTAGAGACGGGGTTTCACCGTGTTAGCCAGGATGGTCTCGATCTCCTGACCTTGTGATCCGCTCGCCTCGGCCTCCCAAAGTGCTGGGATTACAGGCTTGAGCCACCGCGCCCGGCCCCTGAAGCATTTCTTGAAAAAATTCTAACAGATGAAACATGTCTTTACCAATATATCCTGAAGACAGGGCATAATTAAAGCAATGGCTACCAAGAGGTGGAAGTGGTCCAGTCAAAGCAAAAGTGGACTGTTCATGGCAACAGTTTTTTGGGATGCTCAAGGTATTTTGCTTGTTCGTTTTCTGGAGGGCCAAAGAATGATAACGTCTGCTTATTATGAGAATGTTTTGAGAAAACCAAAGCTTTAGCAGATTGGGAGAGATTTGCTAAAGAGAGATTTGCTAAAGAGTCCTTCTCCACCATGACAGTGCTCCTGCTCATTCCTGTCATCAAACAAGGGCAATTTTTCTAGAGTTTCAGTGGAAAATCAATATAGTCCTGATTTGGCTTCTTCTGAGTTCTTTTTCTTTCCTAATCTGTTTGTTTGTTTGTTTCTGAGACGGAGTCTCGCTCTGTCGCCCAGGCTGGAGTGCAGTGGCCGGATCTCAGCTCACTGCAAGCTCCGCCTCCCGGGTTCACGCCATTCTCCTGCCTCAGCCTCCCGAGTAGCTGGGACTACAGGCGCCTGCCACCTCGCCTGGCTAGTTTTTTGTACTTTTTAGTAGAGACGGGGTTTCACTGTGTTAGCCAGGATGGTGTTGATCTCCTGACCTCGTGATCCGCCCGCCTCGGCCTCCCAAAGTGCTGGGATTACAGGCTTGAGCCACCGCGCCCGGCCTGTTTGTTTGTTTTTGAGACAGCATCTTACTCTGTCACACAGGCTGGAGTGCAGTGGCTGGCACAATCTTGGCTTGACCTCCGGGGCTCAAGCAAGCATCCTACCTCAGCCTCCCGAGTAGCTAGGACTACAGGTGTGCCACCATGCCTGGCTAATTTTGTTTATTTTTTGTAGAGATGAGGTATCACTATGTTGTCCACTGTGGGCTCAAACTCCTGGACTCAAGTGATCCTCCCACCTCAGCCTTCTCAGTGTTGGGATTATAGCTATGAGCCTCTGCGGCCAGCCGTTTCCTAATCTTAAAAAAATCTTTAAAGGGCACCCATTTTTCTTCAGTTAATAATATAAAAAAGATTACATTGACATGGTTAAGTTCCCAGGACCTTCACTTCTTTAGGGATGGACTAAATGGCTGGCATCATCACTTACAAAAGTGTCTTGATCTTGATGGACCTTATGTTGAGAAATAAAATTTTTATTTTTATTTTTTATTTTTATTTTTTTTGAGACAGGACCTTGCTCTGTCCTGTCTCAGGTTGCAATGCCGTGGCATGGTCGTGGCTCATTGCAACCTTGACATCCTGGGCCCAGTGACCCTCCCACCTCAGACACCCCCCTCACCCCCCCTACCATGGTAGCTGGGACTACAGGTACACACCATCATACCTGTCTAATTTTTGTATTTTTTGTAGAGATGGGGTTTCGCCATGTTGCCCAGGCTGGTCTCAAACTCCTGGGGCTCAAGCAATCTGCCTGCCTCAGCCTCCCGAAGTGCTGGGATTACAGTTGTGAGCCACCACACCTGGCCTATTTTTATCTTTTAATCTCATTTTTTCACAGACTTTTTGAAGCCCTCTTATATAAGAGGAGATTTATAGCAGGAATTAGCTCACGTGATTTTGGAGGCCAAGAAGTCCCATGATATGCCATCTGCAAGCTGCCAGAGGACTAGGAAAGCTGGTGATATAATTTGGTCTGAGTCCAAAAACCTCAGAACCCAGGAAACCAGTGGTGTAACTCCCAGTCCAAGGCTGGAGGCCTGAAAACGAGGGTGGGCACTGGTCTAGGCCCTAAAGTCCTTAGCTCTGATGATGTTCAAAAGCAGAAGATTGATGATCAGCTCAAGAAGTGAGACTGGATTTAACCTTCCTCTACATTTTTGTTCTATTCAAGCCCTCAACAGATTGAATAATGCCCATCCACATGATGCGGGGGGAATCCTCTTTACTCAGGCTATTGATTCAAATGCTCTTCCAGAAACACCTCCTAGAGACACCCAGAAATAGTATTTTACCAGGCATCTGAGAATCTAATTTAGTTGACAGATAAAATTAACACAGGGCTATTAGTAATATACTTTTTCTTTGGAAATTCGCAATTAGATGGTGAAAGTGGGACCTGGTGGATGTAAAGTCATGAGAAATGGTTGAAATGAGCATGTTGAGTGATACGTTTTCAAGAAAATGAAAATTTCAGGGAGAAGATAAGAGTAAAGATATAGCAGTAAAGACTTGTGATATCATATTGTAGTACTTGGCGTAACTTTTGTTTTTAGAGATATCAACTGCTAAAACTACAAGGTCATACAACTAGTAGCTGTGGAGATGAAATTTAACTCCATATGATCTGGGTCCAAAGTCCATGCCCTTAACCTTCACACTGTATTGCTTCTTAGTTACCTTCCTTCCTTTCCCCTTCCCACAACACCCCTCCCCTTTTTACAAGAGGAGGAAGAGGTTGGAGAATAGAGAAGGAAAACCACAAATTCATATGGGAAATGCTGAGTGTGAGATGGTTGTGAATATTCCAAGTTGAAAAGTCTAGAAGATTATTTGATATACTAGTATGGAGCTCAGGAAAATGGTATAAGATTGAGATTTGCAGGACATTAGGGAATAGTTGGTATATGAAACCAGTGACTTCTAGGGATGGAATATTGAGTGAATAGATAGGAGTTCAGAATAGAACCCCGGATATTACCAGCAGTTAGGAAGTCCATATAGGTGGAGGGGCTTACACAATAAACTAAAAAGTCACTAGAGAGATAAGAAAATCAGGATTAAAAAACTAGGTTAAAAGCCAAGGAAGAATGTATGGTTATTAATACCAAATAACTATACATTAGGGGCAGTTGTCTTGGGGTAACTAATGGACGTTAGGCTGAAAAATGTTCATTGACTTGGATTAGAAAGGCCCTCTTTTAAGAAGTTTGTATGGGTTTCTTTGCATTAAAGATGTATTGACAAATTTCCACTTTAGTCACTCTTAAAATATTTCTTAATTTAAGAATCTTTTAGAAAATAGGGTAAATCCTTCCTTTTCCATGCTGATATTTTTCTGCAGAGGGTATGGTTGTACTAAGGTTAGGATCACTTCATACAGCAATATACAATCATGTGCAGTAATCCTGGTAGGAAAAAGTACATGTGAATATCTAATTACATATAGAAATAAACTTGTAAATGATCATTACTAGATAAAAGGTAATTGTTATGGATTGAATTGTGTCCATCAAAAAGGGATATTGAAGTCCTAATCCCTGGTGCCTGTGAACATGGCCTTATTTGGAAATTGGGTCTTTGTAGATACAGTCAGGTTAAGATGAGGTCATAGGGAATTAGGGCAGGCCCTAATCCTCTATGACTGGTGTCCTTATAAGAAGAAGTAAAGAGAGAAACAAAGAGGAAATGTGATGTGACAACAGAGGCAGAGATTAGAGTGATGCATCTATAAGCCAACTGAACACCAAAGATTGCTAGCTAGAAGTTAGATGAGCTGATGATGGGTTCTTCCCTCTGTTTTTGGAGGGAGCATGGCCCTGCCATCACCTTAGTTTTGGACTTCTATCTTCCAAAACTGTGAGACAATAAATTTATGTTGTTGTAAGCCACCTAGTTTGTAGTATAATAAGTCCTTGCTTAATGTTGTGGATAGGTTCTTAGAAACTGTGACTTTAAGTGAGATGACATTAACAAAACTAGTTTTACCATAGGCTAATTTATATTAACAAGAATTAAGTTTCTGTGGCATATTTCTGGTCACAAAAACATCACCGAACTTCTAAATAAAGACCCAAAACACTTCTAATATTAAATATTAAAATGTAAGCTATGCATACATTTAAGAAAGATTAATAAAACTTACTCGTAAAAGTTTAATAAATAAAACAAGATAATTACCCAATTTTTGGTGACTCAGTGATGGCAGTTGTAGTGTTGGTGAGTTAAAGGAATAAATGTTTGGAAAGTGAAGATTGTTAGGAGCACCTCCTACCCACCATGCAATTCAAAAACAAACAAATACGATGGGTTACCTGGGTGCTTTCATAATGTCCTGCTTATTGCTGTGCATTTGTATGATTATCTTATTATACTTTATGAATTTTTATTTTACAGTTTGTACTCGTTCATTCATTTATTTTCCAAGCTACTTATTCCAGATCAGGGTCTCGGGTGCTGGAATCTATCCTTGCAGATCAGGGTGCAACGTGGGAACCAACTCTCAACAGGGCACCATTCCATTGCAGGGCTCATTCTATATACATGTCCACACTCACTTATGCTGGGATCATATTGACATGTCAGTTGACCTAATATGCACATCTTTTGGATCTTCAAGAAAGCTAAAGTACCTTGAGAAAACCCATGCAGACATGGGGAGGCATGGGTAGACAAACTCTATGCAGATAGTGGCCCTGGCCAGGAATTGATCATTTTTCTCATCAACGTTTTAATGAAATGACAGTATTCATTGATGTTGTTACAGCAGCTCTAGGAAACTAATACAGTCATCCATATCGTTATCTTTATTGATGATTAAAAAGCTCAATAGGATTTAAGACAACTGTGAATTACTCAAAAATCTAGAGTCTTTTGAACAAAGTTAGCTGATACTCTTGCCAAAATCCAGTAACATCTCCAAGCTCACCTGAATTCCTGAGAGGAAACAGAGTGGTTTTTTCTGTACCTGTAATATTATCAAGTTAGACAAATAGCCTATCATCTGGTGGTGCATTCAGTAGTGATTTAGATCATGCATGATATTTTTGTGTTTTAGATTAACTCTCTTTAGCATGAATTGATGCTTCGTTTTTCTTGGTTTCATAGTGAATTTTATTGATTGTATACTCTACCTAATAAATGTTCCTTGGGGGAAGTGGCAATGATTTTAACCGGATTAGAGTCATGGTTCATTTCTTTGAAGAAATGGTATAGTTGCTAGACAGCCAGCTGTACTGCTGGATGATGAAGGGATATTCATCAGGTTTCTTTGTTTACAACTTCTGCCACGCTTTCAGATGTTCTCCTTTAAGATGAAAGCTTAGGCCAGGCGTGATGTCTCATGCCTGTAATCCCAGCACTTTGGGAGGCTGAGGTGGGCCGATCACCCGAGGTCAGGAGTTCGAGACTAGTCTGGCCAACATGGTGAAAACCTGTCTCTACTAAAAATACAGAATTAACTGGAGGTGGTGATACATGCCTATAGTCCCAGCGACTCAGGAGGCTGAGATAGGAGAATCTCTTGAACTCAGGAGGCAGAGGTTGCAGTGAGCTGAGATCGCACCATTGCACTCCAGCCTGGGCGACAAGAGCAAAACTCCATCTAAAAAAAAAAAGAAAGAAGATGAAAGCCATTTTCCACCAGAGAATGTGTATGTCCACATATAAAATTTTGAAAGCTTTGGATTTAGGGCCACTGGAATAAGGATTAAGACTAAAGGTCAGGTCACAAGAGGCAGAATCTAACTATGGTAGTTGCAGTAGAGCAAAGGATAGTTTAGCAGCTCTTGGAGGGAAGAGCAGAGATGCTCTTTAGGGTAACAGTCTCCTGATTAGGACCAGGGCTTACCCTAAATTAATGTCTTGTCATTTAAATTGTGATGTCCATTATCTTTTTTTTTTTTTTTTTTTCCTATTAGAAGGGATAATTGCCGGGCATGGTGGCTCTCACCTGTAATCCCAGCACTTTGAGAGGTCAAAGCGGGTGGATCACCTGAGGTCGGGAGTTTGAGACCAGCCTGAGCAACATGGAGAAACCCCATCTCTACTAAAATTACAAAATTAGCCAGGCATGGTGATGCATGTGTACAATCTCACCTACTCCGGAGGCTGAGGCAGGACAGTCATTTGAACCCGGGAGGCGGAGGTTGCAGTGGGCCAAGATTGCATCATTGCACTCCAGCCTGGGCAATAAGAGTGAAATTCTGTTAAAAAAATAAAAGGCCGGGTGCAGTGGCTCAAGCCTGTAATCCCAGCACTTTGGGAGGCCGAGACGGGCGGATCACGAGGTCAGGAGATCAAGACCATCCTGGCTAACACGGTGAAACCCCGTCTCTATTAAAAAATACAAAAAACTAGCCGGGCAAGGTGGCAGGCGCCTGTAGTCCCAGCTACTCGGGAGGCTGAGGCAGGAGAATGGCGTAAACCCGGGAGGCGGAGCTTGCAGTGAGCTGAGATCCGGCCACTGCACTCCAGCCTGGGCGACAGAGCGAGACTCCGTCTCAAAAAAAAAAACCAAAAACTGAAATGTGTTATTTTCTGAGAAAAAGTAGTATAGAGGTGGAGATACCATGTTGCATATTGTGAGACAGAATGTAATTTAAGGGAAATTATTTGCAAGTGAGCTTGTATTTCTCCGACTGATAACTGATTGTATTTATTCTCAGGAACATTTGTAGATGTGTTTTAAACAGTTTATAGCTGTGATCAACGATAGCAGGTACATACAAATTATTATATAAAAGTAACAATGTTAGGAAATAAGTAATCACCCATCTGTATTGTTTTGTATGTCTGCACACGTCAGTACTATATGTGTATAGAGAATAGAAATCACTCCACCATACCTGCCCACCCCACTGAATTCCTTAATCATGAACACAGGAATAGGAGTCAACTTTCTGTTATTTATTTATTTTTTGAAACAGGGTCTCACTCTATCACCCAGGCTGGAGTGCAGTGGTGTGGTCTCTGCTCACTGCAACCTCCGCCTCCTGGGCTTAAGTGATCCTCCCACCTCAGTTCCCCCAAGTTGCTGGAACTACAGGCATGATCTATTGTGCCCAGCTAATTTTTATATTTTTTGTAAGACGGGGTTTCACCATGTTGCCCAGCATGGTTTCACACTCTCAGGTCAAGTGATACACCCGCTTGGGTCTCCCAACGTGTGAGGAATACAGGTGTGAACCACCATATGCAGCTGGACTCAACTTTATTTATTTATTTATTTAGAGACAGGGCCTCACTCTGTTGCCCAGGCTGGAGTGCAGTGGCACGATCTTGGCCCACTACAACTTCTGCCTCCTGGGTTCAAGGGATTCTCCCATCTCAGCCTTTCAAGTAGCTGGTACTACAGGTGCACGCCACCACACGCAGCTAATTTTTGTATTTTTTGGTAGAGACGGGTTTTTTGCCATGTTGTCCAGGCTGGTCTAAAACTCAAGTGATCTGCTCTACTCAGCTTTCCAGAGTGTGGGGATTACAGGCATGAGCGAACGCACCTGGCCTGGAGTCAATTTTAATTTGATCAAAAGTATAGTCGTTTGGCAAAAGAGAATTACTGCAAAATCAGTTGCAGTTAACCTAGCCTGTGGGTGGGGAGCAATGAGTCCATGTTTACTATTTTTTTTTCTCCATTCCAAAAGAGATAATTTAATTTGATCTGTACTTTCACGGTGGTTTGGGGGAGTTTTGTCTTCTCAGCTTCTGAGTTGTTTTGTAGGCTGTGACCAACATAAAACAAAAAAGAATAGGAAATATCAGAGTGTGTTGCACATAACAGTCATGTGTTGCATAACAACATTTTGGTCAATGATAATGAGTGCATATACAATGATGGTCCTATAAGATAATAGTGGAATTGAAAAATTCCTCTCACTTAGTGATGTCATAATGCAACTCATTGCTGGAGTATTTGTGGTGATGATGCTGGTGTAAGCAAACCTACTGTACAGTCAGTCATGTAAAAGTATAACACATGAAATTTTTTACAATACACAATATTTAATAATGATAAATGTTACTGGTTTATGTGTTTACTATATTTATGCCTTTTTTGTTATTTTAGACTATCGTACTCTTTCTACCTATAAATAAAAAAGTTTACTGCAAAATGGCCTCAGGCAGGTCCTCCAGAAGATGTTCCAAAAGAAGGCATTGTTTTCATAAGAGATGACAGCTCCATGAATGTTATTGTTCCTGGAAACCTTCCAGTGGGACAAAATGTAGAAGTGGAAGATGGTTGTATTGATGAGTCTGACCCTGTGTAGGCCCAGGTTAATATGTGTTTGTGTCTTAGTTTTTCACACAAAAAAACTTAAAAATACTTAAATAGAAAAAAGATTACAGAATAGGGATATAAAGAAAGAAAATACTGGGCCGGGCGTGGTGGCTCACGCCTGTAATCCCAGCATCCCAGCACTTTGGGAGGCCGAGGTGGGCGGATCACGAGGTCAAGAGATCTAGACCATCCTGGCCAACATGGTGAAACCCCGTATCTACTAAAAATATAAAAATTAGCTGGGCCTGGTGGCGCATGCCTGTAGTCCCAACTACTCAGGAGGCTGAGGCAAGAGAATTGCTTGAACCTGGGAGGCGGAGGTTGCAGTGAGCCAAGATCGCGCCACTGCACTCATGCCTGGTGACAGAGCAAGACTCCGTCTCAAAAAAAAAATAATAATAAATACAAAATAAACAAAAAAACAGAAAGAAAATATTTTTACGCCTGTAAAATATTTTTACACCAGCAATTTGGGAGGCTGAGGTGGTCAGCTCGCTTGAGCTTAGGAGTTCCAGACCAGCCTGGGCAACATGGTGAGACCCCTTCTCTTCAAAAAAATTCAAAAGTAAGCTGGGTAGGCTGGGTGTGGTGATTCATGCCTGTAATCACAGCACTTTGGGAGGCCAAGGCAGGCAGATCACCTGAGGTCAGGAGTTTGAGATCAGATGCCCAAGATGGTGAAACCCTGTCTCTACTGAAAAAAAGACCAAAAAAAAAAAAAAATTAGCCAGATGTGGTTGTGGGCACCTGTAGTCCCAGCTACTCGGGAGGCTAAGGCGGGAGAATTGCTTGAACCCAAGAGGTGGAGGTTGCCGTGAGCCGAGATCGTGCCACTGCACTCCAGCCTGGGAGACGGAGCCAGATCCTGTCTCTCTCTCTCTCTATATATATATCTATATATATATACATATACGTTTTTGTACAGTTACACAGTGTGTTCGTGTTTAAAGCTGTTTTATTGTAGTAAAAATGTTTAAAAAAAGTTAAAAATCACAAGTTAAAAACTTTATGAAGTAAAGTTAGAGTAATCTAAGGTTAATTTATCAAGGAAATAAAATTTTTTAAAAAACCAATGTTGTCTAAGTATAGTGTTTATGATGTCTACTGTAGGGTACAGTAATGTCCTAGGCCTTCACATTCAACTTACCGCTCATACACTGACCTAGAGCAAGTTCTAGTCCTACAAGCTCCATTCATGGTAAGTGCCCTATACAGGTATACCACATTTTATCTTTCATACTGTATTTTTGATCTACTTTTTCTGTGTTTAGATACACAGATACTATTGTGTTACAGCATCCTACAGTATTCAGTAGAGTAGCTATACAACTAGCCGATAGCCTAGGAGTAATAAGCTATATCATATAGCCTAGGTATGTAATAGGCTGTATCATCCAGGTTTGTGTAAGTACACTCTATGATATTCATGCAATGAAGTACCTAACAACAAATTTCTCAGAATATATTTCTGTCATTAAGCTGCACATGACTGCCTTAAGTATTGTTCCATGAAATTTTTATTTTAGTTTTATGTTTATGTTTGCATTTGGTCATGACTCAAAAAAGCATTTCTTACACTATATTTCTTTCTATACTATAGAAAGTTAACTATAAAATGGTACATCACTGGTAATAGTGATAATAAACTGGCCATTTTCATGAAAACTTAGTTTTATCTTGGTCAGGCAAGTGGCTTATGCCTGTAATCCCAGCACTTTGGGAGGTTGAGGTGGGCGTATCCCTTGAGCCCAGGAGTTAGAGACTAGCCTGGGCAACATGGTGAAACCGCGTCTCTACAAAATAATACAAAAAAATTAGTTGGGCCTGATAGCCTGTGCCTATGGTACCAGCTACTTGGGGGCCTGAGGTGGGAGGATCACCTGAGCCCAGGTGATTGAGGCTGCATTGAGCCCTGATTGTGCCACTGCACTCCAGCCTGATTGATAGAGTGAGACCCTGTCTCAAAAAAACCAAAAAAACAAAAAACAAAAACTGAAAAGAAAAGGAAACTTAGTTTTATCTTGCAAAGATATCTAATTTGCTTCTAAGCTTTTAAAATCTAAATAATACATGGCCTATCTTTTGAATCAGTGAGCTTGCCACCCCTGAAAACATCTAAGTAGATGTCTGTCAGAGATGTTACATGTAGAATGAATTCCTGCTTTATTATGGAAAATTTGACTTCTAGTTCTTTCCAAGTAATATTTTATAATTCTGACTTATATATGTGGTCTTATTCCTAGAAAATGATGTATTCTTTTTGTACAATTTTTCCAGTGGTACTGAAAATAACCTCAGCCCGAATTAGCTTTGTTAAACTTGGAAGTTTTTCAAGAAACATGACTTTAAAATTCTTTACTAGGTCTTTGCAAAATATTTCGCCTTGCAGTAGGAATTGTGTTCCTCCCATATCTCTTTTTTTCCTCTTATTTCCATGCTTTCCCATTTTTTTCAAATGGAAAATTTTTCTTTTTCGTCAATTAGCATTTATTGTGGGGCTTCCTCAAAAACTCTATAACTTTTTTTTTTTTTTTTGAGATGGAGTCTCGCTCGGTCCCATTCTGGAGTGCAGTGGCGTGATCTCGGCTCACTGCAACCTCTGTCTCCCGGGTTCAAGTGATTCTCCTGCCTCAGGATCCAGAGTAGCTGGGATTACAGGCGGGCGCCACCATGCCCAGCTATTTTTTATATTTTTAGTAGAGACAGGGTTTCATCATATTGGCCAGGCTGGTCTTGAACTCCTGGCCTCATGGTCCACCTGCCTTTGCCTTCCAAAGTGCTGAGATTACAGGTGTGAGCCACTGCGCCTGGCCAAAAAACTATAAATTTACCTCTTTAGGAATTTCAACCTGATCATTTGTATCTCTTCTTATATTTTCAGTTGTTGCAATAAATTTTAACCTGTTTTATGTTATTTTATAAAATTGTTTCCATTCATATATACATATTCTTTTTTATAAAAGCTTTATTGGGATATAATCTACATAGCATATAATTCACCCATTAAAGTGCAGAATTCAGTGCTTTTTAGCATATCCACAGAGTTGTGCAACTGTCATCACAATCAATTTCAGAACATTTTTCTTATACCACTAAGAAGTCCCATATCCATTAGCAGTAATTCTTCATTCACCCCCTCCCCAAGCCTCTGGCAACCACTAATCTACTTCCTGTCTCAAATTTGCCTGTTCTAGACATATCCTATAAGTCGAGTCATATAATATATAGTCTATGGTGTCTGGCTTCTTTCACTCAGCATAATGTTTTCAGGGTTCATCCATGTTGTAACATATATCCAGCACTTCATTTCCTTTTATTGCCCAATAATATTCTATTAAGGATATATTGCATTTCCATTATCCTTTCATCAATTGATGGACATGTGGTTGTTTCCACTTTTTAGTTATGAATAATGCCATTATGAGTA
This sequence comes from Piliocolobus tephrosceles, assembly GCF_002776525.5. Taxonomy (NCBI): domain Eukaryota; kingdom Metazoa; phylum Chordata; class Mammalia; order Primates; family Cercopithecidae; genus Piliocolobus; species Piliocolobus tephrosceles. The sequence continues at coordinate 88,875,424 of NC_045444.1, forward strand.
TTAATGTACAGGGTTTTTTTTGTGGACATACGTTTTTATATCTCTTGCATATACCCAAGAGTGAAATTGCTGGGTCAGGTGGTTAAGCTCTAAGAGTTCTTTTTATGGCCAGGCACGGTGGCTTATGCCTGTAATCCCAGCATTTTGGGAGGTGAAGGCGGGCAGATCACCTGAGGTTGGGAGTTCAAGACCACCCTGACCAATATGGAGAAACCCTGCCTGTACTAAAAATACAAAATTAGCCTCTACTAAAAATACAAAATTAGCCAGGCATGCTGGTGCATGCCTGTAATCCCAGCTACTCGGGAGGCTGAGGCAGGAGAATTGCTTGAACCTGGGAGGTGGAGGTTGCGGTGAGCCAAGATCGCGCCTTTGCACTCCAGCCTGGGCAACAAGAGTAAAACTCTATCTCAAAATAAATAAATAAATAAATAAAAGTTCTTTTTATATTCTGGATACTAGTACCTTATTAGGTATATGACTTGTAAATTTTTCCTCCATTCTGTGAGTTGTTTTCACTTTCCGTATGGTGTGTTTTGAAGCACAAAAGTTTTCAATTTTGTTGACATTCTATTTTTCCTTTTGTTGTGCTTTTTGGTGTCATAGCTGAGAAGCTGTTACCTAATCCAAGATCATAAAGGATCTACACCTATGTTTTATTCTGAGATATTTATAGTTTTTTTATTACGTTTAGCATTTCTGATCCATTTTCAGTTAATTTTTGCTTATGATGCAAGGTAGGGGATCCAACTTTATTCTTTTATACATGGATATCCAGTTATCACAGCATCATTTATTGAAAAGGGTAATTTTTTCCCCATTGAATTGTCTTGGCACTCTTGTCAAAAATCAGTTCACCATATATATAAGGGTTTATCTCTGAACTCTCAATTCCATTCCATTGATGTACATGTCTGTCTTTATTTCAATACCACACTGTGCTACAGTCTTAATTTGTTGCTTTGTGTTATGTTTTGAAATCAGGAAATGTGAATCCTCTGACTTTGTTGTCGTTTCAAGATTGTTTTGGCTATTTTGTGTCCCTTGCATTTCCATATAAAGCAGCAGCTTGTCAGTTTCTACTAGAAAGGCAGCTGGTGTTTGAAAGAGATTGTATTGAATATATAGATAAATTTGGGGAGTATTGCCATCTTAACAATAAATATTAAGTCTTATAATCAGTGAGCATGGGATGTCTCTTCATTTGTTTAGATAAGTTTACATTTTTTTCAGTGATGTTTTGCACTTTTCATTGTGCAAATCTTGCAGTTCTTTTGTTACATTTATTCCTAATAATTTTGTTTGTTTGATGCTATTGTGAATGGGCTCATTTTCTTAATTTCACATTTGGATTGCTCATTGCTAGTGTACAGACATACAATTGATTTTTATATATTGATGTATTCTGCAATGTTGTTGAACTTTTATTAGCTCTAGTAATTTTTTTGTAGGTTCCTTAGGATTTGTTTATATACAAGCAAATTTGGATTTTATAGGTTCCTTAGGATTTGCATATAAACAAACCCTTAGGGCTGGGCGCGGTGGCTCAAGCCTGTAATACCAGCACTTTGGGAGGCCGAGACGGGTGGATCACAAGGTCAGGAGATTGAGACCATCCTGGCTAACAGGGTGAAACCCCGTCTCTACTAAAAAATACAAAAAAACTAGCTGGGCGAGGTGGCGGGCGCCTGTAGTCCCAGCTACTCAGGAGGCTGAGGCAGGAGAATGGCGTAAACCGGGAGGCCGAGCTTGCAGTGAGCTGAGATCCGGCCACTGCACTCCAGCCTGGGCGACAGAGCGAGACTCCGTCTCAAAAAAAAAAAAAAAAACTCCTTAGGATTTGTGTATATGCAAATCCTAAGGAACCTACAAAAAAATTACTAGAGCTAATAAAAGTTCAACAACATTGCAGAATGCAAGACCATGCCATCTTCAAACAGATATGACTTTACTTCTTCCTTTCTAATCTGTATGTCTTTAATTTCATTGTTCTTTTTCTTTCTGCTTTATTTTTACTTTTTGTCTACTTTCCCTGGCTAGAAGAATCTCCAGTACAAGTTTGGATAGGCGTGGGGAAGCCAACATTTTTGTCTTGTTCCTGATCTTCGAAGGAAAAGTTTTCAGTTTTTCACCATTAAATTAAGTATGGATGTTGTGGATTTTTCATAGATGCATTTATCACATTGAGAACGGGCATTTCTACTCCTAGTTAATCATGAAATGATGTTGTATATTTATGAAGACATTAAATACACATTGACTAGTATTTATTTATTTATTTGCTTTCCCATATAGAAAATATTCTTTTTTTTTTTCTTGGCGATGGAGTCTTGCTCTGTCACCCAGGCTGGAGTGCAGTGGCCGGATCTTGGCTCACTGCAACCTCCGCCTCCCGGGTTCAAGCAAATCACCTTCCTCAGCCTCCTGAGTAGCTTGGACTACAGGCACAGGGCACCACACCTGGCTAATTTTTTGTATTTTAGTGGAGATGGGATTTCACTGTGTTGCCCAGGCTGGTCTTGAACTCTTGAGCTCAGGCAGTCTGCCCGCCTCGGCCTCCCAAAGTGCTAGGATTAAGAATTTTTTTTTTTTTTTTTTTTTTGAGACGGAGTCTCTCTCTATCGCCCAGACTGGAGTGCAGTGGCGCAATCTCGGCTCACTGCAAGCTCCGCCTCCCAGGTTCACACCATTCTCCTGCCTCAGCCTCCCGAGTAGCTAGGACTACAGGCACCCACCACCATGCCTGGCTAATTTTTTTGTATTTTTAGTAGAGACGGGGTTTCACCGTGTTAGCCAGGATGGTCTTGATCTCCTGACCTCGTGATCCACCAACCTCAGCCTCCCAAAGTACTGGGATTAGAGGCGTGAGCCACCGCACCCGGCCTAAGAAAATATTCCTAATACGGTCTTTCAAAGTTTTCTTCCCTTATTTTCTCTCTTCTACCTTGAAGGGAAAGCAGGGATCAACATAAGAGTGCAATAAATATCTTCTTTGAAATTCAAAACACTAAGGTTGAATTGGCACTAATTTACTTTATTTAAAAATTATAAAATGCGGCCAGGTGTGGTGGCTTATGCCTGTAATCCCAGCATTTGGGAGGCCAGACGGGTGGGATCACCTGAGGTCGGGAGTTTGAGACCAGCCCGGCCAACATGGTGAAACCCCGTCTCTACCAAAAATACAAAAATTAGCCGGGTGTGGTGGCAGGCGCCTGTAATCCTAGCTACCCAGGAGGCTGAGGCAGGAGAATCGCTTGAACCCGGGAGGTGGAGGTTGCAGTGAGCCGAGATCACGCCATTGCACCCCAGCCTGGGGGACAAGAGGGAGACTTTGTCTCTCAAAACAAATAAATAAATAAAATTTTATATGTATATATATATAATGCATTGAAAGTGGGATAATGGAAATATTTTCTTGGGGGAGTCAGGTACTTTATCTGGGTTAACCTGTTACAAAGGGAGTTAGTGTGAATCTTAAAATTGTTATCCTCAAATTTCAGTGATCTGTTACTTTTTAGCTCATATGTTTCTATTGTCCCCCAGCAAGAAATCTTGTACTCATTAGCAGTTATTCCCAATTCTTCTCCACACACACTCTCCTATCCCAGCTGTAGGTAAGTACTAGTTTACTTTCTGTTTCAGTATCTTCACCTATTTTTGGTGTCTTATATAAATTGCAATCTATAAATTGTAGTCTTGTAATTAACCTCATGGTTCTTCCATGTTTTAGCGTGTATCGGCACTTCCTTTCTTTTTTTTTTTAAACTATGGCAAATCATATAACAAAATTCACTTTCCCAACAGTTTTCAAGTATATAGTACAATATCATCAACAACATGCACATTGTTATGCAACAGATGCCCAGAATCCCCCAACCTGCATGGCTGAAAGTCTACATCCACCAAACAACTTCCTACTTTACCCTCCCTCCAGCTCCTGGCAACCAACCACCATTTGACTTTCTGTTTCTGTGAGTTTGACTGCTTTAGATGCTTTATATAAGTGTGCATTATTTGATCTTTTGTGACTGGCATATTTCTCTCAGCATAATGTCCTCAAGGTTCATCCCTGTTGTAGCATGTGACAGGATTTACTTCTTTTTAAAAGACTGAATAATATTCTCTTGTATGTATATACCATATTTTGTTTATCCATTCATCTGTTGATGCACATTTAAGTTGCTTCCACCTCTTGCCTGCTGTAAATAATAATACAGTGAACATGTGTACTGTGGACTGAATTGTGTTCTCCTCAAATTCATATATTGAAACCCTAACTCCCAATGTGACTGGGTTTGTAGGTAAGGCCTGTAAGGAGGTGATGATAAAAGGTTAAATAAGGCTGGGGCTAATCCAATAGGGCTGGTTCCTTTATAAGAAGAGGAAGACACCAGATCTTTTTTCTACACTGTGGGAAGACACAGCAACAACATGGCCATCTGTGAGCCATGAAGAGAGCTCTCACCAGGAACTGATGGATAGCACCTGGCTCTTGGATTTCTCAGATAGGTTTATACCATCTAGTCTGGTATTCAGTAGCCCAAGCTAATATATTGGGTGTGTGTGCGCAAATAGCTTTTCAAGATTTTTTCCAGTTCTTTTAGATATATACCCAGAAATAGAATTGCTAGATCATGTAGTAGTTCTATTTTTAATTTTTTGAGGAACTTCCATATTGTCTTCCATAGTGGCTGCACCATTTTTCATTCCCACCAACAGTGCACAAGGGTCAAGGGTTCCAATTTCTTTATATATTCACCAACACTTACTTTCTGCCTCTCACTTTGCTTTTCTTTTTCTTTTCTTTTGTCTTTTCTTTTCCTTCTCTTCTCTTTTCTCTTCTCTTCTCTTCTCATTCTTGACGGAGTCTTGCTCTGTCACCCAGGCTGGAGTGCAGTGGCACGATCTTGGCTCTGTACAACCTCCACCTCCCTGGTTCAAGCAGTTCTCCTGCATCAGCCTCCCAAGTAGCTGGGATTACAGGCATGTGCCACAATCCCAGCTAATTTTTTTATTTTTATTTTGATTTTTGGTAGAGACAGGGTTTCGCCATGTTGGCCACGCTGGTCTGTAACTCCTGTCCTCAAGTGATCCACCCGCCTCAGAGTTTCCCAAAGTGCTGGGATTATAGGCATGAGCCACCACACCTGTCTGAGCCACCACGCCTGTCTTTTTGTCTCACTGTGCTGTCCAGGCTGGAGTGCAGTGGTACAGTCATAGCTCACTGCAGCCTCAAATTTCTGGGCTCAAGCAGTCCTTCTGACTTAGCGTCCCAAGTAACTGAGACTATAGGTGTGCGCCACTGCACCCGACTAGTTTTTTTCTAGTGATGGGGGTCTCACTATGTTTCCTAGGCTGGTCTCAAACAACTAGGTTCAAGTGATCCTCTTACTTTGGCCTCCCAAAGTGATGAGATTATAGGCATGAGCCACTGTGCCCCGTCCTGTTTTTCTGGATAATGGCCATCCAGTCGGTAGTGAGGTAATACCTTGTGGTTGTGATTTGTAGTTTCCTGATGATTAGTGATGTTGAACATCTTTTCATATGCTTGTTGACCATTCGTATGTCTTTGGAGAAATGTCTATTGAAGTCCTTTGCCCATTTTTTAATCAGTTTATTTAGGGTTTTTTGGTTACTAAGTTTTAGGAATTCTTTATGTATTCTGAATATTAACCCCTTATCAGATATTTGATTTGTAAATAATTTTTTCCATTCCTTAGGTTTTCACTCTGTTGATTGTTTCCTTTTCTGTGTAGAAATTTGATGTCCCTTTGTCTATTTTGGTTTTGTTGCCTGTGCTTTTGGTGTTCTATGTGTGAAATAATTGACAAAATCTAGTGTCATGAAGTTTTCCTACTGTGCTTTCTTATACAGGTTTTTGTTTGTTTGTTTGCTTTTGTTTTGCTTTGAGACAGGGTCTCACCCTGTCACCCAGGCTGGAGTGCATGGTGTGCAATCATGGCTCATTGCAGCCTAGACCTCCTGGGCTTAAGCAATCCTCCCACCTCAGCCTCCTGAGTAGCTGGGACCATAGGCACGTACCACCATGCCTGACTGATTTTTGTGTTTTTTTGGTGGAGACAGGGTTTTGCCACGTTGCCCAGGCTGGTCTCAAACTCCTGAGCAGTCTGCCCACCTCGGCCTCTTAAGTGCTGAGATTGCAGGTGTGAGCCACCATGCCCAGCCTCTTCTAGTAGTTTTATAGTTTCAAGTCTTATGCATAGTTCTTTAATATATTTTGCATTTTGGGTTAATTTTTGTATATAGTGTAAGGGTCCAGCTTCTTTTTTTTTTGGAATGTGGATATCCAGTTTTCCCAGCACCATTTATTTTATGTATGTATGTATGTATGTATGTATGTATGTATTTATTTATTTATTTATTTATTTATTTATTTATTTTGAGACAGAGTCTCGTCTGTCGCCCAGGCTGCAGTGCAGTGGCTGGACCTCAGCTCATGCAAGCTCCGCCTCCTGGGTTTACGCCATTCTCCTGCCTAGGCTTCCCGAGTGGCTGGTACTACAGGTGCCTGCCACCTCTTCCGGCTAGTTTTTTGTATTTTTTTAGTAGAGACGGGGTTTCACCGTGTTAGCCAGGATGGTCTCGATCTCCTGTCCTCATGATCCGCCCGTCTCGGCCTCCTAAAGTGCTGGGATTACAGGCTTGAGCCACCGCGCCCGGCCCCCGGCACCATTTATTGAAGAGATTATCCTTTCTGCATTGTGTAGTCTTGGCATGCTTATTGAAGATCATTTGACCATATATGCAAGGGTTTATTTCTGGACACTATTCTGTTCTATATGTCTGTCTTTATGCCAGTACCATACTGTTTTGATTAGTATGGGTTTGTAATGTTTTCAAATTAGAAAGGATGAGGCTTCCAGCTTTGTTCTTCTTTCTCAGGATTGTTTTGAGATACCATATGAGTACATAATTTTATTTATTTATTTATTTATTTATTTATTTATTTATTTATTTATTTGAGACAGGGTCTCTCTCTGTCCCCTAGGCTGGTGTGCAGTGGCATGATCTCAGCTCACTGCAACCTTTGCTTCCCAGGCTCAAGCAATCCTTCCACCTCAGCCTCCTGCGTAGCTGAGACTATACGCATACACCACCACGTCTGGCTAATTTTTGTATTTTTTGTTGAGACAGGGTTTCACCATGTTGACCAAGCTGGTCTCAAATTTCTGACCTCAAGTGATCCTCCCACCTCAGCCTCCCAAAGTGCTGGGATTACAGGCATGAGCCACCACGCCTGGCCCTGTGTATAAGTTTTTATGTAGACATGTTTTCAATTCTCTTGGTTATACATATATCTAGGAAAGTAGTTGCTGAGTCATACGGCAACTCTGTTTAACCTTTTGAGAAACTTTCATATCTTTTTTCAAGGTGGTTATACCATTTTATAATTCTACCAGCAATATTGAAAATCACAATTTTTCTACGCCCACAGCAACACTTGCTATTTGTTGTTTTCATTTAGCCATTCTAGTGCAGGTGCTGTTGTAATTTCCTGGATGTAACACATAAAAAGGCTTTTCAAGATTGGTGCAAGAAAGAATGTGTCTTTGTGTTTACTTGTATTTCCAAACAGGTGATACTTTTACTGTTGGTCTTTGCCCACTAAATTGGAAGATATATTATCTTGTATTTGCCTTCAAAGCAGGGTTTTCCTACTTTAGCCCATTGACATCTTGGACCAGATAAATTTTTTTTTCAGATAATTTCTGCGTGTGTATGTTGGGGAGCTATATGTGCGTTGTAAGATTTTTGCCAGCGTCCCTGACATCCCTCTACCAACAAATGTTAGTGGTACTACCACCTCTTGTTGTGACAACCAAAAATGTCTCCAGACATCTCCAAATATCCCCTTGGGTGTAAAACTGCATATCATTGAGAACTTATGACCCTAAAGAAAGAGATACAGTTTTATTCTCTGCTCACTTTCTTCTCTTAGTCTCGATTATTTGTCATTTGCAATATTTAACTTTGCTCAGCAAAATTTTAACCTTTCAAATAAAAGAGATAGGTTACTGCTTTAAATTCTTGCTAAATAATTCTCAGGGCAGGTTTTCCTAAGTGAATTTGAACTTAGAATCATAGAATAGAGATGGATGAAAGTATCCTCATTTATTTTTTTATAAGAAAATTTATTTTTGAAATACAGATATTTGCGACACATATGCTTGTAAAAAAAATCCCTAGATATTGAGAGATGAAGTGTTAAAGATTAATTCAACAAATTAAAAAAAAAAATTTATAACAAAACCTGGATAAATTATGTAATTTGTTTCAAGTAAGCTTGTAATCTGATGAGTGACAGAGGTAGGAACAAAAGATCTGTGGTGTTGGTTTGTTTGGGAAAAATGAGGTTTGTCTGTGTGTTGCGGAGGGGTGGGGGTGAATGTAAGTTTAACACACAGGAATGGATTTGTTTGCTTTTGGATAAAAATTAATTTATAATCTCAGTTTACACAATACATATGTAAATAAATGACAGATGAATTATAATGATTAATAGTTTAAAAAAAGTCAGGCAATGAGAAAATAGAGTAAAACAGAAGTGAATACTGGAAGTCTGTGTCTCCCCGCTCTCTCCTTCCTCTGCCTTCCCTTCCTTTCCCCCCCCTCCTTCCTTCCCCCTTCCCTCCATTCTCCTCCCCCTCCCCCTCTTTTTCCTCCCCTTCCCTCCCCTTCCCCTTCTGCCTTCCTTTAGTCTCTCCCTCCCTCTGTCTCATTTTCTTTCCCCTCCCTTCCTCCCTTCCTTCTTTACTTCCTTCTTTCCCTCCTTCCTTGCCACCCCACTGCCCCCAGCACTTTGGGAGGCCAAGGCAGAAGGATTACTTGAGCCCAAGAATCCAAGATCAACCTGGGCAATATAGCTACAGGTTTTTTTCTGTTTTTGTTTTTTGTTTTTGACAGGGTCTTACTTTGTCACCCAGGCTGGAGTGCAGTGGCGTGATCTTGGCTCACTGCAGCCTTGACCTCCTGGATTCAAGTGGTCTTCTTGCCTTAAGTAGTTGGTACTACAGGCATGCCACCATGTCCAGCTAATTTTTTGTGTTTTTTTTTTTTTTGTAGAGGTGGAGTTTCACTATGTTGCCCAGGCTGGTCATGAACTGCTGAGCTCAAACGAACCATCCACCTCGATCTCCCAAAGTGCTAGGATTATAGACATGAGCCACCATGCCCAACCTGCAAAAAATTTTAAAAAGAGCAGGGCATGGTGGCGCTCACCTGTAGTCCCAGCTACCTGGGGGGCTGAGGTGAGAGGATCACTTGAAGCAGGCTGCAGTGAACTGTAAGCACACCACTGCACTCTAATGTGGGCGACAGAGTGAGACCCTGTCTCAAAAAATAAAATTAAATTTGAAAAAGAGAGAGTCTCACTGGAGTGCAGTGGTGTGATCCTAGCTCACTGTAGCCTTGAACTCTTAGGCTGTAGTGATCCTCCTGCCTCAGCCTCCCAAGTAGTTGGGACTACAGGTATGCATTGCTACATCTAAGTTTTAAAATTTATTTTATTTTATTTTATTTTATTTTATTTATTTTTTAAACAGAGTCTCACTCTGTTGCTCAGGCTGGAGTTCAGTGTCACGATTTTGGCTCACCACAACCTCTGCTTCCTGGATTCAAGTGATTCTCATGCCTCAGCCTCCCGAGTAGCTGGGATTACAGGCATGCGCCACCATGCCTGGATAATTTTTGTATTTTTAGTAGAGACTGGGTTTTGTCATGTTGGGCAGGCTGGTCTTGAACTCCTGACCTCAAGTTATCCGCCCTCCTCAGTCTCCTAAAGTACTCGGATTAGAGGCATGAGCCACCACGCCTGGCCCAGTTTTTAAATTTTTTGTAGAGACAGGGTCTCAGTATGTTGCCCAGGCTGGTCTCAGAGTCCTGGCCTCAAGCAGTCTTTCTTACTCAGCTACGTGTCGCTGGGATTACAGACGTGAGTCAGTATGCCAGGCTGAAAAAGCCTTTCTATATTTAGTGTGATAGGAAAATAAAAAGGAAATCTTGATAGACTGGTAATATGAAAGACCTTTTGCATTGTAGCAAAATGAAATTTTTATGTCTCATGTCACTTTGAAGAGCTGTTCCTTTGTTCCCATTTCAGTACTCTGTTGTATCATGTTTTATTGCAGTAATAAGATCCCCCCTATTGAGTTTGTTCTATTCTTGTTGGAATGGACCATATTATAAAAAATAAAGTTGGCTAGGTGCAGTGGTTCATGCCTGTCATCCCAGCACTTTGGGAACCCGAGTCAAACAGATCACCTTGTGTCTGGAATTTATTCCTTCTGGTGGGTTCTTGGTCTTGCTGACTTCAAGAATGAAGCTGCGAACCTCGCCGTGAGTGTTACACCTCTTAAAGGTGGCGCATCCGGAGTTTGTTCCATCAGATGTTCAGATGTGCCTGGGCTTTCTTCCTTCTGGTGGGTTCCTGGTCTCGCTGACTTCAGGAGTGAAGCCGCAGACCTTCACCACAAGTGTTTCAGCTCTTGAAGGTGGTATGGACCCAACGAGTGAGCAGCAGTAAGACGTATTGTGAAGAGTGGAAGAACAAAGCTTCCACAGGGTGGAAGGGGACGCAAGCAGGTGGCCACTCCTGGCTGGGGGGTGACCAGCTTTTATTCCCTTATTTGGCCCCGCCCACGTTCTGCTGATTGGTCCAGTTTACAGAGCGCTGATTGGTCCATTTTACAGAGTGCTGATTGGTCCATTTTACAGATTGCTGATTGGTGCATTTACAATCCTTTAGCTAGACATAGAGTGCTGATTGGTGTGTTTACAATCCTGTAGCTAGACAGAAAAGTTGGATCCAAGTCCCCACTTGACCCAGGAAGTCCAGCTGACTCCACCTCTCAACCTGAGATCAGGAGTTTGAGACCAGCCTGGCCGATGTGGTGAAACCGGGTCTCTACTAAAGCTACAAAAATTAGCTGGGTGTAGTGACATGTCCTGTAATCCCCACTACTCGGGAGGCAGAGGCAGGAGAATCACCTGAACCCGGGAGGCAGAGGTTGCAGTGAGCTGAGATTGAGATTGTGCCACTGCACTCCAGCCTGGGCAACAGAGTGAGACTCTGTCTCAAAAAAAAAAAAAAAAAAAGAAAAGAAAAGAGAAATATAGTTGTTTCTACAAATAAGTGTTTTGGTAGGAATTTATATATGAATTAATGGCTAGGCACAGAAAAAGCCAAGGGGTTACTTTAAGATTAGATGTCTAGGAGCACTGATGTATATGTATTTGTATATTATTGTGGATATAAATATTATTACAATAACATTTGACAAAATAGTATGTATATTTAGGATTTTGGAGCTGTTTTTAGTGGGGTTTGTTTTAGGAGGTAGTGGATAGTAGGTTATGGGTAAGTTGTGTTTTGGGGTTTCTTTGGACAGCATTATTAAAGTTTAATTTACACAAAATAAAATTTATTCTTTTATGTTTCCAGCTGGATAAGTTTTGGCAAATGTATACAGTTATGCAAGCACCACCACAATCAGTAAAAACGTTTTTATCATCCTCATAGTTTTCCCTCTTGCCTGTTTGCCACTGCTCCTGCTCCCACCCCTCACTCTAAGCAACTGTTGATGGATTTTCTCTCTGGTTTTATCTTTAGTATTTGATATATGTGAAATTAATTTATTAGATAATTCAAGTTAACTAATATAGAATTAGCTATTCGTTTAGGAGTATATGTTATGCTTTTCCACCTTTTTTTGTTTCTTTTCTTTTTTTTTTTTTTAAGAGACAGAGTCTTGCTGTGTCACCCAGGCTGGAATTTAGTCATGATCTTAGCTCACTGCAACCTCAAACCCCTGGGCTCAAGCAATCTTCCTTCCTCAGCCATTTAAGCTGTGACTACTGGCATGTACCCCCACACCTGGCTAATTTTAAAATTTATTGTAGAGGTGGGTTCTCATTGTGTTGCCCTGGCTGGTCTTGAACTCCTGGCCTTGAGCAATCCTCCTACCTTGGCCGCTGAAAGTGTTGGGGTTACAGGCGTGAGCCACATCCAGCTGCTTTTCCATCTTTAAAAACAAAAGCAAATGACATTCATAGTAAATTAGACATTTTTGTATTTGTCTCTAATATTTCATATATGTATGGAGTCATATATTGCGTAGTCTTTTGTGTCAAGTTTATTTCTTTTTATTGCTGAATAATATTTACGCTATTGGGAGCAATGCTGCTGTGAATGAATATCTTACATACTGGTGTTTGTATGAATGTATATTTTTGTTGTTTTAGTATTTAAGAGTGAAAATTGCTGGGGTGCAAGGTAAATATATGTTTACCTTTGTTAAGAAAGTGCCCAACTTTTTTCCAGAGTGCCTATACTGTTTTACATTTCCACCACCAAAGTATGAGGGTTCCAATTGCTCCATATACTTGCCTGGGTTGTTTTTTGTGTTAGTGTTGGTGTATGTAGTTACATCAAAATTTTTTAAGACTTTAGTTAGGTATGTTCTACATGTGAAACACTTTTGTGTTGAAATGTTTTGTGGAGTTCACTAGTGATTTTTAGAACACTATATGTTCTAAAATGTTCTATGTAATTTTGGATGGAATGGTCCATTGTTTTATTTATCCTTCTTTTTCTCTAGAACTAACTCTACATTTGGAAGTAGTGTATCTTATGTTTTTCAATCTTTAATAACGAAACTAAATAATCTTCTTAGTGAATTAGACATTAATTTATTTTTTGAGACCGAGTTTCACCCTTGTTGCCCAGACTGGAGTGCAATGGTGCGATCTGAGCTCACTGTATCCTCTGCCTCCCCGGTTCAAGCAATTCCCATGCCTCAGCCTCCCAAGTAGCTGGGATTACAGGCATGTGCCACCATGCCTGGCTAATTTTGTGTTTTTAGTAGTGATGGGGTTTCACCATGTTGGTCAGGCTGGTCTCGAATTCCCGACATCAGGTGATCCACCTGCCTTGGCCTCCCAAAGTGCTCGGATTATGGGTGTGAGCCACCACACATGGCCTATACATTTTTTAAAGTGTAGTAAATATGTGACATACTGGCTATGTTGCATCACCATATACTTGAAAATGCTATCCAGATGCTTTTTTGTATAGGTGTCCTGCAAGATATGCAAACATTTTATTTATTTATTTATATTTGTATTTATTTATATATTTAAGACAGAGTCTCCCCTCTTACCCAGGCTGGAGTGCAGTCGAGCGATCACAGCTCACTGTAGCCTCAACCTCCCAAGCTCGAGCCATCCTCCTGTTCCCTTTTCTCCAGACCCTTGCAGCATTTGTTATTGCCTGTCTTTTGCCATGTTGCCAGGGTTGGTCTCAAACTCCTGGGCTCGAGTGGTCCTCCGGGCTTGGCCTCCTGAAGTGTTGCAATTGCAGGCGTAAGCCACCATGCCTAGCCCTACAAATATATATATATATATATATATATA
>NC_045444.1:88888954-88970499 GCF_002776525.5 Piliocolobus tephrosceles
ATTTTTTTTTTTTAATTGAGACAGAATTTTGCTCTGTTGCCCAGACTGGAGTGCAGTGGTGCAATCTTGGCTCACTGCAAGCTCCACCTCCTGGGTTCACGCCATTCTCCTGCCTCAGCCTCCTGAGTAGCTGGGACTACCTACAGGCGCCCGCCAACATGCCTGGCTAATTTTTTGTATTTTTAGTAGAGACAGGGTTTCACTGTGTTAGCCAGGATGGTTTCAATCTCCTGACCTCGTGATCCACCCGTCTCGGCCTCCCAAAATGCTAGGATTACAGGCGTGAGTCACTACGCCCGGCCACAAACATAATTTTATACAGAGAATTTGAAATTTGAAAATTAATATAGGCCGGGCACGGTGGCTCACGCCTGTAATCCAGGCACTTTGGGACGCCAAAGTGGGCAGATCACCTGAGGTTGGGAGTTCGAGACCAGCCTGACCAACATGGAGAAACCCCATGTGTACTAAAAATACAAAATTAGCGGGGCATGGTGGCGCATGCCTGTAATCCCAGCTACTTGGGAGGCTGAGGCAGGAGATTGCTTGAACCTGGGAGGCAGAGGTTGTGGTAAGCCAAGATTGTGCCATTGCACTCCAGCCTGGGCAACAAAAGCGAAACTCTGTCTCAAAAAAAAAAAAGAAAGAAAATTAATACATTGTTGAAATAATTTTATTTCATTAAATATGCATAATAATTTTTAGCTCTACAATTTTATGTTCGCTTTTGTTTTTGAGTCTGTAAATCATAATGATGGACCTACTGGGCATTCATTTCAATATAGTATTAGTGTAATAGAGCAAAGAGTATATTAAGACTCATCATCCTACCACATTTGGGGATATAGTCTCTAGACCTTTTTTGTGCCCATGTGCACACACTCAACATAAATTTTTTTTTTTTTTGAAACAGAGTCTTGCTCTGTTGCCCAGGCTGGAGTGCAGTGGTGCCATCTCAGTTCATTGCAGCCTCTACCTCCCAGGTTCAAGCAATTCTTCTGCCTTAGCCTCCTAAGTATCTGGGACCACAGGCATGCATCTACCACGCCCTGCTAATTTTTGTATTTTTAGTAGTGACAGGGTTTCACCATGTTGGCCAGGCTGGTCTCAAATTCCCGACCTCAGGATCCACTCACCTTCGGCCTCCCAAAGTGCTGGGTTACAGGTGTGAGCCACTGCACCTAGCCATAATTTTTTTTAAGATGGAGTTATATTATGCTGGTGTTTAATATGGTCTTTTCCCTTTAAAAATAGATTGTAGATTGGCTGGATGCAGTGGCTCACGCCTGTAATCCCAGCATTTTGGGAGGCCGAGGTGGGTGGATCATGAGGTCAGCAGTTTTGAGACCAGCCTGGCCAACATAGTGAAACCCTATCTCTATTAAAAATACAAAAAACTTAACGGGGCATGGTGGCAGGTGCCTGTAACCCCAGCTACTTGGGAGGCAGAGGCAAGGAGAATCGCTTGAACCTGGGAGGTAGCTTGAACCTGGGAGGTAGAGGTTGCAGTGAGCCAAGATTTTGCCACTACACTCGAGCCCGGGTAACAGTGCGAGACTCTGTCAACAAATTACATCTAAATAATTTTTCATGACTGCATAGTATTTTATTTTGTGGTATATTATGATTTTGATAACCTAAAAATATCTGTAGAGAACTGATTACTGGCTGGTGCAGTGGCTCATGCCTGTAATCCCAGCACTTTGGGAGGCTGAGGTGGGAGGATTGCTTGAACCAGCTTGTGTAAAATGGCAAGACCCCATCTCTACAAAATGTGTTTAAAAAACTAGACAGGCATGGTGGCATGTGCCTGTAGTCCCAGCTACTCGGGAGGCTGAGCTGGGAGGATTCTTGAGCCCATGAGTTTGAAGCTGTAGTGAGCCATGATTGCACTATTGCACTCCAGCTTGGGTGCCAGAGCAAGACCCTGTCTCACATACACAAAAAGAGAGAAATGATTACCAGTGTTTACTATTATAAATATGCTCTAGTAAGTAAGTACACTTATACATATTTGTGTATTTGTTTTTTTAAATATAAAAATTTGAAAGGGAATGTGGAGTCTTAGGAACATCCATATTTAAAATTATTATTTTATGATGCTCTCCAGGCAGGTTATAGAAAATTATGTAGGTTAAGAATGTTTCTAGGATATTCAAAATTTAGTCCTCTTTTAAGAGTGGCTAATGAGGATGGCCGCCCATTGCAACATGGGTTGAAAAATAGAGTCATCCAAAACCGTCTCATGGAATTCTTATTTATTTGTTTATGGGTTTATGACTTATATATTCACACCATTAGAATATAAACACCTTAAGGGTAGGTGGGCACTGTCTTATTCCCAGCATTTTTCCTGGTTTAGAATACTGCCGGGCACATAACCCACACTTAATAAGCATTTGACTTTTTTTTTTTTTTTTTTTTGAGACAGAGTGTTGCTCTGTTGCCCAGTCTGGAGTGTAATGATGTGGTCTTGGCTCACTGGAACCTCCGCCTCCCGGGTTCAAGCAATTCTCCTGCATCAGCTTCCCAAGTACCTGGAACTACAGGCGCGTGCCACCATGCCTGGCTAATTTTTTTTATTTTTAGTAGAGATGGGGTTTTACCATGTTAGCCAGGATGGTCTTGATCTCCTGACCCCATGATCCACCTGCCTCGGCCTCCCAAAGTTCTGGGATTACAGGCATGAGCCACCGTGCCCTACCTCTTTAATGACTGATTTTTATGTAGACTCCTGAATATATAAGCCTCTTAGAGGTTTGAGCGTGGTTTATGTGCTTTTTTGTGGTTTAGCTGTTGCTCTGAATTACGGGAGAACAGTGTATCTTACTGCTTTTTGGGAGAGCTTGGATTATTTTGTCAGCTTAGAATTGGGATGGGTGTGTGTATGTCTGTGTATTTTTTCTTTTAATTAGCTTTTGCTTGCCTTTCTCTTTAGGTGTACAGAAAAGAGTTAAAACAGCAGGCCTGGGTGGGGGGCAGCAGCTCACGCCTGTAATCCCAGCACTTTGGGAGGCCGAGGCAGGCGAGGTCGGGAGTTCGAGACCAGCCTGACCAACATGGAGAAACCCTGACTCTACTAAAAATACAAAATTAGCCGGGCATGGTGGCACATGCCTGTAATCCCAGCTACTCGGGAGGCTGAGGCAGGAGAATTGCTTAAATCCGGGAGGTGGAGGTTGTGGTGAGTCAAGATCGCGCTATTGCACTCCAGCCTGGGCAATAAGAGTGAAACTCCATCTCAAAAAACTAAATAAAAAATAAAAAAATAACAGACCTGAGACTGCTATCTTTAGAATGGCCTGCTTGCAACTTGGCCCTTAGCTGGCATTTAGGAATTTAGATTTTGGGAGTGTTCCCACCATTCCCAAACTGATAAGAGTGGTTTACTATGCCTAAAGTGTTTGTGCAAACAATGTGGAAACAATATGGTTTATATTGAATGCTTCCCTTTCTTCTGGGAATTTGGATACCTGCTAGGCTAAGTATGCCTACGTGACCAACCACCCAATAAAAACTTTGGACACTGAGTCTCTAATGAGATTCCTTGGTTAAACAACATTTCACACGTGTTGTCACAATTCACTGCTGGAGGAATTAAATGTACCCTATGTAACTCCATGGGGAAAAGACTGATGGAAGTTTGCACCTGGTTTTCTCCTGACTTTAATTCATGTCTTTTCCTTTGCTGATTTTGGTTTGTATTATTTTGCTGTAATACATTATAGCCTTGAGGCTGGGTGTGGTGGCTCATGCCTGTACTCTGAGCACTTTGGGAGGCTGAGGTAGGTGGATTGCCTGAGGTCAGGAGTTTGAGACCAGTCTGGCCAACATGGTGAATCCCCATCTCTACTAAAAATACAGAAAAATTAGCCAGGTGTGATGGCATGCATGTGTAATGCCAGCTACTTGGGAGTCTGAGGTAGGGGAATTGCTTGAACTAGGGAGGTGAAAGTTGCAGTGAGCCAAGATGGCACCACTGCACTCCAGCCTGGGCGACAGCGGGACTCCATCGCAAAAACAACAACAAGAACAACAACAACAACAAAAAGCATTATAGCCTTGAGTACGACTATGTGCTGAATTCTGTGGGTCTCAGGGATCCCCAAAACAACATCAAATTTGAGAACATCTTGAACAGGTACCTTATGAAGATTTTAATCTGTTTCCTCCTATGATCTTTCTCTGACGTCATGAGAATGCTCAGCAGAATGATCATTCGATCTGTTGTATTCTGGATATAGAAATATGTAAATTAAGGGATATTTTATTTTTGAAAGAATTATTTGCTTTACAAAAGATTTCACCATGGGCTGGGCGAGGTGGCTCACGTCTGTAATCTCAGCACTCTGGGAGGCGGAGGCAGGCGGATCACCTGAGGTTGGGAGTTCGAGACCAGCCTGACCAGCATGGAGAAATCCCGTCTCTACTAAAAATACAAAATTAGCCAGGCATGGTGGCGCATGCTTGTAATCCCAGCTACTTGGGAGGCTGAGGCAGGAGAATCATTTGAACCTGGGTGGCAGAGGCTGCAGTGAGCCGAGATCGCGTCATTGCACTTCAGCCTGGGCAACAAAAGCGAAGCTCCATCTCAAAAAAATAAAAATAAAAAAAGAGATTTCACCATAACATTGGGAAAATAGGGGACTCTCTTGCTTGATTTATATACTTAAATTTAGAAATTTGCGTTTACACTGAATTTTATAGGGACAGTTAGATTAGATTAAGATACTGTGTTCTTCATATATTTCTTAACAGAATTTGTGATACTCTGAAATCCCAATTGTATTTGTCCTGAGATGTTTGTGTTCTGGGAAAGGAATACTGTTGCTTCAGCTATTTAGTTATTTGCCCCATTACTGCAAGGTTCTTGTGTTGTTTGTTTTAGCTAGTTCATTTTGACATTTAGATAAACGAAAGCCAAACACACAAGCATGCCCAGAATTAGTCCCTGAACTTCATCCCAGGGTAAAGATAAGGCAGTTAGACTTCTCCAGTACAGATAAATATATTACAACTACTGAAGAATGGGTGTTATGTGACTCTTGTATTTTTAGATATAGAATGACAGTGAATGTCTTAAAAAATTTCTATCGGTGAAACTTATGGGAAAATTTATATTCACTCATAGATCCGACTTTTCAATTATAGATTATGCCTAGGTTTCTGTGACTCAATAACACCTTTTAATAACATGAATGAAAAATATTTAAATTCCCCTGAACTATATGTTGTCCTATTCAGCTCTGTATTGTGTCTTGCCTTTTAAAAAATGGACTTCATTGAGGTATAAACTGCATATATTTAAAACTGTACAATTCGGGCTGGGCGCAGTAGCTCACTCTTGTAATCCCAGCACTTTGGGAGGCCGAGACAGGATCACCTGAGGTTAGGAGTTCGAGACCAGCCTGGCCAACATGGCGAAAGCCTGCCTCTACTAAACATATAAAAATTAGCTGGGTGTGGTGGCAGGTGCCTGTAATCCCAGCTGCTTGAGAGACTGAGGCAGGAGAATCGCTTGAACCCAGGAGGCAGAGGTTGCAGTGAGCTGAGATCGCGCCACTGCACTCCATCCTGGGGGACAAGAATGAGACTCTGTCTCAGAACAGCAACAACAACACAAAACTATCAATTTGATTTGTTGTTGTTTTTGTTGTTGTTGTTTTTGAGACCGAGTTTTGCCCTTGTTGCCCAGGCTGGAGTGCAATGGCATGATCTCGGCTCACTGCAACCTCCATCTCCTAGGTTCATCTCCTGTCTCAACCTCCCGAGTAGCTGGGATTACAGGTATGAGCCACCACGCATGGCTAATTTTTTTTTTTTTTGTATTGTCAGTGGAGATGGGGTTTCTCCATGTTGGTCAGGCTGGTCTCGACCTCCCGACCTCAGGCGATCTGCCTGCCTCGGCCTCCCACAGTGCTGGGATTATGGCAAGTTTTTATAATTGTATCTAGTCATGAAACTCCCCACCATACTCAGCATACAGTACATTTTTATCATCCCCCAAAGATTCCTCATGCCCCTTTGTATTCTGTTTTCCCCTTGCCCTTAGCGCCAGGCAATGACTGATCTGCTTTAGATTACTTTGTATTCTCTAGTATTTCATATGAATGGAATCTATATGCACTTGTGTGTGATGTCTTTTGCTTTGCACAGTGTTTTTGATATTTATCCATATTGTTACATAATCTATTCCTTTTATTGCTGAGTAGTAACTTATATGGATATATCATACTTTGTTGATCTGTTCACCAATTTATGAACAGTTGTTTACACATTGTAAATAAACTGCTATTGTATGAGCTTTTGTGTGATACATGATTTCATTTTCCTGTTTTGTTTTTGTTTTTGTTTTTCATTTAAAAAAAGGATTGGTTCTAGTAGTCAGGTATTGTGGTTTGTATCTATAGTCCCAACTATTCCAGAGACCAAGGCAGGAGGATCACTTGAGCCCAGGAGTTCAAGTCTAGCCTGGGCAATGTAGCTAGACCCTGTCTCTTAAAATAATTGGTTCTAATAGTTCTTCTTGTTAATGGCAAAAATTAGGGGAAAGAAGCACATCAATCATTTACTTATTCAGTAAATACTTGTTGAATGCCAAGTATAATGCCATGTGCTGAAGACACAATGGTGAACAAGGATTCAGCCCCTGCACTTATTTTAGCTTATACTTTAATGAATAAGCTAAGCACATTTACAAGTAGTAAGAAGTATGGGGATTGTGTGAATAAGTATAGAATGTTATGGAAGTATATGATAGAGTATCCTGCCTCAGTGGTCTGGGGTGATTAGAGTAGGAGTCTTCAGAGAAATGTTTAAGAGGAACAAAGTAAATAAATGAGGCATTCCAGATAAAGAGAACAGAATGCATGAAGGCCTTAATGTGAAAAAGAGAATGGTACTTTATGTGTGCTATCTGGATGAAGCTGGAGGGATTTGGAGTTTTTAG
Organism: Piliocolobus tephrosceles; assembly: GCF_002776525.5. Classification (NCBI taxonomy): domain Eukaryota; kingdom Metazoa; phylum Chordata; class Mammalia; order Primates; family Cercopithecidae; genus Piliocolobus; species Piliocolobus tephrosceles. The sequence goes on from NC_045444.1 coordinate 88,895,904, forward strand.
ATTATGTAGGTCCTTGTTCAACATCTTAAGGATTTTGGAAATTTTCCTGAAGATGATAGGAAATCACTAAAATGTTTCAAGCAAGGACGTGACATGGTCAAATTGTGGATCTTATCATTGCAGCTTAATATATACTGTCATTTTTTTTTTTTTTTTTTGAGTAAATTCTTTGTAGTCCCTTCATTACCGGAAATTCTGCCCATTATTTAAAATTCTGTCTATTACTTCTAATAATAATTTTTAGTAATGGTAAGTATATACCCAAAAGGAAGGAAATCAGTATATCAAAGAGATGTTTGCACTCTCCTATTTACTTCACCATTGTTCACAATAGCCAAGATTTGAAAGCAACCTAAGTGTCCATCAACAGATGAATGAATAAAGAAAATGTGGTACATATACACAATGGAGTAGTATTCAACCATAAAAAAGAACGAGATTCTGTCATTTGCAACAACATGGATTGGAGGACATTATGTTAAGTGAAATAAGCTAGGCACAGAAAGACAAATGTTGCATTTTCTTTCTTGTTTGTAGGAGCTCAAAATTAAAAACAATTGAACTCATGGAGATACAGAGTAGAAAGATGGTTACCAGAGACCGAGAAGAGTAGTGGCAGAGAGGGCGAGGACAGGGCAGAAGTGGGGATGGTTAATGGGTACAAAAGTATAATTAGATGGAATTAATAATATCTAATATTTGATAGCACAAGGTGACTACAGTCAACAATGATTTATTGTACATTAAAAATAGCTAAGAGAGTAGAATTGGATTGTTTGTAACACAAAGGATAAATGATTTAGGGGATGCATATGCCATTTACCCTGATGTGATCGTTAACACATTGCAAGTCTGTATCCGAATATTTCATGTACCTCATATATACCTACTATGTACCCACAAAAATTAAAAAAAAAATTTAGTAAGAGATGCTATCAAGAAGATGAGTAAAATATTGCACTAAGACTGGGACCACTCGTCATTTTATTATTTTCTTATTTCTGACTAAGTAAAAAAAATTTTTTTAATTTTTGTTTTTGAGACTGGGTCTCACTCTCACCCAAACTAGAGTGAACTCAGCTTACTGCAGTCACCACCTCCCCGGCTCAAGCGATCCTCCCACCCCAGCCTCCCAAGTAACTGGGACTACAGGCACACACCACCACACCTGGCTCATTTTTTGTATTTTTGGTAGAGATAGGGTTTTGCCATGTTGCCCAGGTTGGTCTCGAACTCTTGAGCTCAAGCGATCCACCCATCTTGGCCTCCCAAAGTGCTGGGATTACTGGGGTGAGCCACTGCGCCCGGCCCTGAATATGTAGAATTTAAATATCCAGATGCTACTGGAATACTCAAGTTTTAAATTCTCATTTATGTAAGAGAAGGCTACTTGCTGGAAGTAAATTGGGTATAAAGCCAAGAGACCTGGTATTTGATTTTCGGTTATAGTCTATAACCAAGTAACTTACCTAGTAACTTTTTATCTAGTTGTTACTTGTTATCTAGTAACTTGTTACATTATTGAGCACTCATTTATAGTACTTGCTCTGAGCCTATGAGGAGGAAGTCTTTTTGGAGAAGCAGGGATTTTCAGAACAATTTACAGTTGTGCTTTAATGGACAAAATCAAAATGTGATTACAATTTGACAATTTTGTTTATATATAGTGCCTAGTATATTTATATAAACTATATAGAGCTGCGCTATCTAAAATAGCACTAGAGACACATGGTTATATTAGTTGGCTTGGACTACCACAACAAAATACAATAGACTCAATGTCTTGAAACAACAGCAATTTATTTTTTCACAGCTCTGGAAGCTGGGAAGTCCCAACATCAAGGTGCTAGATGATTTGGATCCCTAGTAAGGGCTCTATTCCTGGCTTGCAGATGGCCACCTTCTGTGTCCTCACATAGCACAGAGAGAGGAAGCAAGCTCTTCGGTGTCTATTCTTATAGGGTACTAATCCTATCTCATGACGTCCTTGTAACCTAATTACCTCCAGAGGCTCCATGTCCAAATAACATCACATTGTGGGTTAGGGTTTCAATAATGTGAATTTGAGGGGGACACAATTTTCAGTCTTATAGCAGAGGCTATTTAAATTTACAATTCAATTGATTAAAATTAAAACATTACTAAAAATTCAGTTCCTCAGTCACAGTAGTCATTATCAAATAAGGCGTCTGAGAGTGATGGTTCACACCTGTAATCCCAGCACTTTGGGAAGCCAAGGTAGGAGGATTGATTGAGCTCAGGAGATTGAGACCAGCGTGGGCAACATAGCCAGACCCCATCTCTATCTAAAAAAATAAAAATAAAAAAAAGACTACTGGTTACTGTATTAGACAATGTAGATTATAGAATATTTCCATTTTCACAGACAATTATATTGGATGGTGCTGATATAGTATATGGAAGTGTCATGATAGTTATTGAACACACGAAAGAGGTTAGTCTTATTTTGAGTGAGAAACAATGCTGTGATTGTGTCCTACTTGAAGTCTGCTTTCATCAGTAAAAATCCATTATAATGAATTCCATTAAGAAGTGGAGAGTTTTTTGTTTGTGGGGAATGATTAGTTTTATTTTAAAGTGTTTTTTGGCCCAAAGCGATTAGTTTTATTTTAAAGTGTTTTTGGATTATTTTCATAGTATGTTCTTTTGTGTACTTTTTATTTTAAAATTAAAGTAGTATATCCAGGTGCGGTGGCTCATGCCTATAATCCCAGCACTTTGGGAGGCTGAGGTGGGCGGATCACGAGGTCAGGAGATCAAGACCATCTTGGATAACACGGTGAAAACCTGTCTCTACTAAAAATACAAAAAATTAACTGGGCGTGGTGGCGGGCGCCTGTAGTCCCAGCCACTCGGGAGGCTGAGGCAGGAGAATGGTGTGAACCCAGGAGGCGGAGCTTGCAGTGAGTCAAGATTGTGCTACTGCACTCCAGCCTGGGCGACAGAGCGAGACTCTGTCTCAAAAAACAAACAAACAAAAAAGATAAATGAAATAAAGTAGTATTGCTAATTACCTGTTTCAGATCTTATCACAAAGGACGCTATGTGTTTCACCAGCCTCAGCCTCAAACTCCTGACCTCAGGTGATTCACCTGCCTCAGTCTCCCAAAGTGCTGGGATTACAGGCATGAGCCACTGTGCCCAGCCTGTATAGCACTTTTCAAAGCCCTTTCATATATCTCTGCTACTCAACAGTGAACCCAAGTGTGGAGATTGCATGTAAACTATACAGTATACATAGCTTCATATGTGGGTGTCTCTTAGAAGACACACAGTAGTGTGAACTCTCCTAATAACTGTATATAAATGTGTAAATCGAACCTGTATTCTTTCCTTCTTTCACTCCTTCCTTTCTTTTTTTAAAAGTACCTTGGGATTTTTAGAGGGGGATGTACCTTTCCAATAACCCATACATATACTGTTGTCTGCCAAATTGAGCATATTTTCTTTTTTTTTTTTTTTTTTTTTTTTTTTTTTTTTTTTTTTTTTTTTTTTGAGACGGAGTCTTGCTCTGTCGCCCAGGCTAGAGTGCAGTGGCCGGATCTCAGCTCACCGCAACCTCTGCCTCCTGGGTTCACGCCATTCTCCTGCCTCAGCCTCCCGAGTGGCTGGGACCACAGGCGCCCACCACCTCGCCCGGCTAATTTTTTGTATTTTTAGTAGAGACGGGGTTTCACCGTGTTAGCCAGGAGGGTCTCGATCTCCTGACCTCGTGATCCGCCCGTCTCGGCCTCCCAAAGTGCTGGGATTACAGGCTTGAGCCACCGCGCCCGGCCTGAGCATATTTTCAAAACAGATTTATTATCTATCTGTCTAACTACCTACCTATCAATCGTCTATCTATTGAGAGACACTAGTATTAGCATCTGATCCAAAACAATGAATGAGATTAAACCTCATGTAATAAGATTTTGAGTTAGAACAATAAATAGCCTTATATATGTTTAGGTTTTGCATACTATAGCTGTCATACCATGTTTCAGTTATTTATTGCTTCAGATGATTAAATATTTTTTTTTTTTTTTTGCACCCGGCCTTAATACAGCTCATTTATCATGAACATGATATAATAGTTTTTCATGACTATTATCTCTTTCTAGTGATTTCATCAATATATATTTATAATGACCTTTTTAAAATAAAAGAACGGAAAAATGACAAAGATATATTATTTTTAGTAAGCAATAATATAAATATATATTATATTTTTAGCATATATATTTTATAAATATATATTAATTTTTAGCAAGGTTTTATATATGTTTTATATATATGTTATGTGTATATATAGAGAGAATTATGGATAAGTCATTAAAAACTTTGGAAATCTATGCTAATTTTTCTGTGTCATACTTTCATTTTTTCCCCCCGACATCATGTAATAGAATGAGACACTTCTACTTAAAGGACAAGACATAGATTGCAAGTTTGACTTTTTTGTTTTTTATTTTTATTTTTTGAAATGGAATTTTGCTCTGTCACCCAGGCTGGAGTGCAATGGCGCAATCTTGGCTCACTGCATCCTCCGCCTCGGGTTCAAGCAGTTCTCCTACCTCAGCCTCCCAAGTAGCTGAGATTACAGGCACCTGCCACCACGCCAGGGTAATTTTTGTAGTTTTTAGTAGAGACGGGATTTCTCCATGTTGGCCAAGCTGGTCCTGAACTCCTGACCTCAGGTGATCTGCCCGCCTTGGCCTCCCAAAGTGCTGGGATTACAGGTGTGAGCCACCATGCCCAGACTTTGTTTTTGAAGTAAATGATTGGATACCTTCAATTTAAATGATATGGTAACACATGGACATTTCTGTATAGTGATACTTTCTGTTTAAAGCATTTATTTGCCATATATATAATATTTAAAAATTTTTTGAGCCAGGTACTGTGACTCACTCCTGTAATCCCAGCACTTTGGGAGACCAAGGCAAGAGGATCACTTGAGTCCAGGAGTTTGTGACCAGCCTGGGCAACATAGCAAGACCCTGTCTCTAAAAAAAAACAAAAACAAAAACAAAAACAAACAAACAAACAAAAAAACACAAAAATTAGCCAGGCTTGGTGGCATGTGCCTGTGGTCCCAGCTACTCAGGAGACTTATGTGGAAGGATCCCTTGAGCATGAAAGCCAGAGGTTGCAGTGAGCCAAGGTTTGTGCCACTGCACTCAAGCTGGGCATTATTATTAAGACCCTGTCTCAAAAAAAAATTTTTTTTTAAATTAAATGCTTAATGTCCTTTTTTTTTTTTTTTGAGACGGAGTCTCGTTCTGTCGCCCAGGCTGGAGTGCAGTGGCTGGACCTCAGCTCACTACAAGCTCCGCCTCCCGGGTTTATGCCATTCTCCTGCCTCAGCCTCTGGAGTAGCTGGGACTACAGTCGCCCGCCACCTCGCCCGGCTAGTTTTTTGTATTTTTTAGTAGAGACGGGGTTTCACCGTATTAGCCAGGATGGTCTCGATATCCTGATGTCGTGATCCGCCCATCTCGGCCTCCCAAAGTCCTGGGATTACAGGCTTGAGCCACCGCGCCCGGCGCTTAATATTCTTATAGTCTATCTTTGTTAGTGTGCTCAGTTAGTATTTGGCCTCTGCTGTATTCTGTCAAATTTTCCTCTTTATCCTTTCTATAGCTCTGAGTTTAACAGATCTTTAGAGTACATGATAACCACTGGTGATTATTTCTTTCATGTGCACATTTTCTTTATTCAAAAAGATGGCTTTTTATTTGATGTGTATTTTTTGCATTCTCTAAACCAATTTTCTTATACATTTGGGACTTCAATTTGTATCTGCCTATAAGCAAACTTAGTTATAATTACAATTTTTATCCCTGCCAAATCTTCCCTGTGTATAAATTGGTTATCACTAGATTCTAAAAAGTTTTTATAGAGTTAATTTGAAAAGCTGTTCTTCATAATTATGTACAGTTTCTAGAGTTTTACATTTATGGACCTACCTTGCATGTAATATCTTGAAGATAGAAAAAGTGTAGGCTGTTCTCAAAATGTTTGAGTGAGAAAGTAAGATGTCCTGCTGCCAAATACAAAGTTGTTTTCATACTGTCTCTCCGCTAAAAATCCTTTTTCTCCTTTAAGCTTTCCTCTTTGATTGAGTGCACTCTCTTCTTTTCTAAGGTTATAGTTTTTTGGATACTTGTTTAACAAACGTTTTGTCAGCTACCCCTTGGCAGCTCACTTTCACAACCCTCACACTCCTCTTTTTACCTACTTTTAGTTGTTTGGCAAACTATATTTTTGTACAACTTTGGCAAAAATGATTTATCAATGTAGCTCTATACCTGTTGAATAAAAATAGTAGAAATTATACATCACAAGAAATGGAACCTTATTAAGAATTTTCTTTAAATTTAACTTTTAAGTTCAGGGGTACATGTGCAGGTTTGTTATTTAGGTAAACTTGTGTCATGGGGGTTTGTTGTACGGATTGTTTCATCACCCAGGTATTAAGCTTAGTATCTCATTAGTTATTTTTCCTGATCCTCTCCCTCCTCCCACCCTCCACCCTTTGCTGGCCCCAGTGTGTGGGGTTCCCCTCTATGTGTCCATGTGTTCTTATCATTTAGCTCCCACTTATAAGTGAGAACAAGCGGTACTTGGTTTTCTGTTCCTGTATTAGTTTGTTAAGGATAATGGCCCCAAAACTACACAAACTCTGGAAGACAACCCTGGCAATACCATTCTGGACATAAGAACAGGCAAAGGTTTCATGACGACACCAAAAGCAATTGCAACAAAAGCAAAAATTGACAAACGGGATTTAATTAAGCATAAGAGCTTCTGCACGGCAAAAGAAACTATCTACAGGGTAAACAGACAAACTACAAAATGGGAGTAAATTTTTGCAAACTATGCATCTGACAAAGGTGTAATATCCAGCATCTATAAGGAGCTTAAACAAATTTACAAGAAGAAAACAACCCCATTAAAAAGTGGGCAAAGGAAATAAATAGTTTTCAAAAGAAGACATACATGTGGCCAACAATTATATGAAAAAACAGCTCAGTATCACTGGTCATTAGAGAAATGCAAATCAAAGCCACAATGAAATATCATCTCATACTGGTCAAAATGGCTATTATCAAAAAGTCAAAAAATAACATATGCCAGGAAGGTTGCGGAGAAAAAGGAACACTTATACACAATGTTGGTGGGAGTGTAAATTAATTCAACCATTTTGGACACATGCACATGTATGTTTGTTGCAGCACTGTTCACAATAACAAAGACATAGAATCTAAATTCCTATCAATGGTAATCTGGATAAAGAAAATGTGGTACATATACACTGTGGAATACTATGCAGCAATAACAGAGATTCTTAAAGGTTGATTCTACATCTGAAAATTATTTGAAATTAAACTAAAAAAGCCCAGTGTTTAAATTTTTTGTCATTTCTCATTATGCTATGGAGAAAAAGAAAACCTTAAGAATATTTTTTAAACAGAGAGGAATAACATACTGTACTGATACCTTGAAGGATTTCAAGCTAAACTGAAAATTCAATAGAAAAAATAAAATTAGCGCTAAAGGAAGTAAAGAACAGACATGGTAGCACAAAATTGAATAAGAGGATTGAAAGAACACCTTGAGAAACCCTCACAGAAGCAGAGGAAACAATGAGAATTATAAAAGAGAATGTACTGATTTTGGAGACCATGGATCCGTAATATAATATGGATCTATGTTGTTATTTCCAAGAAAAGATGTAAGAAAAATGAATGAAAACAGTTATCAAAGCATAAATTAATATTATTTTCCTGACCTGAGAAAAGACCAAACTTTTTTTTTTTTTTTAAGAGATAGGTATCACTCTGTCACTCAGGATAGGGTGCAGTATTGCCCTAGTAACCCAGACTCTAGGGTGCAGTGGTGCCATAGTCCACCACAGCCCTGAACTCCTGGGCTCCTGCTATCCTTCTGCCTCGGCCTCCCAAGTAGCTGGGACTGCAGGCATGCAATACCATATTTTAAATTTTAAAAATTACTTGTAGGGACCTTACTGTGTTGCCCCAACTGGTGCAAACTCCTGGCCTCAAGCAGTCCTTGTGCCACAGCTTCCCAAAGTGTTGGGATTACAGGCATGATATGCCACGCTCGGCCAAACCAAACTTTTGTATTGAAAGGATTATCAAAAACATAATAAAAAGAGAACAGGCCAAGTGCGGTGGCTCATGCCTGTAATCCCAGCACTTTGGGAGGCCGAGGTGGGTGGATCACCTGAAGTTAGGAGTTCAAGACCAACTTGGCCAACATGGTGAAACCTCGTCTCTACTAAAAGTACAAAAATTAGCCGGGCGTGGTGGTTCATACCTGTAATACCAGGTACTTGGGAGGCTGAGGCAGGAGAATTGCTTGAACCTGGGAGACGGAGGTTGCAGTGAGCCAGGATGGCACCACTGCACTCCATCTCAAAAAAAAAAGAAAAAAAGAACAATACTTAGATACATACTACTATGTTTGTTGAATAAAAGAAAAGCAATAAGCATGTATAATTAGTCTAACCTTCCTAGGTTGTTGAAAAGGAACTAAAATCAAGCTTCACCTCTGAAAATGTAATGCTCATAATGACCTGTGCACACAGTTTTGAACAAAAATGATAATTCCAGGAAGAAGGGGAAGCTAGAAAATTGAGAGTTTTAAATTAGAAGCAGCAGTGCAATTGAGAGTAAGAATTGACTGGATTCAGTTGTCTAGCTAATGATAAGAAAAAGAAACAATGACATCCCTTTTACATTTTCTTAGTTATTCCAGAAACATATCTGCATAATTTATATTTTTTTGTATTTTTCTTATCTTTTTAAAGGTAAGAAATCATAGTATACATTTTCTTTTTCTTTTTTTATCATTCAATTTCTTTTTTTTAATTATTATTCTTTAAGTTCTAGGGTACATATGCACAACGTGCAGGTTTGCTACATATGTACATAGTATACATTTTCTTTGTTGTTTCCCATATGTGATTGGGGTAGCATTTTGAAGAGGATGGTCCTTCCACCTGCAAAGTTATTTTTATATTAGAATATTTAATTCTCCTGGGGACTGAACTAAAAGCCAGCGAAAATGCTTCAGGCATTTTCACAAGTAAACCAAAACAAAGTAAAATACCACTTCCACACATTTCCAAATTCTTCTACTCCCTTGCATGCAGTCCTGCCAAAATTAGAAACCACTATTTTTTTTTTCAAGATGGAGTTTCGCTCTGTCGCCCAGGCTGGAGTGCAATGGCATGGTCTTGGCTCACAGCAACCTCTGCCTCCTAGGTTCAAGCACTTCTCCTGCCTCAGCCTCCTGAGTAGCTGGGATTACAGGCATGCGCCACCACGCCCGGCTGATTTTTGTATTTTTAGTGGAGACGGAGTTTTACCATGTTGGCCAGGCTGGTCTCAAACTCTTGACCTCGTGATCTGTCTGCCTCAGCCTCCCAAAATGCTGGGATTACAGGCGTGAGCCACCTTGCCCAGCCTAGTAACCACTATTGATCTATTAATTTGTACTCAAGGTGTTAATAGAGCATGTTAATTGATTTTTTGAGTATTGAACCAGGCTTGCATATCCGGGATAAACCACCCCATGCTGCTGCTGCTTCTTCTTCTTTTTTTTAACCATATATATATATATATATATTTTTTTTTTCATATATATATTTTTTGAGGCGGAGGTTTGCTCTTATTTCCCAATCTGGAATGCAATGGCGTAATCTCAGCTCACTGCAACCTCCACCTCCCGGGCTCATGCGATTTTCTTGCCTCAGCCTCCTGAATAGCTGGGATTACAGGCATACGCCACCACGCTCGGCTAATTTTTTGTATTTTTAGTAGAAACAGGGTTTCACCATGTTAACCAGGCTGGTCTCGAATCCTGACCTCAGGTGATCTGCCTGCATTGGCCTCACAAAGTGCCTGGGATTACAGGTGTGAGCCACTGCACCTGACCAACATTGGATTTTTCAGTTGTATTACCAGTTTTACGTTCAAAATTCCTTTAAGAGGTTCTATTTTTATGCATTGTCTTTACTTAACCCAATCTCTTCATTTATAAATATGTAAATATTATGTATTTAGAAAATATATAATGGTAAAGTTTGAAAGGATGCCCGAGTAACCAAGAACAGTGGTTTCCTGGGGTGGAAGGAAGGAACATTGGAATAGACAAATGGGAACAAGGGTGTGAGTGAAGCTTTTCACTATGTAATCATTTATAAAATGGACAGATTGATCGGCTGACACTAAAGTTCTTTTCAGTGTTGTAATCCTGTGAATCATGTCTAGAATATTTAAGCTATTGATAGAAGACCAGCATCTACAAATATTTTAAGTTTTCTTATTACTGTTAGTTAATTTCATCTCCAGAATTTAGTTCTTAGATTTGTTCAGACACATTATTTAAATAAATCTGCCTCAGTGCTAAGGTGCATATGAATTAAGCCATACTAAGTAGATACACATTGAAAATAAAGAAACAAGTCAGAAGCCCCCAAGGAATATATTGGCCAAGTGTATTAGACTATTATTTTGGCTAGTCAAACACATTATAAAAGCCTACTGTAAGAAATGAAATAAAGATCAGATGTTGCTTTCAATAACCTTTTACTTTAGTATTCTCAGCAATGTTGGTAAATATTTATTAGCTGATAAATTATGTGGCAAATGTTCTACAAAAATTAGTTAAATCGGATTACATGTATAGAGAAACACTGGCATTAAAAGTACATTAGGTTGTCATTTTAGGATAAGTCTATTGAGCATTTCGTCTTCTGGTTATTATATTGATAATCTGAGTAATGGAAAGTAATTTTTTTGGTCGTGCGCGGTGGCTCACGCCTGTAATCCCAGCATTTTTAGAGTCCTAGTTGGGTGAATCATCTGAGAGGTTGAGAGTTCAGGACCAGCCTGACCAACATGGAGAAATCCCATCTCTACTAAAAATACAAAATTAGCCAGCCATGGTGGCACATGCCCGTAATGCCAGCTACTCAGGAGGAGGCAGGAGAATCGCTTGAACCAGGAGGCGGAGGTTGTGGTGAGGCAAGATTGTACCATTGCACTCCAGCCTGGGCAATAAGAGTGAAACTCTGTCTCAAAAAAAAAGAAAGTTTTTTTTTTTTTTTTTTTTTTTGCCTACTAATAGCCTAGTTTTTAAGAACAGCTTTATTTAAGTATAATTTATACCTGAAGTTCACTCAATTTAAGTGAACAATTCAGTTTTTTTTTTTGCAAATGTACAGACTTGTGCAACAATTACCACAGTCTAATTTTAGAACATATATATACCCTAAAAAGAAACCATGTACCCATTCATAGTTACTCTTTGTATCATTAGTTTACCATACCTAATGATGTATATAACTTTGTATAACTACTATAAAATATGATAAAAGTAAGTACTATGCAATTTCCAAAATTATTCAGCCTTCTAGGTTTGTTTGTTTTGAAGACTTGATAATTTTGAACATGGACATTTTCTTTGATGATATTTCTTTATTTGGACACCAGAATTATTTAATAGAAGAAAGAGTGGTGAGAATAATTTTGAGTATGAGGGGATTGCTTTTGGGAAATGAGTTTTAAAATTTCCTTCTTGTTTGGAGTTTACAAATGAATTCATGAACAGAAGAACATCATTGAATGTAAAATTACAAATTTATTTAAAGATTTCAATTCAAATAATTTAGTAGGGAAATTTATAAAGTCATTCAGATAAGACAACGATTTTATATAATAATATTTTGAAAACATTAAATAATTTGTCATTCCTTTATTTCCTTTATTTTAGCTTCACAGAATCAAGAACGGCTATGTGCATTTAAAGATCCATATCAGCAAGACCTTGGGATAGGTGAGAGTAGAATCTCTCATGAAAATGGGACGATATTATGCTCAAAAGGTAGCACCTGCTATGGCCTTTGGGAGAAATCAAAAGGGGACATAAATCTTGTAAAACAAGGCAAGTGATACTTTCCTTACCTGAAATGACTGTGTTTTATACAATTGATATTTATCTAAAAAGGACACGGGAGTACATTAAAATCCTGTTTAGAAAAACAGTGAATTTAAAGTGTATATATAAAGCTGGGTGTGGTGGCTCATGCCTGTAATTCCAGCACTTTGGGGGGCCAAGGTGGGCGGATCCCTTGAGGCCAGGAGTTCGAGACCAGCCTGGTTAATAACATGGTGAAACCCCGTCTCTACTAAAAACACAAAACTTAATTGGGTATGGTGGTGTGTGCCTGTGGTCCCAGCTACTCAGTAGGCTGAGGCAGGAGAATCACTGAACCTGGAAGGCGGAGGTTGTAGTGAGCTGAGATGGCACCAGTGCACTCCAGCCTGGGCAACACAGTGAGACTCCATCTCAAAGAAAAAAAAAATGTGTGTGTGTATCTCTCTCTCTCTCTCTACAAGCCCCAAATTTATAAAAGGCTGCTTATTTTTAGATTATTTTAAAAACATCTTTCTTATAATGTTATACATGTCCATTCTATGAATTTTGGAATATATAGAGAACTATAAAGAAAACAAAAGTCTACAGTAATACACTCTTTAAAAATACTTTTACTGTATTAGTTTATTTTCTTCAGGTGCCTTTCCACATGCCTTTATGTTTTTATATGCGTGTACTTTTTAAAATATTAGGAACATACTGTATAAATAATTTCATATCCAGTTTTCTCCACCCTAATTATAAGCATTTTTTCCATGTCTTTAAAGAATCTCTGAAAACCTTTTTAACTTTTGCACAACATGTCATTGTATACATGTATCATAGTTTACTTACAGATTATTCTATTGGTAAACATTATGTTATTTTCATGTTTTCACTGTAATGCAGAGTGAAACACGGTTGTTCAGTGAACAACTTTGAACATAATTGATTGTATGTGATTTTTTCCTTGAAATAGATCCCTTGATGTAGAATTATTAGGTTATAAGATATAGCAATATTTTAAAGATTCTGTATAAAAATTTCCATGTGGCTTTCTAAAAGTACTGTACTGTTCATTTATATTTCCTCCAACACTGTATGAAGGTGTCTTTGTTACTGAATCATTTTTCTGATGTATATTATTTATTTATCTATCTATCTATGTATCTATCTATCTATTTAGTTTTGAGACAGAATGTCACTCTGTCGCTCAGGATAGAGTGCAGTGGCACATTCATGGCTCGACCTCATGGGCTCAAGCAATCCTCCCAAGTCAGTAGGACCACAGGCAGGCACCACCATGCCCAGCTAATTGTTGTTTGTAGAGATGTGGTATGGCTGTGTTGCCCAGGCTGGTCTCAAATTCCTGGGCTCAAGTGATCCTCCTGCTTTGGCTTCCCAAAGTGCTGGGATTCTAGGCGTGAGCCACGGTGCCCAGCCATATTATTTTTTAAACCTAGAATAATATACTTTGTGTAGACAAAAATGAAACCTTACTCTTGCTTTAGTAATTCTTCGATTAGCTGGGCGTGGTGGCTTACACCTGTAATCCCAGCACTTTGGGAGGCCGAGGTGGGCAGATCACCTGAGGTCAGGAGTTTGAGACTGGCCTGACCAACGTGAAGAAACCCCATCTCTACTAAAAATACAAAATTAGCCAGATGTGGCGGTGGTACATGTCTGTAATCCCAGCTGCTTGGGAGGCTGAGGTAGGAGAATCGCTTGAACCCAGGAGGTGGAGATTGCAGTGAGCTGAGATCGCGATATTACACTCTAGCCTGGGCAACAAGAGCGAAACTCTGTCTCAATAAATAAATAAATAAATAATAAACAAACAAACAAACAAACAAACAAATAAATCTTAGATTAATCATGCAGTTAAACATTTTCCTTTTTCCCCCCATGAAATGTCTTTTGTATCCTTTACCATTTTTCTGTTTCTTAAAAATGTGTTTCCCGTTGATTTGCAAAACTGCTTCATAGCTTACACGTACTCTCACATTTATTGAAATTACTGCTGAGTTTGTTGTTTTTCTTTTAGTTTTCTTTATCGTATTGTCTCCTAACTTTTTTGTATTCATATTGATTTATAGGATGTTGGTCTCACATTGGAGATCCCCAAGAGTGTCACTATGAAGAATGTGTAGTAACTACCACTCCTCCCTCAATTCAGAATGGAACATACCGTTTCTGCTGTTGTAGCACAGATTTATGTAATGTCAACTTTACCGAGAATTTTCCACCTCCTGACACAACACCACTCAGTAAGTAAAGTAACTAACTTTTCTTTGTATTTCCTTTCTCCAAAGATTTGCAAAATAGAAAAAAAAAAAAAAACCATAAAAAACATTCAAGGTTGAGGCCGGGCGTGATGGCTCATGCCTGTAATCCCAGCACTTTGGGAGGCCGAGGTGGGCAGATCACCTGAGGTCGGAAGTTTGAGACCAGCCTAGCCAATGTGGTGAAATCCCATCTCTACTAAAAATACAAAAAATTAGCCAGGCGTGGTGGCACATGCCTGTAATCCTAGCTACTCAGGAGGCTAAGACAGGAGAATTGCTTCAACCTGGGAGGTGGAGGTTGCAGTGAGCCAAGATTGAGCCATTGCACTCCAGCCTGGGCAACAAGAATGAACCTAAAAAAAAAAAAAAAAAAAAAGTTCAAGGTTGGTAGGAGTAAGAGGTAGAGTTCCAGCATCGTAAGATTACATCTGGCAAACACCTGAAATCCGAAAGAGATGCACTAGGACTTCCAAGGCACCAATATATTACTAAATAACTTTGGTAAAATATAGTACTGGCCAGGCACAGTGGTTCATACCTGTAATTTCATCACTTTAGGAGGCCAGAGGAGGAGGATCACTTGAGCCCAGGAATTGAAGACCGGCCTGGGCAACATAGTGAGATCCCATCTCTACCAAAACAATAAATAAATTAGCCAGATGTGGTGGTGCACATGTGTAGTTCAGCTGTTTGGGAGGCTGAGGTTGGAGAATTGCTTGAGCCTGCAAAGTTGAGGCTGTAGCGATTGTGCCACTGCCCTCTAACCTAGGTGACACAGCGAGACTCTGTCTCAAAATAAAATAAAATATAGTACTTTCCAACATGTATGGAGGGAAATTTGGTTAAGACAACTACATGTGTGCTTACTCTTTCACCTCGTTTTCACGTTTCTTGGAATTTATCTGGAAGATACATCTTCAATAGTATGAATATACATAGACATTGAGTTGTTTATTGCAGTGTTATTTGTAACTGCACAATATTAGGAAGTAAATGTCCAAGAATAGGAGATTAGTTGAAATATACTATGGTACATACATGTAATGGAGTATCAACTATACAGCTATAAGAAAAAAATAAGATTTCTATGAACTAACACAGAGTGATTTTCACCGGTAATATTAGATGCAAAAAAGTATATATAGTAGGCTCTGTTGTATAGGACTGGAAGGAAAATTAAAAAAGCATATCTATTATTGACTTATCTTTACAAAAAGAAACAAAGAATAAATTAGAAAATAATGAACTTGGTTATTTATAAGGGATCCAAGGAATGAGACAGAAAGAATATGGAAAAGAGTGACTGTTCTGAATGTAGCTTTTTTTGTTTTTGTTTTGTTTTGTTTTGTTTTTAGAGACGGAGTTTCGTTCTTGTTGCCCAGGCTGGAGTGCAATGGTGCAATCTCAGCTCACCACAACCTCCGCCTCCCAGGTTCAAGCGATTCTCCTGCCTCAGCCTCCCTAGTAGCTGGGATCAGGCATGTGCCACCACGCCTGGCTAATTTTGTATTTTTAGTAGAGACGGGGTTTCTCCATGTTGGTAAGGCTGGTCTCAAACTCCCAAGCTCAGGTGATCCGCCCGCCTCGGCCTCCCAAAGTGCTGGGATAACATAACAGATGTGAGCCACCACGCCCGGCCTGAGTGTAGCTTTTTGTATATAGTTTTTACTATTGGTATCGTGTCACTATTCTACATAAGCAAAAAAAATTAAGTACCTACAAACGGAAAGGATAAAAATTCCTGACAGTATAAGTAGACTGAAATAAATGAACCCAATATTATTTTAATTTTATTTATTTATTTTTTTGAGACAGAGTCTTGCTCTTGTTACCCAGGCTAGAGTGCAGTGGCACAATCTCGGCTCACTGTAACGTCCGCCTCCTGGATTCAAGTGATTCTCCTGTCTCAGCCTCCCAAGTAGCCAGGATTACAGGTGCCCGCCACCATGCCTGGCTAATTGTTGTGTTTTTAGTGGAGATAGGGTTTCTCCATGTTGGCCAGGCTGGTCTCGAATTCCCGACCTCAGATGATCCGCCCACCTCAGCCTCCCAAAGTGCTGGGATTACAGGTGTGAGCCACCACGCCCGGCCCCAATTGTATTTCATATTACTACAATAACTACCCTGATACCAAAGTTATTGAAAGATAAGAAAAAAAAAAAGAAAAACGCTTAAGAGAAAAAGAACTCATCCAAGTGGTTTTTAAGCACAGTATTTAACTATATGCACTCTTGTGCAAGATGTGATATAAAGGATGGGGAGAATTGCAAACAAATACTGAACTCTTTTGAGAAGATTTTTGTCTTTTAGTAGTGTGGGCAAACCAATTCTGAAACCATTGTAGATGTACTATAGGATTAAGAAAATGAGTTGGCCGGGCGCGGTGGGTCACACCTGTAATCCCAGCACTTTGGGAGGCCAAGGCGGGTGGATCATGAGGTCAGGAGATCGAGACCATCCTGGCTAACACAGTGAAACCCCGTCTCTACTACAAATACAAAAAAAATTAGCCAGGCGTGATGGCACCTGTAGTCCCAGCTATTCGGGAGGCTGAGGCAGGAGAATGGTGTGAACCCGGGAGGCAGAACTTGCAGTAAGCCAAGATCACGCCACTGCACTCCAGCCTGGGCCGACAGAGCAAGACTCCGTCTCAAAAAAAAAAAAAAAAAAAATGAGTTGAGGCTGGGCGTGGTGGCTCATACCTGTAATCCCAGCACTTTGGGAGACCAAGATGGGCAGATCACGAGGTAAAGAGTTCAAGACCATCCTGGCCAACATGGTGAAACCCCGTCTCTACTAAAAATACAAAAATTAGCTGGACGTGTTGGTGCGCACCGTTAGTCCCAGCTACCTGAACTGAGTCCCAGTTCAGGCAGGAGACCTCAGCTCGAACCCAGGAGGTGGAGGTTGCAGTGAGCTGAGATTGCGCCACTGCACTCCAGTCTGGCAGCGGACCGAGATTCCGTCTCAAAAAAAAGAAAATGAGTTGATGTACTTGGGAGTCAGGGTTCTTACTGAAGAAAGAGGGATACACAGTTATCAAATGGGGAAGACAGAAGAGAAACCCATGCAAATAGATTGCAATTCAAAGTATCAGTATGACTTATAATTTTAAAAATATGCGTATGTGTGTGTTACATGAATGTATATGTGGCTGTGTACATGTGTAAATATAGATATATGTATAAATGTATTTATATACACATGCAAATGCATGTATTTTTGAATCTCTATTCATTGAAAAGGATAACAAGCAACAGTACCCCAGTAGCAGTGACTATTCATAATGCCCAGATCTTAGTCTCTAATACCATTCCCCACTAAAAAGGAACTAAGGTGGCTGGGCACAGTGGCTTATGCCTGTAATCCCAGCACTTTGGGAAGCCAGGGCAGGCGAATCACGAAGTCAGGTATTCAAGACCAGCCTGACCAATATGATAAAACCCGGACTCTAGTAAAAATACAAAAATTAGCTGGGTGTGGTGGCAGATGCCTGTAATCCCAGCTACCCGGGAAGCTGAGACAGGAGAATTGCTTGAACCTGGGAGGCGGAGGTTGCAGTGAGCCGAGATCACGCCATTGCACTCCAGCCTGGGCAACAAGAGTGAAACACTGTCTCAAAAAATAAAAATAAGGGACCAAGGCTTCTTAGAAAAATGATTTATTCCAAGACTGGAGCAGGATAGATACAAGATAAGCCTGGGACATCTTGTAATGTTTTAATAATTTTTGTAAGAAAGTAAAGAAAGAGCCTGTAATCCCAGCACTTTGGGAAGCCAAGGCAAGAGGACTGCTTGATCCCAGAAGTTCACAACCAGCCTGGGCAACATAGACCTTATCTCAAAAAAAATTTAAAAATAGCCAGGTGTGGCACACGCCTGTAGTTCCAGCTACTTGGGAGGCTGAGGTGGGAGGATCACTTGAACTTGGGAAGTCAAGGCTGCAGTGAGCTGTGATCAGGCCACTGTACTCCAGCCTGGGCAATAGAGTGAGGCCCTGTCTCAAAAATAAAACAAAGCCAAAAAAGGAAGGAAAGAAGTACCTAAAAATATCATGGAGACTTGTCATAAGGACACAGGAGCCAGCTGGAAGGAACTCCCACTAGCTAAATGTGGGTCAATTTGAGTGCTAAACAATTAAGTACATTAATGAATTGTGAACCACTGGAAGGAAAATGAATCATGAGTAGAATGTCAAGTGCCAACTGGTAAATGTAGGATTGCTGGAGTTGGCAGCTTATCATTCTGCAACCATTGTGTTAAGGATTGGACCAGGCAAGAATCATCAAAGGATCCTAAATCTAGGGGCAGTTTCAATGAGAAGCCAGGATATTTGCATGCCTCCCACATATCTCAAGGGAAAAATTAGTAATTATAAAATGGGAAAAATGGACACCTTGACCAGATAGTAAAAATTAACATTATTAAAGAAGGACACATGGAAATCCATGATACCTAGAGGACATGTAACTAATATAGTACTATATTCCAGTCAAGAATGCATAACCTGAATTTAATCATGAGGTAACATCACACAAACCCCAAATTAGGAATGTTCTATTACAAAAAGGGGGATCATATTTTTCAAAAATGTGAATGTCATATAAAACAGACTGTGGGAAAGGTCTAGGTCAAAGGAAGCTAAAAAGACTGGACAACTAGGCAATGCCTGTCTTTTACTGGATGAGAAGAATGTGATAAAGGACATGATGATTAGAGAAAAATGTTTCAATGTTAAATGTGCTGAAACTGATAACAATACTGTGGTTTTATAAGAGAATAACCATATTCTTAGGAAATAATCTAAGAAGTGTAAGAATAAAGGACCATGATTCTACTGTGTAATGGTTCAAAAAAAGGTGTGTGTGTATGTGTGTGTGTGTGTGTGTAGAAAGAGAGAGATAATAAAAGCAAAAAGTAAAATGGTATCAATAGGTGAATAGGTAAATCTGGGTGAAAGTATATGCTATATTCTTTGTACTATTCTTGCGACTGTTGTGTAAGTTTTAAATTATTTCCAAATAAAAAGATTAAACAATTTCTAAAGTTTAAAAAGTTAAAATATAGCACATCTCAAAAATTTTCTTAGTCAATAAATTTTATCAGGCCGTACTCTAGGATCATCAGTTTTGGGTTATTTGCTTTGATTTGTTGATGAAGCACTAAACTGAAAGCCATAGGAAATTTTCTTTATAGCTATAGTTTCTGCCTACTGAAGGCCATTAGCTTCTATTAGAAGATTGTATTGAATTGGATACATTCATTTTTCACAAACAAAACGAAGTCTCTAATTTTCACTTGTATCTTTAGGTAGATGAAAGAGGGAAAGTGGCCAGGTGCGGTGGCTCACGCCTATAATCCCAGCACTTTGGGAGGCCAAGGTGGGTGGATCACCTGAGGTTCAGAGTTCCATGCCAGTCTGGCCAACACGGTGAAACCCCATCTCTACTAAAAATACAAAAATTAGCCAGGTGTGGTGGCATGTGCCTGTAATCCCAGCTACTTGGGAGGCTGAAGCAGAAGAATCACTTGAACCCAGAGGCAGAGATTGCAGTGAGCTGAGATTGCACCACTACACTCCAGCCTGGGTGACAGAGACTCCGTCTCAAAAAGAAAAAGAGAAAGTGAATTTGTTCATACATCATCCTCAAAGATCTTTATAGCTGCCTTACATTTCAGATTGTTACCTGGGTCTTAGTTTAGTTTACTATAACCTTTTGACCCAAAAGTAGGAATACTGCCAACTAGGAATCAGTAATGCTGTTGCAATAAAAAGGAAAAGTGTTTAAGTAAATCGCTCTAATTTGGAAGCATTAATTTATATATTTTGTTCTTCAGACAAAAAAATTGAATGAAGTTGAAGTTAGCAAACAAGATCAATTTTGGCTTCTGCACGAACCTCAAGAAAAATAACTACTGTTACATCAAATGTCAGACATTTAGTCTGCAAATGCTAGGTGTTTAACCAAAATAAAAATACTTTTTTTTTTTTTTTATTATACTTTAAGTTCTAGGGTACATGTGCATAACGTGCAGGTTTGTTACATATGTATATATGTGCCATGTTGGTGTGCTGCACCCATCAACTCGTCAGCACCCATCAATTCATCATTTATATCAGGTATAACTCCCCAATGCAATCCCTCCCCCCTCCCCCCTCCCCATCACCCATTGTGTGATGTTCCCCTTCCCGAGTCCAAGTGAGCTCATTGTTCAGTTCCCACCTATGAGTGAGAACATGCGGTGTTTGGTTTTCTCTTCTTGTGATAGTTTGCTAAGAATGATGGTTTCCAGCTGCATCCATATCCCTACAAAGGATGCAAACTCATCCTTTTTTATGGCTGCATAGTATTCCATGGTGTATATGTGCCACATTTTCTTTTTTTTTTTTTTTTTGAGACGGAGTCTTGCTCTGCCGCCCAGGCTGGAGTGCAGTGGCCAGATCTCAGCTCACTGCAAGCTCCGCCTCCCGGGTTCATGCCATTCTCCTGCCTCAGCCTCCCGAGTAGCTGGGACTACAGGCGCCCGCCTCATCACCCGGCTAGTTTTTTTTGTATTTTCTATCAGAGACGGGGTTTCACCGTATTAGCCAGGATGGTCTCGATCTCCTGACCTCGTGATCCGCCCGTCTCGGCCTCCCAAAGTGCTGGGATTACAGGCTTGAGCCACCGCGCCCGGCCGCCACATTTTCTTAATCCAGTCTGTCACTGATGGACATTTGGGTTGATTCCAAGTCTTTGCTATTGTGAATAGTGCCGCAATAAACATACGTGTGCATGTGTCTTCGTAGTAGCATAATTTATAATCCTTTGGGTATATACCCAGTAGTGGGATGGCTGGGTCATATGGTACATCTAGTTCTAGATCCTTGAGGAATTGCCATACTGTTTTCCATAATGGTTGAACTAGTTTACAATCCCACCAACAGTGTAAAAGTGTTCCTATTTCTCCACATCCTCTCCAACACCTGTTGTTTCCTGATTTTTTAATGATTGCCATTCTAACTGGTGTGAGATGGTATCTCATTGTGGTTTTGATTTGCATTTCTCTGATGGCGGGTGATGATGAGCATTTTTTCATGTGTCTGTTGGCTGTATGAATGTCTTCTTTTGAGAAATGTCTGTTCATATCCTTTCCCCACTTTTGGATGGGGTTGTTTGTTTTTTTCTTGTATATTTGTTTGAGTTCTTTGTAGATTCTGGAAATTAGCCCTTTGTCAGATGAGTGGATTGCAAAAATTTTCTCCCATTCTGTAGGTTGCCTGTTCACTCTGATGGTAGTTTCTTTTGCTGTGCAGAAGCTCTTTAGTTTAATTAGATCCCATTTGTCAATTTTGGCTTTTGCTGCCGTTGCTTTTGGTGTTTTAGACATGAAGTCCTTGCCCATGCCTGTGTCCTGAATGGTACTACCTAGATTTTCTTCTAGGGTTTTTATGGTATTAGGTCTAACATTTAAGTCTCTAATCCATCTTGAATTAATCTTCGTATAAGGAGTAAGGAAAGGATCCAGTTTCAGCTTTCTACTTATGGCTAGCCAATTTTCCCAGCACCATTTATTAAATAGGGAATCCTTTCCTCATTTCTTGTTTTTGTCAGGTTTGTCAAAGATCAGATGGTTGTAGATGTGTGGCATTATTTCTGAGGGCTCCGTTCTGTTCCATTGGTCTATATCTCTGTTTTGGTACCAGTACCATGCTGTTTTGGTTACTGTAGCCTTGTAGTATAGTTTGAAGTCAGGTAGCATGACGCCTCCAGCTTTGTCCTTTTGACTTAGGATTGTCTTGGCAATGCGGGCTCTTTTTTGGTTCCATATGAACTTTAAAGCAGTTTTTTCCAATTCGGTGAAGAAACTCATTGGTAGCTTGATGGGGATGGCATTGAATCTATAAATAACCTTGGGCAGTATGGCCATTTTCACGATATTGATTCTTCCTATCCATGAGCATGGTATGTTCTTCCATTTGTTTGTGTCCTCTTTGATTTCACTGAGCAGTGGTTTGTAGTTCTCCTTGAAGAGGTCCTTTACATCCCTTGTAAGTTGGATTCCTAGGTATTTTATTCTCTTTGAAGCAATTGTGAATGGAAGTTCATTCCTGATTTGGCTCTCTGCTTGTCTGTTACTGGTGTATAAGAATGCTTGTGATTTTTGCACATTAATTTTGTATCCTGAGACTTTGCTGAAGTTGCTTATCAGCTTAAGAAGATTTTGGGCTGAGACGATGGGGTTTTCTAAATATACAATCAAGTCATCTGCAAACAGGGACGATTTGACTTCTTCTTTACCTAACTGAATACCCTTGATTTCTTTCTCTTGCCTGATTGCCCTAGCCAGAACTTCCAACACTATGTTGAATAGGAGTGGTGAGAGAGGGCATCCCTGTCTTGTGCCAGTTTTCAAAGGGAATTTTTCCAGTTTTTGCCCATTCAGTATGATAT
This sequence comes from Piliocolobus tephrosceles, assembly GCF_002776525.5. Classification (NCBI taxonomy): domain Eukaryota; kingdom Metazoa; phylum Chordata; class Mammalia; order Primates; family Cercopithecidae; genus Piliocolobus; species Piliocolobus tephrosceles. The sequence continues at coordinate 88,918,572 of NC_045444.1, forward strand.
TAGCTGTGGGTTTGTCATAAATAGCTCCTATTATTTTGAGGTACGTTCCATCAATACCGAATTTGTTGAGCGTTTTTAGCATGAAGGGCTGTTGAATTTTGTCAAAAGCCTTTTCTGCATCTATTGAGATAATCATGTGGTTCTTGTCTTTGGTTCTGTTTATATGCTGGATTACGTTTATTGATTTGCGAATGTTGAACCAGCCTTGCATCCCAGGGATGAAGCCCACTTGATCATGGTGGATAAGCTTTTTGATGTGCTGCTGAATCCAGTTTGCCAGTATTTTATTGAGGATTTTTGCATCGATGTTCATCAGGGAGATTGGTCTAAAATTCTCTTTTTTTGTTGTGTCTCTGCCAGGCTTTGGTATCAAGATGATGTTGGCCTCATAAAATGAGTTAGGGAGGATTCCCTCTTTTTCTGTTGATTGGAATAGTTTCAGAAGGAATGGTACCAGCTCCTCCTTGTACCTCTGGTAGAATTCAGCTGTGAATCCATCTGGTCCTGGGCTTTTTTTGGTGGGTAGGCTATTAATTGTTGCCTCAATTTCAGAGCCTGCTATTGGTCTATTCAGGGATTCAACTTCTTCCTGGTTTAGTCTTGGGAGAGTGTAAGTGTCCAGGAAATTATCCATTTCTTCTAGATTTTCTAGTTGATTTGCGTAGAGGTGTTTATAGTATTCTCTGATGGTAGTTTGTATTTCTGTGGGGTTGGTGGTGATATCCCCTTTATCATTTTTTATTGCATCTATTTGATTCCTCTCTCTTTTCTTCTTTATTAGCCTTGCTGGTGGTCTGTCAATTTTGTTGATCTTTTCAAAAAACCAACTCCTGGATTCATTGATTTTTTGGAGGGTTTTTTGTGTCTCTATCTCCTTCAGTTCTGCTCTGATCTTAGTTATTTCTTGCCTTCTGCTAGCTTTTGAATGTGTTTGCTCTTGCCTCTCTAGTTCTTTTAATTGTGATGTTAGAGTGTCAATTTTAGATCTTTCCTGCTTTCTCTTGTGGGCACTTAGTGCTATAAATTTCCCTCTACACACTGCTTTAAATGTGTCCCAGAGATTCTGGTATGTTGTATCTTTGTTCTCATTGGTTTCAAAGAACATCTTTATTTCTGCTTTCATTTCGTTATGTACCCAGTAGTCATTCAGGAGCAGGTTGTTCAGTTTCCATGTAGTTGAGCGGTTTTGATTGAGTTTCTTAGTCCTGAGTTCTAGTTTGATTGCACTGTGGTCTGAGAGACAGTTTGTTATAATTTCTGTTCTTTTACATTTGCTGAGGAGTGCTTTACTTCCAATTATGTGGTCAATTTTGGAATAAGTGCGATGTGGTGCTGAGAAGAATGTATATTCTGTTGACTTGGGGTGGAGAGTTCTATAGATGTCTATTAGGTCCGCTTGGTGCAGAGATGAGTTCAATTCCTGGATACCCTTGTTAACTTTCTGTCTCGTTGATCTGTCTAATGTTGACAGTGGAGTGTTGAAGTCTCCCATTATTATTGTATGGGAGTCTAAGTCTCTTTGTAAGTCTCTAAGGACTTGCTTTATGAATCTGGGTGCTCCTGTATTGGGTGCATATATATTTAGGATAGTTAGCTCTTCCTGTTGAATTGATCCCTTTACCATTATGTAATGGCCTTCTTTGTCTCTTTTGATCTTTGATGGTTTAAAGTCTGTTTTATCAGAGACTAGGATTGCAACCCCTGCTTTTTTTTGTTCTCCATTTGCTTGGTAGATCTTCCTCCATCCCTTTATTTTGAGCCTATGTATGTCTCTGCATGTGAGATGGGTCTCCTGAAGACAGCAGACTGATGGGTCTTGACTCTTTATCCAGTTTGCCAGTCTGTGTCTTTTAATTGGAGCATTTAGTCCATTTACATTTAAGGTTAATATTGTTATGTGTGAACTTGATCCTGCCATTATGATATTAACTGGTTATTTTGCTCATTAGTTGATGCAGTTTCTTCCTAGCCTCGATGGTCTTTACATTTTGGCATGTTTTTCAATGGCTGGTACCGGTTGTTCCTTTCCATGTTTAGGGCTTCCTTTAGGGTCTCTTGTAAGGCAGGCCTGATGGTGACAAAATCTCTAAGCATTTGCTTATCTGTAAAGAATTTTATTTCTCCTTCACTTATGAAACTTAGTTTGGCTGGATATGAAATTCTGGGTTTAAAATTCTTTTCTTTAAGAACGTTGAATATTGGCCCCCACTCTCTTCTGGCTTGTAGAGTTTCTGCCGAGAGATCTGCTGTCAGTCTGATGGGCTTCCCTTTGTGGGTAACCCGACCTTTCTCTCTGGCTGCCCTTAAGATTTTTTCCTTCATTTCAACTTTGGTGAATCTGGCAATTATGTGTCTTGGAGTTGCTCTTCTGGAGGAGTATCTTTGTGGCGTTCTCTGTATTTCCTGAATTTGAATGTTGGCCTGCCCTGCTAGGTTGGGGAAGTTCTCCTGGATGATATCCTGTAGAGTGTTTTCCAATTTGGTTCCATTTTCCCCCTCACTTTCAGGCACCCCAATCAGACGTAGATTTGGTCTTTTTACATAATCCCATACTTCTTGCAGGCTTTGTTCATTTCTTTTTCTTCTTTTTTCTTTTGGTTTCTCTTCTCGCTTCATTTCATTCATTTGATCCTCCATCGCTGATACTCTTTCTTCCAGTTGATCGAGTCGGTTACTGAAGCTTGTGCATTTGTCACGTATTTCTCGTGTCATGGTTTTCATCTCTGTCATTTCATTTATGACCTTCTCTGCATTAATTAGTCTAGCTGTCAATTCTTCCACTCTTTTTTCAAGATTTTTAGTTTCTTTGCGCTGGGTACGTAATTCCTCCTTTAGCTCTGAGAGGTTTGATGGACTGAAGCCTTCTTCTCTCATCTCATCAAAATCATTCTCTGACCAGCTTTGATCCATTGCTGGCGATGGGCTGTGCTCCTTTGCAGGAGGAGATGCGCTCTTATTTTTTGAATTTCCAGCTTTTCTGCCCTGCTTTTTCCCCATCTTTGTGGTTTTATCTGTCTCTGGTCTTTGATGATGGTGACGTACTGAGGGGTTTTGGTATAGGTGTCCTTCCTGTTTGATAGTTTTCCTTCTGACAGTCAGGACCCTCAGCTATAGGTCTGTTGGAGATTGCTTGAGGTCCACTCCAGACCCTGTTTGCCTGGGTATCAGCAGCAGAGGTTGCAGAAGACAGAATATTGCTGAACAGCAAGTGCACCTGTCTGATTCTTGCTTTGGAAGCTTCCTCTCAGGGGTGTACTCCACCCTGTGAGGTGTGGGGTGTCAGACTGCCTCTAGTGGGGGATGTCTCCCAGTTAGGCTACTCAGGGGTCAGGGACCCACTTGAGCAGGCAGCCTGCCCCTTCTCAGATCTCAACCTCCATGTTGGGAGATCCACTGCTCTCTTCAAAGCCGTCAGACAGAGTCGTTCGCGTCTGCACAGGCTTCTGCTCCTTTAGCTGAGCCCTGTCCCCAGAGGCGGAGTCTACAGAGACAGGCAGGTTTCCTTAAGCTGCTGTGAGCTCCACCCAGTTCGAGCTTCCCAGCGGCTTTATTTACCTACTTAAGCCTCAGTGATGGCGGGCACCCCTCCCCCAGCCTCACTGCTGCCTTGCGGTTAGATTGCTGCAGACTGCTGTGTTAGCAAGGAGGGAGGCTCCGTGGGCGTGGGACCCTCCCGGCCAGGTGTGGGATATATTCTCCGGTGTGCCGGTGTTATAGCGCAGTATTGGGGTGGGAGTTACCTGATTTTCCAGGTGTTGTGTGTCTCAGTTCCCCTGGCTAGGAAAAGGGACTCCCTTCCCCCTCGCGCTTCCCAGGTGAGGCGATGCCTCGCCCTGCTTCAGCTCTCGCTGGTCAGGCTGCAGCAGCCGACCCGCACGGATTGTCCGGCACTCCCGAGTGAGATGACCCCAGTACCTCAGTTGAAAATGCAGAAATCACCGGTCTTCTGTGTCGCTCGCGCTGGGAGATGGAGACTGGAGCTGTTCCTATTCGGCCATCTTGCTCCGCCAGCCTCAAATACTTTTATCTGTTGAAGTTTGAAGAAAGAAATTAAAATATAAAATTCAGAAACAGAACTTTTGCTCATGGCCATATAATAATAATTAGAAAGTTTGGTGATGGTGAGTTTTTTCTCCTTTAAAATTTTTCATTATGGCAGGGCACAGTGACTCATGCCTGTAGTCCCAGCACTTTGGGAGGCCAAAGCAGGTGGATTGCTTGATCCCAGGAGTTTGAGATCAGTCTGGGCAACATGGAGAAACCTGATCTGTACCAAAAATACAAAAACTAGCTGGGGGTAGTGGCACACACCTGTGATCCCTGCTACTTGGGAGACTGAGATGGGAGGATCACTTGAGTCTGGGAGGCGGAAGTTGCTATAATCCAAGATTGTGCCAATGCACTCCAGCCTAGACTACAGAGTGAGAACCTGTCTTAAAAAACAAAAACAAAACAAAACAAAAAACATAAAAATTTTAACAAAAACACGTTTTAAAATTACAAAAAACTGACCAGGCGCGGTGGCTCCCGCCAGTAATCCCAGCAGTTTGAGAGGCCAAGGTGGGTGGATCACTTGAGGTCAGGAGTTCGAGACATCCTGGCCAACATGGAGAAACCCGGTCTCTACTAAAAATAGAAAAAACTAGCTGGATGTGGTGGTGTGCGCCTGTAATCCCACCTATTTGGGAGACTGAGGCACAAGAATCACTTGAACCCAGGAGGCGGAGGTTGCAGTGAGCAGAGATTGTGCCATTGCACTCCAGCCTGGGTGACAGAGCAAGACACCATCTCAAAATAAATAAAATAGCTGGGCGCAGTGGCTCACACCTGTAATCCTAGTGTGTCTGAAATTGGTGGGTTCTTGGTCTCACTGACTTCAATAATGAAGCCGCAGACCCTTGCGGTGAGTGTTACAGTTCTAAAAAATGGTGTGCCCAGAGTTTGTTCCTTCAGACGTTCAGATGTGTCTGGAGCTTCTTCCTTCTGGTGGGTTTGTGGTCTCGCTGTCAGGAGTGAAGCTGCAGACCTTCGTGGTGAGTGTTACAGCTCTTAAAGGCAGCGCATCTGGAGTTGTTCGTTCTTCCCGGTGGGTTCCTGGTCTCATTGGCTTCAGGAGTGAAGCTGCAGACCTCCATGGTGAGTGTTAACAGCTCATAAAGGCAGCATGGACCCAAAGAGTGAGCAGCAGCAAGATGTATTGCAAAGAGTGAAAGAACAAAGCTTCCACAGTGTGGAAGGAGACCCAAGGAGGTTGCCCCTGAGCCTGCTTTTTATTCCTTTATCTGACGCCCCCCACATCCTGCTGATTGGTCTGTTTTACAGAGACTCGATTAGTCCATTTTACAGAGAGCTGATTGGTCCATCTTGACAGAGTGCTGATTGGTCTGTTTATAATCCTTGAGCTAGACAGAGTCACAGAGTACTAGTTAGCTAGATACAGAGTTAGCTAGATACAGAGTACCAATTGGTGTATTTACAAACCTTGAGCCAGACACAGAGTACTGATTGGTGTTATTTACAAACCCTGAGCTAGACACAGAGTGCTGATTGGTGCATTTACAATCCTTGAGCTAGTCAGAGTCACAGAGTGCTAGTCCTCCAAGTCTCTACTAGGTTAGCTAGATACAGAGTACCAATTGGTGTATTCACAAACCCTTAGCTAGACACAGAGTGCTGATTGGTGTATTTACAATCCTTGAGATAGACACAGAGTGCTAGACAGAAAAGTTCTCCAAGTCCCCACTAGGTTAGCTAGATAGAGTGCTGACTGGTGCACATACAATCCTTCCTCTAGATACAAAAGTTCTCCAAGTCCCCATCCGGTTCAGGAGCCCAGCTGGCTTCACCCGCTGGGTCCTGCACCAGGGCTGCAGGTGGAGCAGCCCACCAGTCCAGAGCTGTACCTGCACTGTCCCTTGGGCTGTGGATGGGAAGGGTCACCATCACAGGGAACCGGGCGGCACCCGACGGGAAGGCTGCGAGGGCAAGGGGAGCCCATCACAGCGGGGGAGCTTAGACATGGCAGGCTGCAGGTCCCAAGCCCTGCCCTGCGGGGAAGCAGCTAAGGCCCTGTGAGAATTTGAGTTTGGAGCTGGCAGGCCGGCACTGCTGGGGGACCCCGTGCAACCTCCACAGCTGCTGGCCTAGGTGCTAAGCCCCTCACTGCCCTGGCCTGGCGGCGCAGGCTGGCCACTCTGTGTGCGGGGTCCACTGAGCCCGCACAGGCACCCGCGCCGCGGGAAGTCACACTGGCCCGCAAGCACCAGGCGCAGCACTGGTTCCCGCCCGCCCGCCCGCGCCTCTCCCTCCACACCTCCCGGCAGGCAGAGGGAGGCAGCCCGGGCCTCAGCCAGCCCAGAGGGGGTTCCCACGGTGCCGTGGAGGGCTGAAGGGCTCCTCAAGTGCCGCCAGAGTGGACGCCGAGGCTGAGGAGGCCCTGAGAGTGAGGGCTGTAGCACATTGTCACCTCTCAATAGCACGTTGGGAGGCCAAGGCAGGCGGATCATGAGGTCAGGAGTGGCCAATATGGTGAAACCCTGTCTCTACTAAAAAGACAAAAATTAGCTGGGCATGGTGGCGCATGCCTGTAGTCCCAGCTATTCGGGAGGCTGAGGCAGAAGAATTTCTTGAACCCGGGAAGCGGAGGTAGCAGTGAGCCAAGATCACGCCACTGCACTCCAGCCTGGGTGACAGAGCGAGACTCTGTCTCACCAAGAATAATAAAATAATAAAATAAAATTACTAAAATCTGCAAACTTAGCAAAGAAATAAGCAGATCGCTGGGCGCGGTGGCTCACGCCTGTAATTCCAGCACTTTGGAAGGCCAAGGCAGGCGGATCATGAGGTCAGCAGTTTGAGACCAGCCTGGCCTACATAAAGAACCCCCATCTCTACTAAAAATACAAAAAATTTAGCCAGGTGTGGTGGCATGTGCCTGTAGTCTTGAACCTGGGAAGTGGATGTTGCAGTAAGCTGAGATCGCGCCATTGCGCTCCAACGTGGGCAACAGAAAGACATTCCATCTCAAAAAAGAAAAAAAAAAGTGAGTAATGTGGGGTGACTGTGGAAAGGTTACTTTTTTGTTTGTTTGTTTGTTTGTTTGAGATGGAGTCTTGCTCTGTTGCTGGGGCTGGAGTGCAGTGGCTTACTGCAAGCTCTGCCTCCTGGGTTCACGCCGTTCTCCTGCCTCAGCCTCCCTAGTAGCCGGGACTACAGGCGCCTGCCACCACGCCCGGCTAATTTTTTTTTTTTTTTTTTTTTTTTTTTTGTATTTTTGGTAGAGATGGGGTTTCACTGTGTTAGCCAGGATGATCTCAATCTCCTGACCTCATGATCCGCCTGCCTCGGCCTCGCAACTGGGATTACAGGCATGAGCCACCACACCTGCCAAAAAGGTTACTTACGATTCCTATAGTTTTGTATTGTTTGAATCTTTAAAATGAGAATATATTCATGTATTATTTGTGTAATCAATAATCTGCTTGTTAATTTGGAAAAGGAGGAAAATGACATTAAGTAGAAAGGAAAAAATAATCTCCAATAGTGGCTACACCCATATACAACCATTGTTAATATTTTGAATGTTTCTTTCCAGTCTTTTCCCTTTTATTTTTGTATAGTTGTAATATACATACATTTTAAATCCTGCCTTTTTGTTTAACATAAATATTTTCCAGGTTACTATATATATTTCATAGTTGTCCGGTTTTTGTTTTGTGTTGTTGTGTTTTGATTCAGAGTCTCGTTCTGTTGCCCAGGTGGGAGTGCAGGTTTTTTGTGTTTGTGTTTTTAGTAGTTTGACCAAGCTGGTCTCGAACTCCTGACCTCAGGTGATCCACCTGCCTCGGTTTCCCAAAGTGTTGGGATTACAGGTGTGAGCCACCACGCCTGACCACATTTTTATACTTTTCAAAAATACTAGTGTAACATCTCATGTGCCACATAAATATATATACCTACTATGTACCCACAAAAATAAAAAATTTAAAAAATATATTAATGTAGAAGGCACAGGACAAGAGAAATATAAGGTTGCATCATTTAGGAAAACATTAATTCTTTAGTGCAGTAGTAACAAGATTCTCTTTACACATTATTTCTTGTTCATCAGTTTTCATTCTGAAGTTTTGCTAGCTCTGCACTTCTGAATGCCAACTTCTATCCCGTTATCTACCTACCTACCTACCTGCCTACCTTGCTCCTCTCCTCTCAAAAAGTAATCCTTTTTCACCTGAGGGTTTTTAAAATTTTACATTACTTATTTGCCTGATGAACAAAGCAAAACCTGTTAACTGACCTGGCTTTAACTGAGAAACTCAGAGGAAGCTTTTCCTCTGTAAAATCTAAGTCCCGGCCGGGTGCAGTGGCTCACACCTGTAATCCCAGCACTTTGGGAGGCCTAAGCGGGCGGATCACCTAAGGTCGGGAGTTTGAGACCAGCCTGATTGATGTGGAGAAACCCTGTCTCTACTAAAAAAAATAGAAAATTAGCCGGGCATGGTGGCACATCCTGTAATCTCAGCTACTTGGGAGGCCAAGGCAAGAGAATCGCTTGAACCCTGGAGGCAGAGGTTGCAGTGAGCCAAGATCACAGCATTGTACTCTAGCCTGGGCAACAAGAGTGAAACTCTGTCTCAAGGAAAAAAAAAAAAAAATCTAAGTCCCAAGCATGTATGGTGGAATTGACCAGCGTTTATTAAATAAGTATCTTCTGAAATACTAGACAGAATTGGTTGTATGCTGTGAAATAATTTCCATGTATTCATTTCAACAACTGCAGTTTTTCCTGTCTTTTTAACATTTCCAATTCCATGTGTGTCCCTCTCTTCCTGCCTTAACTGTGTCTCATTTCCTTATAATGTGCTCTCTGATTACTGAGCATTTTCTGCATATTTTCATATGCAAAAACTAATTACCCATCTAATAATTATTTAGTGGTTTCAGATACAAACATACTATAATAGAGTCATAGATACATGGAAAAATTTAAAATACATTCAAAACCAATATGAGACTAGCCATAATTTGAGTAACAAGCATCTTCAAAATAATGTTAAATAGGCCAGGTGCGGTGGCTCATACCTGTAATCCTAGCATTTTGGGAGGCCAAGTTGGGTGGATTGCCTGAGTTCAGGAGTTTTAAACCAGCCTTAGGTAACACAACGAAACCCATCTCTACTAAAATACAAAAATATTAGCTGGGTGTGGTGGCGTGCACGTGTAATCCCAGTTACTTGGGAAGCTGAGGCAGAAGAATTGCTGGAACCCAGGAGGCGGAAGTTGCAGTCAGCTGAGATGGTGCCATTGTACTCCAGCCTGGGCTACAGAGCGACACTTTGTCACCAAAAAAAAAAAAAATTAAATAAATAAATAAAATAAGTTAAATAATTGTTGAACAGACACAACTTTGACTAAGAATACACCAACAACTTCAATATACTGTTATAAGCACTTCTCAAAATGTCTCATTAAAAACAACACATTTTGTATTAGCTGTATTATGAAATTAGCTTAATCAACTGCCAAAAAATAAAAAAAAATAGGATAATTTGAGGGAGAGAAACATAAAGTTTCACTTGATTGTTTGGAATGTTATGTAATGTAATGATGAAGAGCATAGGCCATCAATCATAGTGCCTGGGTTAAAAACCTTGCTGTTAAACTTGCTAAACATAACCTTGAACACATTATTTAGCCTCTCTGCATCAGTTACTTCATAGGCAAAATAATAGTGTCCAATTTATGTGGGTGTTTAGATTAAACAAGATAATACACTAAAGTGCCCACAAAGAGAAGACTTTCAATAAATAACAGTAACTTTCTTAGGAAAGAACTGTCTTTAAGTCGTTTTAGAAACTATTACAAAGATCCTCCCCCATATCATTTTCCTTTTACCATAAAGGATACTTTTCTGTTAATTTTTATTTATTATGTATGAAACCCTATATTCTGTGTTTTTTTTTTTTTTAATTTGAAGGATTGTTACTGAGTTTCCTATGACGTGTTGTTTCTTATGTGCTTATACTTGAGAAACAGAACACATACTATTTCCTGCATCTTTCATACACAGAAAAAAAAAATAAAAGCTAGGCAGGGCGTGGTGGCTCACGCCTGTAATCCCAGCACTTTGGGAGACCAAGATGGGCAGATCACGAGGTCAGGAGTTCGAGACCACCTGGCCAACATGATGAAACCCCGTGTCTACTAAAAATACAAAAATTAGCTGGGCGTGGTGGCAGGTGACTGTAGTCCCCAGTACTCTGGAGGCTGTGGCAAGAGAATAGCTTGAACCCAGGAGGCGGAGGTTGCAGTGAGCCGAGTTGAGAGAGAGAGAGAGAGAGAGAGAGAGAGAGAGAGAGAGAGAGAGAGAGGAGATGTTCCTGAAAAAAAAATAGATATTCTGCCTTTTTTCCTCCAACTGAGAGAGAGAGAGGGAGATAGGAATTTGTTCCTGAAAAAAACAGATGTTCTGCCTTTTTTCCTCCAATTGTACATTTGTAAAAGTGTTTAGCAATAAATAAGAGGCAGTAAATCCTCATTGTTCCTGAATTCTGTTTTGCCCCCCTTTAACTTGCTAAAATTCACAGTGCTTTCATGGTCATTCCTAGACATACACAGAGTGGCAGAAAATTTGAGTCGCCCAAGGTACACATTCCCAGCTTAGGTTGAACAAGGGTATGCTCTGCCTTCTTGTTTCAGCTCTCATACTGTAAACAAGTATCTTTTTCACAGTCTATTTAGTGGTACTCTTTTGCATTTTGTGCTTTTTGTTGCTTTTGTGGTTTGAAATGGCCTGCAAGAGTGGTGCCAAAGTGCTATCTAGTATTCCAAAGAGCAGGAAGACTGTGATACACCTTAAGGAGAAATACGTGTGTGAGGTAAAATTCATTCAGGCATGAGTTATAGCGTTGTTGGCCATGAATTAAGTGTCAGTGAATCAACCATATACAACCATATACATTATGTTAAATAAGTTGTCTTTAAACAGAAAAACATAAAAGAAGGCTATGTATTTGGAATGGGTTGATGGAACATTGTGACTTGAGGCTCTTTTTAAAATTAGCAGGGCATGGTGTGCCCATACTTCCAAAGTAGTCCCAACTATTTGGAAAGCTGAGGTGGGAGGATTGTTTGAGCCCAGGAATTTAAGGCTACAGTGACCTATGATCACTCTACTGCACTCCAGCTGGGGCAACAGAGCAAGACCCCTCTAAGAAGGGCCAGGCATGGCAGCTCACACCTGTAATCCCAGCACTTTGAGAGGCTGAGGTTGGTGGATCACTTGAGCCCAGGAGTTTCAAGAGTAACTTGGGCAACATAGCAGAACCCCGTCTCTACAAAAACAAAACAAAACAAAAGAACAAAAAGATTAGCTGGTTGTGGTGGTGCATGGTATAGTCTCAGCTATTTGAGAGGCTGAGATGGGAGAATTACCTGAGCCCAGGAAGTCGAGGCTGCAGTGAACCATGATTGCACCACTGCACTCCAGCCTGGGTAACAGACCAAGACCCTGTCTCAAACCATAAATAAAAAAGAAGAAAAAAATCAAAAGTGTGTATATTGTGGTAGGCAGCTTCTGACATGGTTTCCAATGATCCCTGCCTCCTGGTATTCTCAGCCTTGTATAATCCTGTCCTTCTGAATGTGAGCTAGACCTAATAACTTGATTTTAACAGAGTAGGCAAAAGTGATGGTATATCACTTCTGTAATTAGGTTTTAAAAGACCATGACCATTGCTGGTGTGTTCTCTCTGGTTCTTCTTTTGTGCTTGCTGTGATGAAGAAGGCCACCTGGCAAAGAACTGAGATCAGCTAACTTGCCAATACCCAGCAAGGAACTGAGGTCCATAGTCCAACAATTTGTGAACCCTGCCAACAGCTACTGAGTGAGCTCAGCAATAGATACTGTCTTAGTTGAGTCTTGAGATGACTATAGCACCAGCCTACACCCTGATTACAGTCTTGTAAAAGATCATGGTAGAGCACTTATATAAACAGTATGTAGATTCCCATAGAAACTGTGAGATAATACATTTTTTAATAAAAAAATTAGAGCAGTTTAGGTTGATAGCAAAATTGAGAGGAAAGAAGAGAGTTCCCATTATCCCCCACTGCTCTGACACATGCATAGCCTCCCCCATTATCAACATTCCCACCAGAGTGGCACATAGTATAGTTAAGTATTTTTATTTACATATTAAAACCTCCAAACACATGCTTGAGATGAGGTGTGCAATAATAAGCACTACTGTGTTTTAACCTTTGGCAGCTTTTATTCTTTCCTCCCAACTTTCAATTACTATTTTCTTTTCATTTCCAATTTTTTAACCTTTCTCTATTTGAAAATAGTGACTGGTTTCTTTTTGATTATAGTCATCTTAGTGGGTATGATGTAATATCTCATTATGGTTTTGGTTTTCATTTCCCTAATGAATAATGGTAATGAGCATCTTTTCCTGTGCTGCTTAAACATTGTATATTTTATTTGGTAAAATGTTAATTCAAACCCATTGCCCATTTAAAAATTGTGCATATTTGTCTTTTTATTGTTGAGTTGTAAAAGTTCTTTTTACATAGTAGATACAAATTTCATTCTTTGGCTTGTCATTTTACTTAGTTGGTGGTATTCTTTGAGGTACACAGATTTGACATTTTTAATGAAGTCTAATTTATCTTTTTATTTTGTCACTCTGAAACCATTTTCTTTCTTTTTTTTTTCTTTGAAATGGAGCCTTGCTGTGTTGCCCAGGCTGGAGTGCAATGGCGCAATCTTGGCTCACTGCAACCTCCACCTCCTGGGTTCACACTATTCTCCTGTCTTAGCCTCCCGAGTAGCAGGGATTACAGGTGCGTGCCACCACACCCAGCTTATTTTTGTATTTTTACTAGAACTCCTAACTTCAGGTGATCTGCTTGCCTCGGCCTCTGAAAGCCCTGGGGTTACAGGCATGAGCCACCACGCCTAACCTGAAACCATTTTCTAATACAGTCACAAAGGTTTGCTGTTGTGTTTTCTTCTTGGGGTTTTATAGTTTTAGCTCTTACATTTAGGTCTGTGATCCATTTTGAGTTAATTTTTGTATATAGCATGAGGTAGGGAGTCCAACTTCATTCTTTTGTTTGATATTCAGTTTTCCAGTATCTTTTGTGGAAAACATTATTTTTCCCAATTGAATTGTCTTGGTACCCTTGTCAAAAATCAATTGACAGGTCAGGTGCAGTGGCTCACACCTGTAATCCCAGTACTTCAGGAGGCGGAGGCAAGCGGATCACGAGGTCAGGAGATCGAGACCATCCTGGCTAACACAGTGAAACCCCATCTCTACTAAAAAATACCAAAAAAATTAGCCGGGTGTGGTGGTGGACGCTTGTAGTCCTAGCTACTCAGGAGGCTGAGGCAGGAGAATGGTGTGAACCTGGGAGGCAGAGGTTGCAATGAGCTGAGATTGCACCACTGCACTCCAGCCTGGGCAACAGAGCGAGACTCTGTCTTTAAAAAAAAAAAAATCAATTGACCATAAATGCAAAGGTTTATTTCTGAACTCTTAATTCTATTCCATTGATCAATATGTCAAGGATCCATTGATCCTTATGCCAGGACCACACTGTCTTGATAAGTATTGCTTTCTAATTACTTTTAAAATAAAGAAGGCTGAGTTCTCCAACTTTGCTCTCCCTCCCCTCCCCTCCCCTCCCCTTCGAGTTTCACTCTCGTTGCCCAGACTGGAGTACAGTGGTGTGATCTCAGTTCACTGCAACCTCCACTTCCCAGATTCAAGCAATTCTCCTGCCTCAGCCTCCCGAGTAGCTGGCATTACAGGCTTGCACTACCACATCCAGCTAATTTTTTTATTTTTAGTAGAGACAGGGTTTCACCACGTTGGCCATGGCTGGTCTCGAACTCCTGACTCAGGTGATCCGTCTGCCTTGGCCTCCAAAAGTGCTGGGATTACAGGCAAGAGCCACTGTGCCCAGCCTGTTTTTCTTTTTCAAGATTATTATGACTGTTTTGGGTTCCTTGCATTTCCATATGAATTGTGATCAGTTTTCCATATCTGAAAAAAAGACAACTGGGATTTTGATAGGCAGTTTGGGGAGTATTGCTATATTAACAATATAAAGTCTCTTAATTCATGAACATGATATCTTTACATTTATTTAGACCTTCTTTCATTTATTTCAACAATGTTTTATAGTTTACTCAGTGTACAGATCTTACAGTTCTTTTGTTAAATTTGTTCCTAATTATTTTTCAGAGTAGTTTTCTGTCTTTAGTCAAGATAGCTGCATGTAGTGTATGTACCAGTTACAAGAAATTATTTTGTAAAAATTTTAGCTGTGGTAAAATACACAAAATGTGAAATTTACCATCTTACCATTTTTAAGTGTACAGTTCGGTATAGTTCATATTGTCGTACAACCAATTGCCAGAACTCTTCACCTTCAAGTACTGAAACTCTGTACCCATTAAATAACAACTCACTCTTACCCCTTCTTCTCAGGCCCTCCAACCACCCTCTACTTTCTGTCTCTGTGAATTTGACTACTCTAAGTATATCATATAAGTAGAACCATATCATATTTGTCTTTTTGCAATTACCTCATTTCAGTTAGCATAGCGTCATCAAGGTTCATCCATCTTGTAGCATGCGTTAGAATTTTTTTGAAGGCTGGATAATATTCCATTTTACATAAATACTACATTTATTCATCCATTCATCCATCATGGACACTTGAGTTACTTCTACCTCTTGGCTATTATGAATAAAGCTCCAATGAATGTGGGTATACAAGTATCTCTTTGAGACCCTGCTTTCAATTCTTTTGAATGCATACCAAGAAATATAATTGCTATTATATTGATAATATGCTAATAATGCTATTTTAAATTTTTTTTTAAGAGACAGGGTCTTGCTTTATTGCCTAGACTGGAGAGCAATGGCACAATTATAGCTCACCGTAATGTTGAACTCCTGGGCTCAAGTGATCCTGCTGCCTCAGCCTCCTGGGTAGCTAGGATTATAGGCACATGACCCCATGTCTGGTTAATTTTTTTTTTCTTTTTTTTCTTTTTTTTTTTTGGACGGAGTCTCATTCTGTCATCCAGGCTGGAGTGCAGTGGCACGATCTCGGCTCACTGCACCCTCCGCCTCCTGGGTTCAAGTGATTCTTCTGCCTCAGCCACCTGAGTAGCTAGGATTACAGGCACCCACCACTATGTCCAGCTAATTTTTTTGTAATTTTAGTAGAGACAGGGTATCACCATGTTAGCCAGGCTGGACTCAAACTCCTGACCTTGTGATTCGCCTGCCTTGGCCTGTCAAAGTGGTGAGATTACGGGCGTGAGCCACCGTGCCCGACTGTTACCTGGCTAATTTTTAAAGTTTATTTTAGAGATAGGATCTTGCTATGTTGTTAGGCTGGTCGTGAACATCTGGCTTCAAGTAATCCTCCCACCTCAGCCTCCCAAAGTGCTGGGATTATAGGCGTGAACCACTACACTTGGCCTAGTTTTACTTTTTTGAGAACCTACAAGGGTTCTAGTTTCTTCATCTTCTTAACTGTCACTTGTTATTTTTTAAAAAATAGTAGCTGTCCTAATGGGTGTGAGGTGGAATGTCATTGTGGTTTTGTTTTACATTTCCCTAATGATTGGAGATATTGAGCATGTTTTTATGTGCTTGTTGCCCATTTGGAAAAATATCTATTCAGGTCCTTTGCCCATTTTTTAATTGGGTCATTTGTTTTATGTTGTTAAGTTTAGGAGTTCTTTATATATTCTGGATATTAACCACTTATCAGATATATGATTTGCAAATATTTTCTCCCATAGGTTGTCGTTTCACTCTTTTGATTGTTTTCATAATCTGAAAGATTTTATTTTTGTTTTTGTTTGTTTGTTGGTTTTTTGTTTTTGTTTTTTTTTTTTTTTTTGAGACGGAGTCTCTTTCTGTCGCCCAGGCTGGAGTGCAATGGTGTGATCTCAGCCCCCCAGATTCACGCCATTCTCCTGCCTTAGCCTCCCAAGAAGCTGGGATTACAGGTGTGTGCCACCATATCAATCTAATTTTTGTATTTTTAGTAGTGATGGGGTTTTGCCGTGTTGGCTTGGCTGGTATTGAACTCCCTGATCTCAAGTGATCTGCCCACCTAGACCTCCCAAAGTGCTGGGATCTGTTACAGGCATGAGCCACCATGCCCAGCCCAAAGTTTTTATTTTGGATGTAGTTCAATTTATATATTCTTTTGCTGCCTGCAAGAAGTAATTTTTTATTTGGTATTGGAACTTCTTACTCAGAAATGTGTTCTTTTGGCCGGGTACAGTGGCTCATGCCTGTAATCCCAATACTTCGGGAGGCTGAGGTGGGAAAATCATTTGATGCCAGGAATTCAAGACCAGCCTGGGTAACATAGCAAGACTTTGTCTCTGAAAAATAAAAAGAAAAGTTAGCTGGGCATAGTGGTGCACACCTATAGTCCTAGCTACTCCAGAAGCTGAGGCAGTTGGATCACTTAAGCCCAGGAGTTTGAGGCTGCAGTGAGGTGTGATTGCATCACTGCACTCAGGCATCATGAGAGAGTCTCTTACTCCATATAACTAACGCAGAAGATCATAAAAATTTGAAGTAAGCTTTCTATACATTGCTTTTAAACTATGGTAAAGTCAAAAAATTGTAAGTCGGGAAGCATCTGTATTTCTCATTTTCAACTGTTATAGGAACTACTTTAAACAGCACAGATACTCTAATCACATCACTTTGGTTGTTCCCCGAATACTTGTCTGTTGTTTAAAAATCAAGGCTTTGTGTTACAATACGCTGTTCAGTGTCAGTGTCTTAATATTTCCTTTCCTTTCCTCCCCTCCTCTCCCCTCCCCTCCCCTTCCCTTTCCTTCCTCCTTTCCTTTCCATCTTCCTTTCCTTCTTCCTTTCCTTTCCCTCCCTCCCTCCCTTCC
The DNA here is from genome assembly GCF_002776525.5 of Piliocolobus tephrosceles. NCBI lineage: Eukaryota > Metazoa > Chordata > Mammalia > Primates > Cercopithecidae > Piliocolobus > Piliocolobus tephrosceles. The sequence goes on from NC_045444.1 coordinate 88,935,526, forward strand.
TTCCTTCTTTCCTTCCTTCCTTCTTTCTCCCCTCCCCTCCCCTCCTCTCCCCACTCCCCTGCCCTGCCCTGCCCTGCCCTGCCCTGCCCTGCCCTGCCTTGCCTTGCCTTGCCTTGCCTTGTCATTCCAGAAAAAAAATAGGCTGGGCGCAGCGGCTCACGCCTCTAATCCCAGCACTTTGGGAGGCCAAGGTGGGCAGATCATGAGGTCAGGAGATCCAGACCATCCTGGCTAACACGGTGAAACCCCATCTCTACTAAAAAAAATACAAAAAATTAGCCCGGCAGGCATGGTGGCGGGCACCTGTAGTTCCAGCTACTCAGGAGGCTGAGGCAGAGGAATGGCATGAACCCAGGAGGCGGAGCTTGCTTTGAGCCGAGATCATACCACTGCACTCCAGCCTGGGCGACAGAGCGAGACTCTGCCTCAAAAAAAAAAAAAAAAAAAAAAGAAAGAAAGAAAAGAAAAAAAATAGAGATGAAGTCTCACTCTGTCACCCAGCATGGTTTCAAACTCCTGGGCTGAAGCAATCCTCCCAACCCAGCTTCCCAAAGTGCTGAAATTACAGTCATGAGCCACTGTGCCCAACCAATGCCTCATAGTTTCTAATTATTTTTGAATAATATAAATGGTAATTAATGCCTCTGTGTTTTTTAATTATAGAACTTTAAGATGTGTTTAGTGATCCTAAGTATGACTGGTTTTTACCTGAAACTTTTTTTTATAGGGTTGCCATAATAAATTATCACAAATAGGGTGGCTAAAAACTACAGAAATTTATTCTTGCACAGCTTTGGAGGCCAGCAGTCTAAAGCCAAGGTATTGGCTCAGTTCGTTCCTTCTGGAGGCTGTGAGGAGAATCTGTTACATGCTCTGAGATCTCCTAACTTTGACAGGTTTCAGTAATCATTGGTGTTCCTTGGTTTGTAGCTGCATAATTCTAATCTCTGCTTCTGCCTTCACATGGCCTTCACCTCTACATGTCTCAAATCTTCCTTTGCCTTTATCCGTTTTTGTTTTTTTTTTTTTTTTGAGACAGAGTCTCACTCTATCGCCCAGGCTGGAGTGTAGTGATGCGATCTCGGCTCACTACAGCCTCTGCCTCCTGGATTCAACGGATTCTTCTGCCTCAGTCTCCCAAGTCGCTGGGACTACAGTTGCACATGACCATGCCTGGCTAAGTTTGTATTTTTGGTAGAGTTGGGGTTTCACCATGTTGACCAGGCTGGTCTCAAACTCCAGACCTCAAGTGATTCACCCACCTAGGCCTCCCAAAGTGCTGAGATTACGGGCATTAGCCACCTCACCCAGCCCCTTTGCCTTTATCTTATAAGGACATCTGTCACTGAATTCAGGAACCACCCTATGCAGGATGATCTCAAGATCCTTAATTGCTAAGTAAGGGCTTAGTGCCCAGGGTGAGGGTGAGGGCAGTTCTCTAAAGAACTACCATTGGCCTTTAGGATAAAACATCGGTTGTACCAGACCATCCCAAGCATTGAAGGATTTTAAAGTTCCTGGTCTATACTCATTAATTCCAATAGCCCTCTAACCCTAGTCATAACAATTTTAAAAAATACCCCCATACACTTTCACATGCCTTTCCCAGCAGGAGGAGGAATACTTGTCTCAAGAAAGAAAGGATATTTAGAACATATATTCCCTTACTCCTCTATGCTAATGGAAAGCATAATGTCATACAGAAAAGTAGAAAACAGATAGACACAGAATTTGTGTCTCTCTTTTGAAATTGTCTACTTATTTATCAACATGAGTTCTGAAATATTTGTATTATTTTGAAATATCAAAATAATGAGACAGGCCGGACAGGGTGGCTCATGCCTGTAATCCCAGCACTTTGGCGGGGCAAGGCAAGTGGATCACTTGAGGCCAGGAGTTTGAGACCAACCTGGCTGACATGGCGAAACTCCATCTCTACTAAAAAATACAAAAAAAATTAGTCTGCCTGGTGGTGCACACCTGTAGTCACAGCTACTCAGGAGGCTAAGGCACAAGAATTGCTTGAATTCGGGAGGTGGAGGTTGCAGTGAGCCAAGATCGCATTACTGTACCTGAGCAATAGAACAAGACTCCGTCTCAAAAAAAAAAAAAAAAAAAAAAAGACACATTAAAGGCTTATTGCCCATGTTTGCAGTCTTATTTCAATTTTTATTTGTCTTCAGAGTGAATTATATGGACCGTTCTACTTAGAATAAAGAACTTTAAGACTAGGCGTGGTGGCTTACACTTGTAATCCCAGCACTTTGGCAAGCCAAGGCAGGAGAATTCCTTGAGTCCAGGAGTTCAAGATCAGCCTGGGCAATATAGTGAGACACTGCCCCTACAAGAAATTTTTTAAAAATTAGCTGGGTGTGGTGGTGCATGCCTGTAGTGCCAGCCATTCAGGAGTCTGAGGTGGGAGGATCACCTGAGCCCCAGGGAGGTGGAGGCTACAGTGAGCTGTGTATTTTCATGGGTCTCATATTTTGAAAGACATTATGCTGTACAGATTATACTTATTATAATTGATTTCCCCATTTTTACTAATAAAAAATTTGCCTGCCTAATAGAACTTTTTATCAGCATGATAGCAAACTATTTTTTAATTATGTTCTGAAAATAAAATTTTACTTAAGCAAAGACACCTGGCATATATAAGCCTAGGAAGCTTTACTATGCATAAATAAGTTTGATTTTCAAGAAGTTTTTTTTTTTCTCACACTGCAAGTAACTTAGTCTGTTTTATAATAGTCATCTAGGAACTTAATGGCTAAAGAAGACCCCAGGTTGGGCACCTTTAATGAATTTGTAGACTGAAAATTGAGAATTCTGTATAATGAATCAGATTCATACTTCAGAGTTAATACTAACAAGAATTTGAACATAATAATTTGCCTGGAATAGTAAGTAGTTTGTCTTTATATCACTAATAAATAATGATCAGATTTCCATGAAACTTGAATTACAGTTAAAAAATCAATAAGATAAAAACATAAAGTATAATATTTGAGGCTGCTTCTCTATCACAAATCAACACAAATGCCAGAACACTGCTATAAAGTCAGGGTTTACTTTGCCTGTATTGCACTATAGTCAAGTTATTCTTTCTGTGTTTTTCTGAACTGGTCTGGGTTCAGTTTCCTAGAAGAAAATACCACTTAGCTAGTTTATATAAGAAAAGACAGCAAATTATTAAACAGATTGCAGAATTGTTGAAAGCACTTGAATAATGATCCTCAGACTTTAGCATAAATCAGTATCAGTTTGGAGGCCCTTGAAAACAGATTGTTGGCCCCACCCTCAGATTTTTCGACTACAGGGGTACACCACCAATGACTGGCTAATTTTTTTAATTTTAGAGGAGATGGGGTTTCACTATTTTGGCCAGGCTGGTTTTGAACTTTTGACCTCAGGTGATTGGCCTGCCTCACCCTTCTTCAGTGCTGGGATTACAGGTGTGAACCTCCGCATGCCACTGCGCCTGGCCTATTTCCAGTATAATCTTGTCATTAGTGCTCCCCATCAGATATTTATTCATGTATTCACTCATTCATTAAACAGGTATTGAATACACACTATGCATGCAAGCCACTGTGCAAATATTGGCAATAAAGAGGTGAATAAGGGCCGGGCGCGGTGGCTCAAGCCTGTAATCCCAGCAGTTTGGGAGGCCGAGAGGGGCGGATCACGAGGTCAGGAGATTGAGACCATCCTGGCTAACACGGTGAAACCCCGTCTCTACTAAAAAATACAAAAAACTAGCCAGGCGACGTGGCGGGCGCCTGTAGTCCCAGCTACTCGGGAGGCTGAGGCAGGAGAATGGCGTGAACCTGGGAGGCGGAGCTTGCAGTGAGCTGAGATCCGGCCACTGCACTCCAGCCTGGGCGACAGAGCGAGACTCCATCTCAAAAAAAAAAAAAAAAAAAAAGAGGTGAATGAGATTTTGTTTCTCATTCTCTTTATTGTCCCTATCCATGAACTCCTGTTGAGGGTGTAAGGATGAATATGTCAGGAAGGAATATGGGTAGATTGGAATATTGTAATTATGCCAGTAATTACAATAGTATGACGTAAGTGCTAACAGTATTATAAAGCATTTTATAAATACTGAAAATTGTGTGCCTGAGTTCAGGTGTTTATATGTATATTCTTAATATTTTAAAAATAAAACATCTTTTGAAAAAGGTGAGAACCATCCTTAGACTGTTTTTTTAAATGTAAAATTTACTGTCTTAACCTTTAAACAACAACAAAAAAAAAACAGAAAGTCAGGTTCTCACTCTGTCTCCCAGGCTGGAGTGCAGTAGCATGATCATAGCTCACAGCAGCCTCAAACTCCTGGGCTCAAGTGATCCTCCCACCTCAGCCTCCCCAGTAGCTAGAATCTTTTTTTTAATGTTTTGTAGAGACAGGGTCTTGCTGTGTTCCCCAGGATGGTCTCAAGTTCCTGGCTTCAAGCAGTCCCCCTGCCTCAGTCTTCCAAAGTGCTGGGATTACAGGCGTGAGCCAGCATGCGCAGAGATTAACCATTTTTAAAAGTATAAGATTTACTCTCATAGTAATTTTTAAGCGCACAGTTTAGTAGCATTAAGTACATTCACACTTGTGTAGCCAACCTCCAGAACTCCTTTTGTTTTGCAAAACTGAAACTCTATACCCATTAACAACTCACCAATCTCCCCTACTCCCAACCGTTGGCAATTACCATTCCGCTTTCTGTTTGATGAATTTTACTACTTTAGGTACCTCATATAAGTGGAATCATAAGGTATCTGTCTTTTCGTTACTCTTTTTTTTGTTATTTTTTGAGGTGGAGTTTTGCTCTTGTCACCCAGGCTGGAATGCAATGGCGCGATCTCGGCTCACTGCAACCTCCGCCTCCTGGGTTCAAGTGATTCTCCTGCCTCAGCCTCCCCAATAGCTGGGATTACAGGTGGCTGCCATTACACCCAGCTAATTTTTTTTGTATTTTAAGTAGAGATGGGGTTTCACCATGTTGGCCAGGCTGGTGTCAAACTCCTGACCTCAGGCGATCCACCCAGCTTGGCCTCCCAAAGTGCTGTGATTACAGGCGTGAGTCACCGCGCCCGCCCTTTGTTAGTCTTTTGTACCATTTTGTGTACTGTTTTTCAGATTTTAAAGTAAATGGATATATGAAAAAGAAAAACATAGTTAAGGGAACAAAAAGCAAGGAATGAGATAATTACAAAAGTAAAGACAGTGGTAATTAAGAAATTTAATTCACAATAGATGGAATTCCTATAATTTAACCTGGAGAGAAAGTTAGAATATAATTGGACTAAGAAGAAGGTGCTGAAGATAGAAGTAGATTTAAAGTTGTAGTTTAAGGTTTATACATCTCACAAGTGGTAAATAAATGTTGATCTTTAGGAATATTACATATCTTACCCCATAAAACAACTGCAAGTGCTGTGTTTTAAATAAACGATTAATTTTACCAGTGTTAAAAATTCATTTTATAGTTAGCAGTGGGATTCTGGGCATTACTTATAGACTCCTTTGTTTAGATGAAATTATGTCTACAATTGTGAGAAAAACATGGACAGAATTTTTAGAAAACTGAAAATTGTATATATTCACACACACCTATGTAAGATGTTACATGGGCAGTAGTTAGGCATACTAATATATCAGTCAGCTGTTACTGATAATACTTCATCAGCACACCACCCCTAAGCTCAGTGGCTTTACCAACAAGCATTTATTCTCATCATCATAGGTCTGTAGAACAGCTGGATTTTGGCTAATCTAGGCAGGACTCAGCTTCAGGCTTCAGGATCAATTCATATCTTTTTGTCTGGGACCCACGATCAAGGGGCAACATTTGCTCAAGCTCCTATCTTGAGTAGTGGATTGCCTGCTCACAAGAAGTGCAAACCCAACTACCCAAGCATATTTTAGATTTCTGCTTGCCTTATATTTGTCAGCTTCTCATTGGTCTGATCAAGTTATGTGGCCAGATTCAAAGTCAAGGGACAAGGAGGTACACTCCATCTATCACGAGCCCATGGCAAGAAGGTGGATATATATTCATTATAGGGAAGTGACAATTTTAGGAAGTAGAGAGAGTTACCTTCTAAAGTCAAAAGGTGTGTACACACATACACAAGAGGTTGTACTAAATATATAGCTACTCAAAGATATATGTACACACACACACACACAAATGCACACACACAAGTATGTATTGGAACCTATACATTTAGTATCACTTACTTTTTGTGTATGGTATACATTCATTTCTTTGAAAATGAAAAGAAGTTCTTTGTATGTAAGAATGAACATCCAAAATGTACCCACAATGGTATAAATCAAAAATACTTTTCTCACTCTGCTAGCTTTTACTTTTGTCTGTTTTTGTTTTATTTTGTTTTAAAACCAAGATAGAGTTGGATTAAAAATAGAACTTCCTGCATATGCCAGAATTTCTCCAGTGCTTCTAAGCAGGACATGTGAGTGCCTCTGAGACAGGTTTGCAGACAGAAATATGTACAGGGGGAAAGAAGAGAACATAAAAGAAAAGGAAAAGTAAAGAGTCGGATGAGGGAAAAGAAGTGTCTGTTTTGGAGATCAAATACCAGCAACAATTATCTAAACTCCCGTTAAGGTCATCAGTGCCCTTGATATTCTGTTACTTCCTTACTCTCAACTAGGTAACGAGTATGGTTTGTAGGACCTGAGCAATCGTTTTCTTTCTTTCTTTTTTTTTTTTTTTGGAGACAGAGTCTTCCTCTTGCCCAGGCTGGAGTGCAGTGGCACAATTTTGACTCACTGCAACCTCAACTTCCCAGGTTCAATTGATTCTCCTAACTGAGTAGCTGGGACTACAGGCATGCACCACTATTCCCGGCTAATTTTTGATTTTTGGTAGGGATGGGGGGTCTCACCATGTTGCCCAGGCTGGTCTCGAACTCCTGACCTCAGGTGATCCACCCGCCTCGGCCTCCCAAAGTGCTGGGATTACAGGCATGAGACACCACGCCCAGCCAGGTGCATCTCTTATTAACTCTGGCCTGCCTTATTGCTGACTACTGCCTCTAGTGCCAAAAGAGAAACAACTAGAGGATGTACAGCCTATTTAATTGTCTGCTTCATTTAAAATTCTTCTCTTAGCAACAAAATTAGATAAAGTCCTAAATATAACTAAAAAATCAAATGTATACATTTGAGGAATGTAATAGGAAATACACACAATGTTCTTTTTATTGTCATTATAGTCCCCAGACTCCTTTAAAGGAAAAGTAACTACATTTGTTACATAGAAAAACAGCCCTGAATTATTTTCAGCTACATACAAACACCATGGTTAAATCTTCAAAACACATTATTGAACTGAAGAAGTAAGGCAGAAAAATTCCATTTATATAAAATTCAGAAATAGGCAAAATTAAGCATACAGTGATGGTAATACTATTAAGAAAAGCAAGGAAATGAGTACCACAGAAGTCAGAATAGTGACTATTTCTGGGTCAAAGGAAGGATGTTAGGAACAGGTAGGAGCAGCTGACAGACTTTTGGGGCCCTTGGTGTTGTATTTTGTGGCCTTGGTGCTAGTTACATAAGTGTTTACTTCATAATGATTCTCTAAGCTGTGCATTTTGTATTATAAACATTTTCGTGTATAATGTTTATACATTATACATGAAGTGTATATAATTTTGTGGGTTATATTTTGTAAGGTTTAAAAAATGGAAATCAGGCTGGGTGCAGTGACTCAATGTTTGTAATCCCAGCACTTTGGGAGGCCTAGGCGGGTAGATCACTTGAGATCAGGAGTTTGAGCCTGGCCAACATGGCAAAAACCCCTTCTCTACTGAAAATACAAAAATGAGCCGGATGTGGTGGCAGGCACCTCTAATCCCAGCTACTTGGGAGGCTGAGGCAGGAGAATCACTTGAACCCGGGAGGCAGAGGTTGCAGTAAACGGAGATCTCGGCATTGTACTCTAGCCTGGGCGACAGCAGCAAAGCTCTGTCTCAAAAAAAAAAAAAAAAAGGAAATCATTGTGCGAAATGGGAAAGCTAGAACAAGGGAAACAACTAGGAAGCAGACCAGCAGAAATTTAATGGGGAAAAAAGCTATTTATTTTTCTCCAAATGTCTCTCTTGTTTTCCTTATAAGAGAGCAAAGGTTACTGTGATAATTAAAATAACATAAAATGGATTGAGGGAGTTGCCTGCTGATGTGATTCATATTTTGTTGTTCAATCAGTAAATAACTGGAAGAGATAGCTTTCACTTTCATAGTCAAATTAGTTCATGGTCATTTTCTCAAAACAGGTCTTGAGTATGGATTCTGAATTTAGAATTGTCATTTTGTAGAGCAGTTAGGAAAATTGACCAGGGATCTTTGAGCGACATACTCTTTGGTTTAGTTCTATATTGTGAGTCTCGTGAATTTTCTGTATTGTGAATTTTATTTTGAATTTGTTTTGTTTTAAATAATGAATATTATAGTGACTAGGTTTCCACTTTTCTTTTTTTTTTTTGAGACGGAGTCTTGCTCTGTCGCCCAGGCTGGAGTGCAGTGGCCAGATCTCAGCTCACTGCAACCTCCGCCTCCCGGGTTCACACCATTCTTCCGCCTCAGCCTCCTGGGTAGCTGGGACCACAGGCGCCCGCCACCTTGCCCGGCTAATTTTTTTGTATTTTTAGTAGAGACGGGGTTTCGCCGTGTTAGCCAGGATGGTCTCGATCTCCTGACCTCGTGATCCACCCGTCTCGGCCTCCCAAAGTGCTGGGATTACAGGCTTGAGCCACCGCGCCCAGCCTAGGTTTCCACTTTTCTAGTGGTAACTTTAGGCTTAAATGGACATTTCTTACTTAATTAGGTTACTGGTGTTTTCTAAGAATCATTAAATACTTTTTTTAAAAGTTGTATAGAGTAACAGACTCTGTTCTATCATATCTGAAAAGTACAATCTTAGTACAATAGAGGTAATTAAAGTAGAATTATACCAAAAATACTTTGAGAGCATATTTAATGGTGCTTTCTTTATTCTTCAATGAGATGTTTTGATGTGCAATGGTCTGCAAATTAATTCTTCTATTTTTCTTGTATTTTTAAAATTTCTAGTCTATTAAATATGATCTTTCCATTTTTTATTTAATGATTTTATTCCAATCAAATATAATTAACTGTGTTAATTCATTCTTTAGTAAAATAAATTGCTGAAATTGTCTCTCCTAATCATAAAACAGCTATTTAAAATACATTCTAAAGAAATTAAAATTGAAGCTGAAAGTTAAGGAGGAAGGGCACTGAATGTCTTTCCCATTTTTTCATGTCTTTTCTAACCTTTTGGCGGGGGTGGAATTTAACTTCAGACTGTTATTTCTCTCTCCTTCAGTTTTTCACTGTTTCTTTCATAATTCACTCATTGAATGCCTTGACTCAGTTAGCAAAGTATGGGCTATTTTTCTTTTTTGTTATTTTTTGCTTTTTCTTCCAAGCTAGATCTATTCAAAATGATTAACAAGTTAAATTTAAACCAGTCTTTCGTATTCAGTATTAACTACTTGTTTGAAGAAGCAAGAAATCTGCCCCCTCTCAATTTGTTTTTAGGGCATTAAATATAAACATTAGTCTGATTATGATTACTGCCATTCCAAACATATTAATTAAAAGAAATCAACGTTATTTATTTCCTATAAAAACATTTGTTCAAAACATTGAGCTCCACAATAAATCATAGTACAGAAACAATATCTTAACAATTTGTATTATTTTGCTAAAGAATTCATTTAACTGTGATCACATTGTTTGGGATTTAAATGTTTTTCTCTACTTGTATGAAAACTACATTGCTTGAAAACTACAAAAACTAACCCCAATTTGCCTTTCTACACAGTGGTAAAAGATTAAGGAGCTGACATAACCACTAGTGTGTTATATTTAAGCTTCCCTTTGCTGCTTGCTGCACATGTAACAATGTTGTTCTTTCTTTGACACAGACCCAGACAAAAGCTGAGTGTAGCAAGGAAACAGACAGAACGCCTCCAGTAGTGGCCCCCGCCTGGCTCCAGGATTTGTAAACAGAAACATCCCAGGCTCCAATGAGACAGACAGAGGTTCCCTGTCTGTTCTGCATTCAGGAAGTGTTTGCTTGTATAAGCCCAACTATTGCACAGGCATACATTGCAGTGTTTACATTTGGCTGAGTATTTAAACAAGAAAACTAATAGGGAAGAAAAAGAGGGTTTATTAGAGGTAGGAGAAAAAGACAATTCAGGTATAACATGGATGTAGTATATGTTATGTACAAAGGTTTTTTTCTTGTTATTTGTTTTTAAAGAAATAGACAACAAAAAATAGGAGTTTTCTAGTTAAAGGCCTCTTTATTGCACGTACATGTGAATACACATATTGAAATATCTTTCCTGGCAGTTTTTCAGGGATCTCATATTTTTAGACCATGTGACATAGCCTTGGAAAGTTTTTGTTTGAAATTTAACCAATCATATGGTTTATAATGAAACGGGAGAAGTTCCCTCGTCTCACTGGGTGCATGATGCGGCGTGTGGCTCACTTCTTCAGTGTCCCTCTGTGCAAACCTCTATGGGAGCATAGACAGGCAGGCTGTGGGCCTCCGACCCCACAACAGTGTCTAGGGACGAATGTCTACAGCTCCTGAAGCCCCAGTGGGCGTGTGTTACAGGATGCTCTTTTAGTTTGCCATCTATAGGCGGCTTGTGTTAGCTGAATTAGACCCCCTTCCTTATCACAAGGACAGAGGTATTTCTGTATCCCAGGGTTTCTTGCCTTGGTGGAAGAGTCGGCTCACACCTGGGCTTGGAGAATGAGTGCAAAGTTTATCAGTAGAAGTAGCTCTCCACCGGCGGTGGTGGCTCACGCCTGTAATCCCAGCACTTTGGGAGGCTGAGCTGGTCAGATCACAAGGTCAGGAGATCGAGACCATCCTGGCTAACATGGTGAAACCCCGTCTCTACTAAAAATACAAAAAATTAGCCGGGCGAGGTGGCGGGCGCCTGTAGTCCCAGCTACTGGGGAGGCTGAGGCAGGAGAATGGCGTGAACCTGGGAGGCGGCGTCTGCAGTGAGCCGAGATCGCGCCAGTGCACTCCAGCCTGGGCAACAGAGAGAGATTCCGTCTCAAAAAAAAAAAAAAGTAGAAGTAGCTCTTGGCAGATGGGGGAACCCTAAGGGAGATGGTTTTCTCCTGGAGTTGGGCCGCCCAGTGGCCAGGACTCTCCTCCGTCTGCCCCAGCCAAACTCTGCGTCGTTGTCGTTCGGTGGATGGCCTGCCGGCATGTGGGCGTGTAGGTGCCTGTCCTTGTGCTCTTCTGCTGGCGTGCTGCTCTCGACGACCAGCCACTTTCTTCTGCGGATGTGCTCTTCTTTAAGTCTGGCCTCCTGTGTGTATGTCCGCTAGGGTCTCGGGTTTTTATAGGCCCAGGATGGGGACGTGGCAGGTCAGGGTGGTCTTTGAAATGCACCATTTGGGTGGGAAAGCAGGAGTGCCTGTCCTCACCTAGGTCTGTGGGAGTGGAGCCCTAGCCAGGGACCCACTTCTCTCTACCCAGCACTTACCTCCCCCCTTCCATATCATTTAAAGAGGCCACACTCTTCCTTTCCCAGCACTATAACATGTTTAAAATGTTTTAAACTTTTTTCATCCTCTCCAATACATGAATTAATAATTCATATTTCAGATTTTGAATTAATGAATATTTAATGTAAAAGTGTTGTTGCATTTTCTTTTATAAATTTGAGAATAAAAGCAAAGAATGCTGAACCTTCAAAAAACTATGAGAAGACTCATACAGAGTTTTGGAAGTAGAAGGACCTTAAAAGTCACTTATAAGATCACTTATTTTTGTTTTATAGTTTAATGTATTTTAATAACAGACAGGAACAGCAAAAAGACAGCATTAAAAACATGTACTCGAATGTAGGACAACTCAAAAAAGTAGAGTGAACAGATGGAACCTACTCTATGATTAAAATGCTACAAACATCATTTAGTTGCCGTCAATAAGAAATTTACTTACTTTCCAAAAATCCAAATGCAGGCATTGTCCAGAAAAATTTAACAGGTTTATTTGTAATTGTTATGGCCAGGCATGGTGGTTTATGCCTGTAATTCCAACACTTTGGGAGGCCAGGACAGGCAGATTACTTGAGTCCGGGAGTTTGAGACCAACCTGAGCAACACGGCAAAACCTTGTCACTACAAAAAATAAAAATTAGCTAGACGTGGTGGCATGAGACTGTAGTTTCAGATGCTTGGGAGGCTGAGGTGAGAGGATCGCTTGAGCCTGGGAGGCTGACGCTGCAGTGAGCCGTGGTCATACCACTGCACTCCAGCCTGAGTGACAAAGTGAGACCCTGCCTCAAAAACAAACAAAAAAAATCAAACAAAAGAACAAATTAAATAATTGTTATGAAGTTGAACTTTTAAAACTTGTTCACTGAAATGTTTTGACCTTCATTAAATGCTTTATGTCCCACATTTATATTGAAAATCCACATACAAATAAAAATGGAAAAACTACCAGTACATAATTTCTATTCCCTATTTTTTCACTCACTGTCTTATACTTAGGTGCCTTTTGACCCTATGGGGGAAAAATACTGTTCAGAACTACCAGTAACAGGAAGAAGATAATATTTTTTCAACAGAAGTTTTCCATCATAATAGATTCCTTTTTTTTTTTTTTTGAGACAGAGTCGCACTGTGTCACTCAGGCTGGAGTGCAGTGGCGTGATCTCTGCTCACTGCAACCTCCGCCCTCCGAGTTCAAGTGATTCTCCTGCCTCAGCCTCCCAAGTAGCTGGGATTACAGGTACCTGCCCCTGCGCCCAGCTAATTTTTTTGTATTTTCAGTAGAGACAGGGTTTCACCATCTTGGCCAGGCTGGTCTTGAACTCCTGACCTCATGATCCACCTGCCTCAGCCTCAGAAAGTGCTAGGATTACAGGCGTGAGCCACCGCGCCCGGCCCATCATGGTAGATTCATAAGGATGCTGTCTACAAATGCAGTGTGCTAGTTGGATATCTTTTGGCATGATTGTTACATGTTTGGCGTGGATAACATACAGGTTAGTGTCTTCAAAGAGGCCAACCAGATAGGCCTACTCAACCAGAGAGATAGCTATTTGTCAAAATACCAATAGCTGTACTCTAGATGTGCCAATCTATTTTGAAGTCCCGAACAATTTCTCACCTCAGACGCTGGAAGAAAAGTTTGCCAATCAGAAGTTCAGGGGACTTCTGATTAGTACTTATTACAGAGTGCCTTGCAAATAGGTCTGTAATTCTGAGGTTTCCTCACCTATCCTGTAGAGGGCACTCTCTTAGGAGCAGCTGGTTTTTTTGTTTGGTTGGTTGGGTTTTTTTGTTTTAATTTTGGAAATGGCTTTACTCTGTCTTCTAGGCCAGAGTGTAGTGGCACAATCATAGCTCACTGCAGCCTCTAACTCCTGAGCTCAAGCAACTCTCCCAACCTAGCCTCCTGAGTAGCTGGATTACAGGTGTGAGCACTGAGCTTGATCTCTTATGAGCAACTTTTGTAACCACTTGCTTACTGGATGCTTTACTTCTAGTTAATTTGTGAACATTATTGTACCTTTTATAAGCGATGGTATAGAGACCTCATTACTTATTCTTCTCCTTTGGCTGGAGTTTGGCAAGCTAGAGATGGTGCTGGCATTCTATAACTACTTTATTTTATGCATAAAGAAGTAAGAGCCCAGAAAAATTATATAATTTGTCCACAGTGGCTAAAGTGGGGCTAAAACTTATGACCTCTTTTCACTAAACTACTTTACCACTTTTACCTGAAATATTTTGGAAGTGTAATATTATCAGTAATAGACTACTTATTTCCTAACAACTGGTTGGTTGTGATAATGTTAAATTATAGTAAATTTTGAAGTTAAATCACTGTTCATCATGCTTGCTAATACTTGATGTAATGCCTTAGGAGAGATTTTCCTACCTAGGTGTCTCAGTCAAAGTAGCGTAGACTGGGTTCTTAGTTCTAGAGTCTGGGAAGTCAGTGTCCTTAACAGTGCCTGTAGATGGTTGTCTTTTCATTGTAACTTACATGTTACATGTGACTCACATGCCAGTGTTCTCACATGGCAGAGAACAGAAAGATCCTGTGTCTCCTCTTTTTAAAAAAAATTTTAATTAATTTATTTTTTTTGAGACAGAGTCTTACTCACCCAGGCTGGAGTGCAGTGGTGTGATATCAGCTCACTGCAACCTCCACCTCTTGGGTTCAAGCAATTCTCCTGCCTCAGCTTCCCAAGTAGCTGGGATTACAGGCACACACCACCACACCCAGCTAATTTTTTGTATTTTTAGTACAGCAGGGTTTCATCATGTTGGCCAGGCTGGTCTCAAACTCCTGACCTCAAGTCCTCGAGTGATCCACCCACCTTGGCCTCCACCTCGGATTACATGAGCCACCATGCCTGGCCTTTTTTTTTTTTTTTAAACAAGGGCCCTAAACCCATTCATGAGGGCTCTACCCTTACTATATAATTACCTTCCAAAGGTTCCACCTCCATATAGTGTCATGTTGGGGATTTAGGCTTTAACATATGAATTTGCAGGGCACATAAATATTCAGTGCATTGGCTAGGTGTGATGGCTCACACCTGTAATCCCAGCACTTTGGGAGGCCAAGGCGGGTGGATCACGAGGTCAGGAGTTGGAGACCAGCCTGACCAACATGGTGAAACCCCATCTCTACTAAAAATACAAAAAATTAGTTGGGCATGGTGGCGTGTGCCTGTAATTCCAGCTACTCGGGACGCTGAGGCAGGAGAATTGCTTGAACCCAGAAGGCGGAGGTTGCAATGAGCTGAGATCGCGCCCCTACACTCCATCCTGGGTGACAAGAGCAAAACTCTGTCTCAAAAAACAGTTTAACAGCAAAAAGAATTAGCCAGGCATAGTGGTGTGCACCTGTAATCCCAGCTACTCGGGAGGCTGAGGCGGGAGAATTGTTAGAGCCTGGGAGGCAGAGGTTGTAGTGACCCGAGATCATGCCATTGCACTCCACCTGTGCAAGAGAGTGAGACTCTGCCTTAAAAAAAAAAAAGGAATTCATTAAATGTTCAGCTGTTTCTTCCTACTCACATGTACTGTGGTGTCCTCCTCCACCCACTGCTTTACCTAGAATAAGAACAGCCTTGGGTCTTTTCACTCTTGGAAGAGTCTTTTCATATTCTACTTTTTAATCTATGTAGTTTCCTTTTGTCCTTAGATCTTATTTTTAAAGAAAAGGTTGTGATTTTTAGGTTTTCTGACTTGTTGTCAGGGAGGTATTTTGGCTTCTTATTAAGATGGGAACAAAATTATTTGCATCTTTCTATACTCTAAGCAGAAGTGGGAGTCTCCTTTTTTCACATTGGTCGAGACAGTGTCTTGCTTTGTCACCCATCCATACGGGAGTGCAGTAACACAGTTATGGCTCACTGCAGCCTCGAACTCCTGGGCACGAGCAGTCTTCCTGTCTCAGCCTCCGAAGTAACTGGGACTATAGGTATGCACTACCACACCCAGCTAATTTTTTTTTTTTTCTTTGTAGAGACAAAGTCTTGCTCTGTCACCCAGGCTGGTCTCAAGCTCCTGGCCTAAAGCAATTCTCCCACCTTAGCCTCGCAAAATGCTGAGATCACAGGCATGAGCCACTGTTGCCTGGCCTTTTTTCACTTTTTTTTTTTTCCTGAGATGGAGTTTCATTCTTGTTGCCCATGCTGGAGTGCAATGGCGCGATCTTGGCTCACTGCAACCTCTGCCTCCCAGGTTCAAGCGATTCTCCTGCCTCAGCCTCATGAGTAGCTGGAATTATAAGCATGTGCCACCATGCCTGGTTAATTTTTGTATTTTTAGTAGAGACAGGTTTCACCATGTTGGCTAGACTAGTCTCGAACTCCTGACCTCAGGTGATTCGCCCACCTCAGCCTCCCAAAGTGCTGGGATTACAGGTGTGAGCTACTGTGCCTGACCCTTTTTTCACATTTTAACATATATGATATGATAAATCATTTTATCTTATCTAAAAAGCTGTCAGTTGAGGCTATTATTATTATTATTATTTTTGAGTCTTTCTCTGTTGCCCAGGTTGGAGTGCAGTGGTGTGATCTCGGCTCACTGCAACCTCTGCCTCCTAGGTTCAAGGGATTCTCCTGCCTCAGCCTCCCGAATAGCTGGGATTACAGGTGCACACCATCACGCCCAGCTAATTTTTGTATTTTTAGTAGAGGTGGGGTTTCACCATGTTGGTCAGGCTGGTCCCGAACTCCTGACCTAGTGATCCACCCACCTGGGTCTCCCGAAGTTCTGGGATTACAGGCGTGAGTCACTGTGCCCAGCTGAGGCTATTATTTCCTTATCACCAAGAAAAAGAAATACTGTCAAATAATTTTACAGTGCCACAAATATGATATATCCCGCTGTAGGAGATTTTGAGATGTGATCAATGTATATATTAAAACTGATGAAATATGGGAGCTGTCACCTATGTACATGTGAACTTGATTGTTAACTCTGGCAGAATGTCCACTTAACAGCAACCCATCAGTGTTTCTGTCAACAAACCATATGAGAAGTCAAATGAGTTGTATTGTTTGAAAATGTTTCATTGGATAACAAAATGTTGATGGTTGCTAACGTTTAGTGATGAGTCTTTGGAATTTGTATGTATACTCCACTTTTGTGTATAGTAGTAAGTTTTTTATAATAAAAAGATTAAAACTAGAAGAAGCAACCTTCCATTGGCACTTTCTGGCATGATCAAGAAAGCATCTGCATTAAAATTTTCAGTATCAGTGTTAGTGGATGGAAAGAAAATTCCAGAAACAAAAGTCGAAATAATTTTTTAAGGAAATGTTGGGTTATGATTCTCAGTGATGTTTTTAATGACACATAAGGTAGAAATGTATGGAAAAATAGGACATACTTGACAAATTTGAAAAAATATTCAGAGGAATCTAACTCTAAATATGAAAAAGTTTTAGGAATACCTATACCAATTTATTTTGCTTCTGTTTTTCTTTTTACGGGCTGTATAACAATGATTTTAATAATCTCTGTCCAAATAAGTCTAAAGGAGCTTATCAAGAAGTAAAGCATAAACATTCTAGGGGATAAGTCATAGTTGGTTGTAGTTTAAGCAGCATACTTTTTAGTATCTCTTATTCTGAATTTAAAAAAGTAAGCACCGTGTATATAGTTAATCATTTTTAGTGTTTCCAAGATACTGCTTTTCTTCATAGGCTATAAAAAACTTTTGTTGTTTATATTAGTAACAAAAACAATTTTGCAAATGGAAACATTTCTAGAAACCTTACTGTTTATATTAGTATTATATAAATTTATCCAGTTTCCAAAAATTTGGGTAATGCTAAAATCACTTTCCAACAACTAGAAAAAGACTAGGAAAATTATCATTTCTATTTTGTAATAAAAGCTTGATAAAATACACATTAGCTGTATACAATGTTCTCATAATTTAGTAAAAGCAAAGAAAAAAAACCTAGAAAGCTAAATCCCAGTGGAAAAATCTTTATTATTAAATTTTCAATTGTACTAATTCTGTGCTTTTATGTACAATATTTGGTGTTTCAGGTTTTTCCAAAATCTAACCTTTGTTACATTAAAATTTTAATATTTTATTTAATTGGTAATGTCCTTTAAAGAACATTAATCTAAATTTTAAATATTGAAATTTAAACAAGTCCACATATTTCAGAATTAAAAATTAGATTTTTAAAAAATAAAATTAGATTCCTTATCACTTCTCATTCCTAGTTGAATTTGAAATACATTTTTCAAATAAGTAATATGGTTCAGTTCTTTTGGGAATTATAACATTGGATATCTTAACTCATTTGCAGAAACAGTTTTATCCATAATGCCATATTAATGTTACATTTAATATTTAACTCTATTTTTTATAGAGAAGACTTAAGATAATCTTTATTAACTCGTATTTACTTGAATTACACAAGAATGTAAGAACACATTTAAATATTCAGCCGTTCTCATTTAGATGTAGCAAAACTTTGTTTCATGTTAGACCTATGAATTTTTTTATTCTAACAAACGTTTAAAGAAATACCAGTTTTCGGCTGGGAGCGGTGGCTTATGCCTGTAATCCTAGCACTTTGGGAGGTCGAGGTGGGCAGATCATGAGGTCAGGAGTTCGAGGCCAGCCTGACCAACATGGTGAAACCCCATCTCTACTAAAAATACAAAAATTAGCCGGGTGTGGTGGCACGTGCCTGTAATCCCAGCTACTTAGGAGGCTGAGGCAGGAAAATCACTTGAACCTAGGAGGCGGAGGTTGCAGTGAGCTGAGATTGTACATCTATGACATGGATAATATTCAGTGATAAAAGGAAATGAACTACTACGCCACAAAAAGACATGGAGGAACCTAAAGTACATACTGCTAAGTGAAAGAAGGCAGTCTGAAAAGTCTATATATTGTATCATTACAACTATATGACTTTCTGGAAAAGAAAAACTGTAAGCATATAAAATATCCTTGTATAGTGATCAATCTGTAAATTATTTAGTTTTGTGTGTGTGTATGTATTGAAAATAGTTTATTTTTTAGGCTTAGCAAATTCTAAAAATGAGTTAGTTTTTTTTTTTTTTTTTTTTTTTGAGATGGAGTCTCACTCTCTTGCCCAGGCTGGAGTACAATGGCATGATCTTGGCTCACTGCAACCTCTGCCTCCCAGGTTCAAGTGATTCTCCTGCCTCAGCCTCCTGAGTAGCTGGGATTACAGGCACACGTCACCATTCCCAGCTAATTTTTGTATTTTTAGTAGAGATGTGGTTTCACCATGTTGGTCAGGCGGTCTCAAACCCCTGACCTCGTGATCAGTCTGCCTCAGCCTCCCAGTGTGCTGGGATTGTCAATAGTGATGCTGTGAACATGCATGTAGAAGTTTGTGTTTGAACACTTGTTTTTGGTTCTTTTTGATATATGCCTAGGAGTGGAATTGCTGGGTCTTACGGTGATTCCATGTTTAACTTTTTGAGGAACTTGCAAACTGTTTTCTACTGTATATTTACCATTTTATATCCCACCAGCAATGTACAAGAGTTCTGATTTATCCACATCCTTGCTAGCACTTTTTCTTTTCTTTTTTTCTTTAATTGTAGCCATGCTAATGTATGTGAAATAGTATCTCACTGTGGTAAAATGAGTTTTATATGTAGCTTTTTTGCCTGTAAGTTACTCTGTATGTTAAAAGGAGGCACAATGATCAATATGTTAAAATCTATTAATATCTAATAAATGGGCTGGGCACAGTGACTCATACCTGTAATCCCAGCACTTTGGGTCACCAAAGTGGGCACATCAACTTGAGACCAGGAGTTCAAGACCAGTCTGGTTAACATGGTGAAACCCCATCTCTACTAAAAATACAAAAAATTATCCAGGTGTGGTGCTACACATCTATAATCCCAGTGACTCAGGAGGCTGAGGCACAAGAATTGCTTGAGTCTGAGAGGTGGAGTTTGCAGTGAGTGAGCTGAGATTGCACCACTGAACTCTAGCCTGGGCAACAGAGCAAGACTCTCTTAAAAAAAAAAAAAAGAAAGAAAGAAAATCTAATAAATGGCCTGCAAATTAAGAATATTTCAGTGTTGTCTCAACAGATCCTTCTATAGAAATATAGTTTTGACGTTTTAATAAGCAACTTGTACTTAATTTGATTGAGACAAATAAATTCATTAAAACAGGAATGCCCATTAGAGGAACTCTTCACCATAGAGGCATCCTACTTTGCCATAGAAGCTTCTAATTTGAGTATAACATGCTTGATTTTGATTGAATGTAAAGAATGAATAAAGATGCTGGCAGTCATCAAGCACAGCCTCTGAACAGTATTACCAAACATTGCATAACTATGTCTAGTAAAACAGTGAACAGCTCTTTCATAGGGTAACTGATTCTATTTTAGACAGGTCTATTTATAAGCCATGTTTTTCTGTATGCTGAACTAAAGGCTGTTATCCTTGAAGATACACTGATTGGAACTGGTTATTCTTTCTTGGTCCAAATCAAGTCCATTTTTTGATGTGAAGACAGCTATCACATCCTCCCAAGTTTTCTTTTTTTCCTCATCAGATGTTTTCAGTTCTTTCTACCCATCACAGTTCAGAGGTCTCATACCTTCACAGTTGCACTTGCTGTCTTTTGGATATGCTCTAGTTGGTGAACATCCATCCTAAAGGGTATTTGCTCTAGACATGATCTGACCTACAGAATGGAACTTAACACATAAAATGTTTACATGTTCATGATAGCCCTGTGATTTACCTACGTGATTCCCATTCCATTCTGCAAGTGAGTAAACTTGGGCTCAGATAGGTGAAGAAACTTCCCGAAGGTCATATATTAAGTGGAAGAACTGAGCTTCAAGTCCAATTCAGATTCAACTACCTGCAAAGCCATGCTATTTTCATTAATAATAATATCAATATTGATAAACATAACTACCATTTATTGCATAGATAAAATATGCTTTTTTAAAAAAACTTTAATTTTTTTTTTAAGAAACAGTCTCACTACGTCACCCAAGCTGGAGTGCAGTGGTACAATCATTCACTGCAGCCTCAAATTCCTGGGCCCAAGCAATCCTCCTACCATAGCCCCCTGAGTAGCTGGGACCATAGGTGCATGCCACCATGCCTGACTACTTTTTTTTTTAAATTTGTTTTAATGCCTGGCATTTTGCTATGTTGTCCAGGCTGGCCTTGACCTCCTGGCCTCAAGTGATCCTCCTGCAGCAGCCTCCCAAAGTGTTGGGATTACAGGCATGAGCCACCGTGCCCAGCCAGATAATATATTCTTGACATCATATTAAGTACTTAGACTGCCATCTAAATCTTACAGCTAACTTGGGAAATAGAGTACTATTTTTATAAATGAGGAAATTGAGGAGTTAAAACCAAATGTGATTCTAAAACTATTAGATTCTAAGACTCTTAATGGTATACTATCCTGTCTATGCTGTTTCATGGTATAGTTGATATTTCAATAATTAGGAGCACACCTACTTGGTGTTTCAGTGTTCCAAATCTATATGGAATAGTCTGTATGATTAAAAAATATAATTTGTAATTATCACAAATTTGCTAATTTTTCTTTCATTTCCTTTGATGCAAAAACATTACTGATTTGATTATACATTGATACAGCCTTTCTAAAGGGCAGTCTGTCAGTATTTAAAAAAATACTTTTTCAAAAAATGATGATGTTTCAAAATTTGTTTTCTTTTAGGTCCACCTCATTCATTTAACCGAGATGAGACAATAATCATTGCTTTGGCATCAGTCTCTGTATTAACTGTTTTGATAGTTGCCTTATGCTTTGGATACAGAATGTTGACAGGTAAAAATTACCATTTTTTGTCCTATCATTTATTAAACATGCAATTTAAGCAGTTTATTTGCTCCTTTTAAATGCCCTATGTTAAAAAACAATAGTCTCAAAGTTAAGCAAAGTACAGCCAGCCTCAGTAGTTATCACATATGGACAGTATTGTTTCATCATTTAAATTATCAGTCACTACCCCTTTCTATGCCACTGGATTATTTTGAAGCAAATCACGGATACAATGTATCTATAAATATTTAATTAGATATTATATCTCTTTAAATATTATCTCTATAATACAGGAGCTTTAAGAATACATATCCATAACACCATTTTCACATCTGAAAAAATAACAGTAATTCCTCAGTGTCATCAAATGTCAAGTTGGTTCTAATAAACTTTAGGTTTGATGGACTGTTTAGAAAGTCAGCATTCATTCATTCATTTGAATAACTTCTATACAATCTTCTTTAAAGTTTTTATAAAAATATTGCTTAGGGTTTTAAACTTTTAAAGTAAGTCATTATGAAAGTGTCTCCCAGAATTTGGCTTTCATGCTATTCTGCATTCATCTTCATTTATAGGTATTACCTAGTTTAGTAAATCGCTTTACTCCTCTTGACATTAGGCATAAATCTTGCTGCTAATCTTTCTGCAGCTCTTCTTTCTAAGTGTAATATTATAAAAAGTGTAAAAAGATATTCATTTTCAGAAAACCATATATTAGTAACCTGTTTCCTGTTCCTATAGGAGACCATAAACAAGGTCTTCACAGTATGAACATGATGGAGGCAGCAGCATCTGAACCCTCTCTTGACCTAGATAATCTGAAACTGTTGGAGGTAAGTTTGCTTTTAGATTATGGACTGTTGTTTCTACTGTGATACTAGACCTGGAACAGTGACTTCATTCACTCATTAAGACATTCATTCATTTATTTAACCCTTATTTACTAAATTACAATTTTTTGTCAAGGCCTATTCTAGGCACTGGGAACATAGGTGAACAATACAGGTATGTCTCCTGGGGCTTGTATTTGAGTTGAAGAGTCCACAAACAGCTACAGGAATGTATAATATAATTGCAAGTAGCAGTAAGTGCTATGAAGAAAAGTATAGTAAATAAGAAAGTAATGAAAAGGGAGTTATTAAAGAAAATATGGGCCAGGCTCAGTGGCTTATGCCTGTAATCCCAGCACTTTGGGAGGCTGAAGCAGGTGGATCACCTGAGGTCGGGAGTTCAAGACCAGCCTGACCAACATGAAGAAACCCCGTCTCTACTAAAAATACAAAATTAGCCAGGCATGATGGCGCATGCCTGTAATCCCAGCTATTCAGGAGGTTGAGGCAGGAGAATTGTTTGAACCTGGGAGGCGGAGGCTGCAGTGAGCTAAGATCACACCATTGCACTCTAGCCTGGGCAACAAAAGCAAAACTCTGCCACAGAAAAAAAAAAAAAGAAAAGAAAAAGAAAATATGGCCAGGTGTGATGGCTCATGCATGTAATCCCGTCACTTTGGGAGGCCAAGGCAGGGGGATCCCTTGAGGTCAGGAGTTCAAGACCAGCCTGGCCAGCATGGTGAAACCCCATCTCTACTAAAATACAAAGATTAACTGGGAGTGGTGGCACACGCCTATAGTCCCAGCTGCTTGGGAGGCTGAGGCTAGCAAATTGCTTGAACCCAGAAGGTGGAGGTTGCAGTGAGCCAAGATCATGCCACTGCACGCTAGGTGACAGAGCAAGAATCCGTCTCAAAAAAAAAAAAAAATATATATATATATATATATATATATATATATATATATTTAGAAAGAGGTTGACCTTTGAGTAGAGATTTGTACAGGGTATGAGAATAAAGACATGAAAGTTTGAAAAGAGTGTGCCGCAAGGAATCCATAATAGACAACAAATAAATACTCCTTGTCTGCATATAGTACATATTTTTGTAGAAACATAAGGCTCATATATATAGAATTTAAGTTTCATTTGGTGATATCTCAGAAGCTACATTAAAAGTGTTACCATGATGAGTGTTTTTATGATATTTATTAAGATTGACTTGAAAACTATGGTCCCCAAACCAGACTATTAAATAATAGATATGATAGATTTGACTATATAAAAAATTATAAGAACTTTCTGTTTTGGGAGAGATATACCGTAAACAAAGATAAAAGCCAAATTTGAAAAATAAATTTCAACATATAAGGGAAAACTTGATAAAGAACTGATATAAATCAAGATGAAAGAAACATTCTATAGCAAATCAACAAAAAGGCTGGGTGCTGTGACTCACACCTGTAATCCCAGCTCTTTTGGGAGGCCAAAGTGGGTGGATTGCTTGAGCCTAGGAGTTCAAGACAAGTCATGGGCAACATGGTGAAACCCCATTTATTTTATAAAAAATACAAAAATTAGCTGGGTGTGGTGGCACATGCCTGTAGTCCCAGCTACTCGGGAGGCTGAGGTTGAAGGATCACTTGAGCCCAGGAGGTAGAGGTTGTGGTGAGCCTAGGCAACAGAGACCCTGTCTCAAAAAAAAAAAAAGGGGACGAAAGATATTAACTGCCAATTCACAAAATAAGTAAGTGTGGCTAAGAAATGTACAGTAAGATGTCCAATTTATGAGGCTGAAAGAAATACTAGTTAACCTATGGAATTTTAACTGTGATTAAGTGATAGAAACACTTCCAAACATTGCTGAATTAACTATATATTGATACAACCTTTTAAAAGAACACTTTGTATAATTTTTACCTGGAAATAGTGTATTTAACACAACATATATCCTTAAATAAATGATGATAAATCCCCCACCTGTTTTAATAAAAAGTAAAAGCAATCCCCAGGAGCCAAAAATAACGAGAATGGGTTACATTTTACTGGTTCTTTGTGTGTTGAGTAATTTTTTTGTATTCTGGATATTGCGAATATTGTATTGTGGAACACTGGACTCTTCTAAAGTGTGTCAATTTTTGCTGTTTTAGTAAGCAATTAACTTGGGTGAACACATACCACAAACCTGTCTGGGGCAGAAACTCAAATCTCAGTTCAGTGATTTTATCTTTTTTTTTTTTTTTTTTTTTTGAGATGGAATCTGGCTCTGTCGCCTAGGCTGGAGTACAAGGCACGGTCTCGGCTCACTGCAGCCTCTGCCTCCTGGGTTCAAGTGATTCTCCACCCTCAACCTCTATATAGGGATCTTTATGCAAGTATTTAAGTCTCCACACAAGTGACTACAGGAGCATGCCACCACGGCCAGCTAATTTTTGTATTTTTAGTAGAGACGGGGTTTCACTATGTTGACCAGGCTGGTCTTGAACTCCTGACCTCATGATCCACCCACCTCAGCCTCCCAAAGTGCTGGGATTACAGGCATGAGCCATCGCGCCTGGCCTCAGTTATTTTATCTTTAGCTGGAGACTGTCTTATATATTCATTGGGTTTCCCTCTCTCTGAATTTGTCCTTTCTAGGGTTCTCCCCTCACTTTTTAGCAACTGTGGTTGTCCCAAATATGTCCTAAGTTTCTCAAGGCCAGAACAATTTTCTGTTTTTCTTTTTTTTTCTTTTTGAGACGGAGTCTCGCTAGGTCGCCCAGGCTGGAGTGCAGTGGTGCGATCTCGGCTCACTGCAAGCTCCGCCGCCTCCCAGGTTCACGCCATTCTCCTGCCTCAGCCTCCTGAGTAACTGGGACTACAGGCACTGGCCACCACACCTGGCTTTTTTTTTTTTTTTTAGTGGAGACGGGGGTTTCACCGTGTTAGCCAGAATGGTCTCGATCTCCTGACCTCATGATCTACCCACCTCAGCCTCCCAAAGTGCTAGGATTACAGGCATGAGCCACCACACCTGGCCTCTTTTTTCTTTTTTCTTTTTTAATTGAGACAGAGTCTTGCTCTTTCGCCCAGGCTGGAGTGCAGTGGTGCAGTCTCAGCTCACTGCAACCTCCATTTCCCAGGTTCAAGTGCTTCTCCTGCCTCAGCCTCCTGAGTAGCTAGGATTACAGGTGTGTGCCATGATACTCGGCTAATTTTTGTATTTTTAGTAGAGACAGGGTTTCGCCACTTTGGCCAGGCTGGTCTCGGATTCCTGACCTCAAGTGATCTGCCCGCCTTGCCCTCCCAAAGTGCTGGGATTACAGGCATGAGGCACCACACCCAGCCTAGAATGATTTTCTTCAGCAATTTTAGTTCCACTGCACAGTGCTGATTTCAGCCTGCCCTCAAGCTAAAAGCCATAAAAATGGGTAACTTGCCCCATGCCACTTTTTTCTCAAAGCCTTAATGCCTCTCAAGATCTATCTGCCTTTAGATCTTTTTTTTTTTTTTTAATTTTGTCCAGCATTTATAAATGTTCTCTGTGGGCAGGCTGGGTCTGATAGGAGCATCATCAGCCATACTAGAACAGAATTAATTAATTTCTTGATAATGGAATAAACTGTAAGCAAAGAGAGCTGTGGCATTCCGTTTAAATTTGTACTTTATTGGCCAGGCACAGTGGCTCATGCCTGTAATCCCAGCACTTTGGAAGGCTGAGGCAGGTGGATCACGAGGTCAGGAGATCGAGACCATCCTGGCTAACACAGCAAAACCCCATCTCTACTAAAAATACAAAACATTAGCTGGGCGTGGTGGCAGGCACCTGTAGTCCCAGTTACTCGGGAGGCTGAGGCAGGAGAATGGCGTGAACCTGGGAGGCAGAGCTTGCAGTGAGCCGAGATTGCGCCGCTGTACTCTAGCCTGGGCGACAGAGCAAGACTCTTGTCTCAAAAAAAAAAAAAAAAAAAAAAAAGTTCTTTATTATTTAGTAAACTTGATTGTTCAATTGTGGTATTAATACCTTGCTTTCTTTAAAACACAGCTGATTGGCCGAGGTCGATATGGAGCAGTATATAAAGGCTCCTTGGATGAGCGTCCAGTTGCTGTAAAAGTGTTTTCATTTGCAAACCGCCAGAATTTTATCAATGAAAAGAACATTTACAGAGTGCCTTTGATGGAACATGACAACATTGCCCGCTTTATAGTTGGAGATGAGAGAGTCACTGCAGATGGACGCATGGAATATTTGCTTGTGATGGAGTATTATCCCAATGTAAGTTCTTCATACAATATAAACTGAGGTCACGTGCGGTGGATCACTTGAGGCCCGGAGTTCAGGACCAGCCTCGCCAACATGGCAAAACTCCGTCTCTACTAAAAATACAAAAATTAGTTGGGGGTGTGATGGCGCACATCTGTAATTCCAGCTACTTGGGAGGCTGAGGCACGAGAATTGCTTGAACCCGGGAGGCGGAGGTTGCAGTGAGCCAAGGTTGTACCACTACACTGCATTCTGGGCCACAGAGCAAGACGCCATCTCAAAAAATAAAAAAAAATAAACTGACATTTATATTAGTTGTTAATCAGACTTCAAAGAGGACCACTGTATTACAGATAGAGCATTGCTGACTCACAAACTGGATTATTCATGTCTGCAGTGAAATAAGGATCTCACACCAGAATGTGAATCAACTAATTATACTGTTTGTTTTGCTGTCTCCTCTTTCTTTCTGTTTTTCTCTTTTTTATTTAATTTTTTGACAACAAGTGTTTCCATGATAGAAGCAGTACTTTGATTAACATTCATTCTGATGCAAACTTCTTTTCTCATCAGCAACTGGTAATAGTTTGTAGATAAGCACTTTGAGTAGCACCAGTACATACATGAATATATTTACAAAAGCCTTTTATTTTCTACTTATTAACCATAACAATATAATTTATATTTGTACTGGTGAGTGATACACTTTTCTATCTTAATTTGATGAAATAATTGTTTCAAAGGAAATAATCATTCATAATTTTTAATATTGGAGCCATAAAAATTGATAATGTTTAAATTCCCTTTACCTTCCCTTCCTCTCCTCTCTACACACAGAAATGTCATCCTAACTCTTTCAAGATTCTGAAATGTAGTAGTTCATTAGATCTTCATGGAATCCTAACCTATTTGCAAATTCTTTATAAGAATGCTAACTTATCTCTTCATGTTAAAGTAAGTTAATTCTACCTTTTTTTTTTTTTTTTGCATTTTTTCCTCTATATAGGGATCTTTATGCAAGTATTTAAGTCTCCACACAAGTGACTGGGTAAGCTCTTGCCGTCTTGCTCATTCTGTTACTAGAGGACTGGCTTATCTTCACACAGAATTACCACGAGGAGGTAAGAGAGTCAGTAGATGAAATTGACACTCATATGGGTTCAGAATTCACAACAGGAAATTTTAATTATATCTTCAAAGTATAAAAGTATAATTTATATTATCAGAGATTTATTATTAGCTAGTTGTTTGAAAGATTTGGCATGTAATGCATTTGAGATGTAACAGAAAGAGCTTTCCCACGCAGCTGCCAAGATGGCAGAGGGCCAGTCCTGGTGCTTGATAGCTGAGTCCAACTGCTGGGCTACCTGGAGGCTGTCATGACCCAGCAGAGAAAGTAGTGGTCATGTACTGAGAGGACATCACCATTTCTGGCAGTTTCTACAGAAACAAGTTAAAGTACCTAGCCTTCCTCTGCAAGCAGACAAACACCAACCTTTCCCAAGGACCCTGCCATTTATGGGTCCCCAGCCATATCTTTTGGCAGACCACCTGCAGTAGGCTGCTCCATAACACCAAGCAAGGCTAGACTTCCCTGGATCACTTCAAGGAGTTTGATGGAATCCCACTACTGTATGACAAGAAAAAGCAGATGGCGGTTTCTGCCACCCTCAGGGTCATATGTCCGAAGCCTCGAAGGAAGTTTGCCCTACCTGGGGCACTGGGCTTACAAGGTTGACTGGAAATACCAGACAATGACAGCCACCATGGAGGAGAAGAGAAAGGTCTATTACCAGAAGAAAAACAGCTCATGAGGCTATGGGAAAAGGCTGAAAAGAACATTGACAAATACACAAAGGTCCTCAAGGCCCACAGACTCCTAGTCTGAGTCCAGTAAATACTGTTTATTCCTCATTCTTGTCCTGTTCTGCCCTTCTTCCATTGTTGCCATGGGGATGTAGGAGACCCAGGGGCAGCAGTCCAGGTGCCATAGGCAGCCTGGGACTTAACAAAGCTGGAGATAAGAAATGAATCTTAGTCACTGTCTTTCTGTTAGGTTACTTTAAACAACTCTAAGAGTTGTGCAGACATAATTTGTTTTACGATGTACTTGTTTGCAAGAGAGTTTCATCAAATCATTAGTAAAAACAACCAGCTACTTCAGTTGGAATGTTAGCAGCCCAGGCGTGATGATTCATGCCTGTAACCCTAACACTTTGGGAGACCAAGGCAGGTGGATCACTTGAGCTCAGGAGTTTGAGACCAGCCCGGGTAACATGGTGAAACCCTGTCTTTACAAAAAATACAAACATTAGCTGGACGTAGTGGCATGCACCTGTAGTCCCAGTTACTTGGGAGACTGAGCTGGGAGGATTGTTTGAGCCTGGGAGGTGAAGGTTCTAGTTAGCTGAAATAACACCACTGTATTCTAGCCTGGCTGACAGCTAGACTCTGTCTCAGAAAAAACAAGAACAAAACAAAACAAAAAAATAGCAAATGTGAATAGGAACACTAATTAAAGAGGCGCCCTACCTTGTGAATAGGGAATCTGTTTATACTTCCTACCTCGTCATATACTGTACTCTGCAGCTGTTAGCATGTGAGAAAATGCTTCTGGGAACAGTATGAGCCTGGTGTTGTACAGGGTATTTATGGATGTATAGGCTAGGAATATATGCACCCAAGGGATTACAGGCATTGCATTCCATTCCCTAAACTTTGTGATGAGAAACAAATAATTTTAAAGAAAAAAAGAAAAGAAATATAACAGGAAGAATAAGAGAAAGAACTTTGGCTGGCATGGTGACTCATGGCTGTAATCCAACACTTGGAGCGTTCAAGTGATCTCAGGGATCACTTGAGCACAGGAGTTTGAGACCAGCATGGGCAACGTAGTGGGACCCTTTCTCTACAAAATGTAGAAAAGTTAGCCAGATGTGGTGGCATGCGCACATAATCTGAGCTACTTAGGTGACTGAGGTGGGAGGATTGCTTTGAGTCCAGGAGGTCTAGGTTGTAGTGAGCTGTATTCATCCCACTGCACTCCAGACTGAGTGACAGAGTGAGATCCTGTCTCAAAAAACAAAAACAAAATGAAAGAAAAAGAACTTCAAGACTTATAGGGGCCATTAAGAATTTAATTCTTGGCTGGGCACAGTGGCTCATGCTTGTAATACCAAAACTTTGGGAGGCCGAGGCAGGCGGATCATGAGGTCAGGAGTTCGAGACCAACTTGACCAACAGGGTGAAACCCCGTCTCTACTAAAAGTACAAAAATTAGCCAGGCGTGATGGCGCACTCCTGTATTCCCAGCTACTGAGGAGGCTGAGGCAGGAGAATCGTTTGAACCTGGGAGGCAAAGGTTGCAGTGAGCTGAGATCACGCCACTGCACTCCAGCCTGGGTGATAGAGTGAGACTCCCTCTCAAAAAAAAAAAAAAAAAATTTAATTCTTGTCCATCAATAATTTCTGAGTTGGGTGCAGTGACTCATATCTATAATCCCAACACTTTGGGAGGCCTAGGCAGGAGGACTGCTTGAGCCCAAGAGTTCAAAACCAGCCTAGACAACATAGTCAGACCCTCATCTCTACAAAAAGAATTTTTAATCAGCTGGAGGTGGTGGCACACACCTGTGGTCCCAGCTTCTCAGGAGGCTGAGGTGGAAGGATCGCTGGAGCCCAGGAATTCTAGATTGCATTGAGCTATGATCATGCCACTGCACTTTAGCCTGGTGACAGAGTGAGACACTGTCTCGAAATAAAAGAAAAATGAATTCCTGTTCATACTCTGAACATTCTTCCTCCAACATATACATGCGAGCATACTTAGAAAATGTTCTTTTCAAAAGAAACTATCCACGGAGTAAACAACCTACAAATGAGAGAAAAATTTGCAAACTGCACATCCAACAAATGTCTAATATCCAGAATGGATAAGGAACTTAAACAATTGAACAAGCAAGAAACAGCCACATTGAAAAATGGGCAAATGACATGAATAGACACTTGCCAGAAGACAACATGTAAGCGACCAACAAATGTATGAAAAAATGCTCCATATCACTAATCATCAGAGAAATGCAAATCAAAACCACAATGATATACTATCTTACACCAGTTAGAATGGCTGTTAATGAAAAGTCAAAAAACAACAGATGCTTTTGAGACTGTGGAGAAAGGGGAACACTTATACGTTATTGGTGGGAGTATAAATTAGTTCAGCCACTGTGGAAAGTAGTTTGGAGATTTCTCAAATAACTTTAAACAGAACTACGATTTGACCCATCAATCCTATTACTGGGTATATATCCAAAAGGAAACAAATAATTCTACCAGAAAGACACAGGTCTCTGTTTTTTACAGCACTATCCACAATAGCAAAGATATGGAATCAACCTAATTGCCTATCAGCAGTGGACTGGATATACAAAATGTGTTACATGGCCGGGCGCGGTGGATTACACCTGTAATCCCAGCACTTTGGGAGGCTGAGGTGGGCGGATCACCCAAGGTCAGGAGTTCTAGACCAGCCTGAGCCAACATGGAGAAACCCCATCTCTACTAAAAATACAAAATTAGCTGGGTGTGGTGGTGCATGCCTGTAATCTCAGCTACTCGGGAGGCTGAGGCAGGAGAATCTCTTGAACCTGGGAGGCGGAGGTTGCGGTGAGCTGAGATTGTGCCATTGCACTCCAGCCTGGGCAACAAGAGCGAAATTCCATCTCAAAAAGAAAAAGAAAATGTGTTACACATACACCATCGAATACTACACAGCCATAAAAAAGAATGAAATCATGTCCTTTGCAGCAACATGGATGGAGCCGGAGTAGGTTATGCTAAGCAGGAACAGAAAAAACCAAATACCACATTTTCTCACTTTATAAGTGGGACGTAAACGTCGGGTACTCATGGACATGAAGATGACAGCAGTAGAAACTAGGGACTACTAGAGTGGGGAGAGAGGGAGAAGGGCAAGGGCTAAAAAACTAACTGTTGGGTACTATGCTCATTACCTGAGTAACAGGATCATTTGTACCTCAGACCTCAGCATCATACTATAAATCCAGATAACAAACTTGCACATGTACCCCTGAGTTTAAAATAAAAGAGACCGCCGGGCGCGGTGGCTCAAGCCTGTAATCCCAGCACTTTGGGAGGCCGAGACGGGCGGATCACGAGGTCAGGAGATCGAGACCATCCTGGCTAACACGGTGAAACCCCGTCTCTACTAAAAAATACAAAAATACTAGCCGGGCGAGGTGGCGGGCGCCTGTAGTCCCAGCTACTCAGGAGGCTGAGGCAGGAGAATGGCGTCAACCCGGGAGGCGGAGCTTGCAGTGAGCTGAGATCCGGCCACTGCACTCCAGCCCAGGAGACACAGCAAGACTCCGTCTCAAAAAAAAAAAAAAAAAAAAAAAGAAAAAATAAAAGAGACCAGGTACCACATGGCTCACACCTGAAATCCCAACACTTTGGGAGGCTGAGACGGACAGAGAGCCCAAGAGTTCAAGACCAATGTGGTGAAACCCTGTCTCTACAAAAAGTATAAAAAATTTAGCCAGGCATCGTAGTGCGCACCTCAGGAGGGTA
This sequence comes from Piliocolobus tephrosceles, assembly GCF_002776525.5. Lineage (NCBI taxonomy): Eukaryota > Metazoa > Chordata > Mammalia > Primates > Cercopithecidae > Piliocolobus > Piliocolobus tephrosceles. The sequence continues at coordinate 88,967,592 of NC_045444.1, forward strand.
AGGTGAGAAGATTGTTTGAGCCTGGGAGGCGGAAGTTACAGTGAGCCAATATCTTGCCACTGCACTCCAGCCTGGGCAACAGAGCAAGATGATGTCTGAAAAATAAATAAGGATAGGCACAGTGGCTCACGCCTGTAATCCCAACACTTTGGGAAGCCAAGGTGGGTGGATCACCTGAGATCAGGAGTTGGAGAACAGTCTGGCCAACATGGTGAAACCCCATCTCTACTAAAAATACAAAAACAATTGGCCGGGCATGGTGGCAGGTGCCTGTAATCCCAGCTGCTTGGGAGGCTGAGGCAGGAGAATCAACAAGAGCGAAACTCCATCTCAAAAAAGAAAAATAAGTAAATAAATAAAAGAAAAAAATGTTCTTTTGATTCTAGGGCATTTTCAGACTTTTTAAAGCCCATTTATGGACCTTAGGTTAAGAATCTCTTAGCTAGGCTATATTTTCCTTGTATTTATTTTGTTTAAGTGAACTACAGTGCATCATTAATTGTTTTTAATTTTTAATTTTTGTGTGTACATAGTAGTGTATATTATTAGGTACATGAGTTTTGTTGTTGTTGTTGTTTGTTTTTTTGAGACAAGTCTCGCTCTGTTCCCCAGGCTAGAGTGCAATGGCACAATCTCAGCTCACTGCATCCTCTGCCTCCCTGGTTCAAGCAATTCTCCTGCCTCATCCTCCCAAGTATTATAGGCATGCGCCCAGCTAATTTTTGTAATTTTAGTAGAGATGGGGTTTCACCATGTTGGCCAAGATGGTCTCGATCTCCTGACCTCAGGTGATCCGCCTACCTCCGCCTCCCAAAGTGCTGGGATTACCGACATGAGCCACTGTGCCTGGCTGGCTTTCGTTTCAAAGTCACCTCATTGTCCATCATGCCAGTCAGGGAAAAGTAAGGGAAGGTAAAAGGAATTGTCCCTTTCTGTCTCCAGAAGTCCCACTCCTATGCTTGTTTGTTTCCCAGAACCTAGTCCACATTTAGTTCCAAAAGAGGCTGGGAATATAGTTGTTGTTGTTGTTGTTTCCTGCTTGCATTGCTGCCTCAAATAATATTGGGTTCTGTTACTAGGTAGGAAGAGAAGAATACATTGTGGGGTTTAGTCTTTGCTCGTGTTTCAGAGCTATGTAGTTATATTCCTTGTTACAACTGTGCTCTTCCTCACCTTTCATGCATATTTTTGCTAGTTGTTCAGAGCATCTTTTTTTTTTTGAGACAGAGTTTAGCTCTTGCTGCTCAGGCTGAAGTGCAATGGTACTATCTCAGCTCACTGCAACCTTAGCCTCCCGGGTTCAAGCAATTCTCCTGCCTCAGCCTCCCGAGTAGCTGGGATTACAGGCATGCGCCACCACGCCCAGGTAATTTTGTATTTTTAGTGGAGATGGGGTTTCTCCATGTTGGTCAGGCTGATCTTGAACTCCTGACCTCAGGTGATCTGCCCGCCTTAGCCTCCCAAAGTGCTGGGATTACAGGTATGAGCCACCGCGCCCAGCCTGGAGCATCTCTTTAATACATTTGCTTTCTCAGTTTGTTTCAATATACACCTCACCTCATAGACACCCCTAAGTTAACTTTGCTATAATTCTGTCTTTGTGCTTTCTTCTACCCTCATCCCTTGCTGCATTTTCTTGTCATATTATAGCCTTGACATTATTTTTTTAATCTCTCTGACATCTTTAGTGAAGAGAACTTTAATATATCAGTTTCTTAGATCTTTGTTCCATTGTATATTAGCGTGGATCATCTTTTCTAGCTGATACTTCATGTATAAATAATTTATCCTGAATAATTTACCAGTTCATTTATCTTGACATCTTGCTTCTCCTAAATACAGAATTGTCCAAAGTATTGCCTGTGTCAGCAACTTGATGCACTTACTGTAGTGCTTTAGCACATTAACCACTGGACTGTGTCCACTTAGCTCTTAAATATTATACTGCCTTTAAAATGTTGGCTTAGCACAGAACTTAAAATACCATCCTAATCTCCCTTTTCAAGGCTTGCATAATTTAGCAAGGTTTCAAGTCAAATGTAGGCTGAAAAGAATGATTGCCATCGGATAGAAGTTTTATTTAAACAGAACAGTTACTCTGAAACATTAGCTAATGTTACCACTAAATAAGGGTAATAGTCACCTTTTTAAAAACTGAGTACATAGATGCTGCTATTGCATGTAAATATAGTAGCTATTTGAATTTATGGGATTTTTTTTTTTTTTTTTTGAGACAGAGTCTCATTCTGTTGTCCAAGCTGTAGTGTAATGGCATAATCTCAGCTCACTGCAACTTCCGCCTCCTGGGTTCAAGTGATTCTCCTGCCTCAGCCTCCCAAGTAGCTGGGATTACAGACACCCACCCTCATGCTGGGCTAATTTTTTGTATTTTTAGTAGAGACAAGGTTTCACCATGTTGGCCAGGGTGGTCTCAAACTCCTGACCCTAGGTGATCCATCTGCCTCAGCCTCCAAAAGAGCTGGGATTACAGGCGTGAGCCACAGCGCCTGCCCAGAATTTATGTTTTTTACCTGATTATTTAAAAGATATTCCCTGGCCAGGCACCGAGGCTCACGCCTGTAATCCCAGCACTTTGGGAGGCCAAGGTGGGTGGATCATGAGGTCAAGAAATCGAGACCATTCTGGCCAACATGGTCAAACCCTGCCTCTACTAAAAATACCAAAAAATTAACTGGGCATGGTGGCACGTGCCTGTAGTTCCAGCTACTCAGGAGGCTGAGGCAGGAGAATCGCTTGAATCCGGAAGGCAGAGGTTGCAGTGAGCTGAGATTGCTGCCACTGCACTCCAGCCTGGGCGATGGAGCGAGACTCCATCTCATAAATAAATAAATAAATAAATAAATAAATAAATAAATAAATAAATAAATAAATAAATAAATAAATAAAT
>NC_045444.1:88970509-89107925 GCF_002776525.5 Piliocolobus tephrosceles
AATAAATAAATAAATAAATAAATAAATAAATAAATAAATAAATAAATGAATAAATAAATGAAATTCCCAAGTACAGATGTTTCTTGACTTACAATGGGATTACATCCCAATGAACTGATTATAAATTGTCTGGGCATGGTAGTTCATCTCTGTAATCCCAAGCACTTTAGGAGGCCGAGGCAGGAGAATCAAACTCCTGAGCTCAGAAGTTTGAGACTAGCCTTGTCAACGTAGTGAGACCCCGTCTCTACAAAAATAAAAAAATTAGCTGGGTGTGGTGGCATGCACCTGTAGTCCCAGCTATTTAGGAGGCTGAGGTAGGAGGATTGCCTGAGCCCAGGAGGTCAAGGCTGCAGTGAGCCAAGATCTTGCCACTGTACTCCAGCCTGAGCAACAGAGTGAGACCCTGTTTTTAAAAAAATGAAAGAAAAAAAAAAAGATCATGAGTTAGAAATATTGTAAGTTGAAAATGCATTTAATACGTTTAACCTACTGAACATCATAACTTAGCCTAAACTATCTTAAATATACTCGGAACACTTAATTAGCCTACAGTTGGCCAAATCATCCAGTACAAAGTCTACTTTATAATAGATTGAGTATCTCATGTGATTTATTGAATACTGTTCTGAAAGTGAAAAAAAGGAATGAAGTATGGTTTCTACTGATTGTTTACTGCTTTCACACCGATGTAAAGTTGCGAAATCATAAATCAAACCATCTGTAAGTGAAAGATCATCTGTATGCCTATACTATACTATTTTTACTTGAAGTGCTCTTTCACTGAATTCTGTCCTTCCCAGCATCTTCAGATATAACTTTGTTAATTAGGGTAGAAATTTGGTAGTAAGGAATTACACTGTTATTACTTATTCAGCTGTTTGTTGCTTCAGAATAAGGAAGAATTGAACCTATTTATTTATTTGTAATAAGATCTCCCTATGAATTTTTTCCATATTATAATAGCAACGCATGCTTATTACCAATGAAATAGCAGACCAAAAAATAGATACAGACAACTCAGACTTCACCAGAAAATTACTGTTAAGTAGTTTGTATATAGTCTTTCATGTCGTTGGGAGGGCAGGTGGATAGCACTGGCAATATGTGTGTATAAATATCCATAGATTGACTATTTTTGTTTGGGTTTTAAAAATATATATATAACTAATATTTTGTTGTGCTTTCCTTTGAGATATTTGCCTACTGCAGTATTCTGCCCATGGCAGAATTTTTGTATGTTCCACCCTTCTTCCACACCCAAATAAAGAAAATTAAAATGAGTACAGAGGGGAGTTTGAAAGGGAAAACTTGTCTCAAAAGGGCAGTCTGTAGTTCTACCCATTAATTTGGTATTATTATATGAATATATTCCAGTGTTTCCATGAGTTTTCCTATATAAATATTAGTTCAAGATTGTACGACATATACTTACGTTGTGGCTTTATCCAGAGTAAGAAATGCAGCTCTTGCAGTAACTGAGTAGGAGCCAAGGTAATACAAATTTTGGAAGACTGGAGAATAGGAAGTGAGTAAGGGAGGAAATGGAAAGAAATCAACTCTGAGGTGAAGAAACTTGGTAATTCCTATTTTTTCTTCAAATTGTACTGTTGGTTAATTTTTTTATATCAAGGATTATTATTATTTATAGTTGCATTATTGGTGAAATTGCATTTGAATGCTCATTAATGACAGTAATACATCTCAATACTGAGTCTATTTGTGCCAAAATACAAATCCTCAGTAAATGTATTGACTTTGTTCTTATTGCTCTGTTTTTCTCTATACCTAGGCAGATATTTTAAATTTCAGAAATTGTGCTATAGAATTTTTTTTCAGTTCCAGAGCTATGGTTTTATTTAATATAAGGTTTATATAAGATTTCCTTACATAAAAGAAAAATATAATGTAATTATATTTGGTGAGAGGCTTAGGTTAGATTCATTCTTTCAGTCAGCAAGCATTTACTGTGGGTCTACTCTGTGCCAAACCTTTTGAAGTCAGGTAAAAGATGTTCTCTTTCCGCCTTCATGGAACCTGTAGTCCTATGATAAGGATAAAAAAGCAATAGAAGGAGCATAACACTACTTTGCTTCTATAAAATCAGAAAAACAAGTTTTCATATCTTGGTGAGAGATACCACTTGTTTCTCCAAACCATTGTAAAACTATTTCTGGTTAGATTTGAAAAGCTGAGGTGGGCTTAGAGATATGGCTAAACCTCAGGGCAGAATTGGAATATGCTGTCACAGATTTGATCTGTTAAGCCATAGGAGAGCAGTTGAAGATTTACATTAAAATTTTGGAGCTCCATTCGTTTTTCACTGATACTTATTTTAGACAAGCAGACTTCTTTTTTTTGTGTGTGTGTGTGTTTATACCAAATATTCCTTTCTATATTGCCTCCTTTTACAGCCTTATACCATACATGAAGAAAAAAAAAAAAACAAGTGCATGTTAGAATCTGAAGCGGCAGCATGTTTGTTAGTTTAAATGTTTAATTAACTATACATGCAACAGGAGTTATATTATAAAATATATTAGAAAATAGTGATGAGTGTGAGTTGAAATTTTGATTTGTCTTTTTTTGTTATTAGAAAATTAATGGACAGAAAAATAACACTACTTCTATATTTATGTATGTTCATTTCATGTTCAGTAGTCCCTTTTACTCCTTGATAAATATTTGAAATTATCCAAACAGATCATTATAAACCTGCAATTTCCCATCGAGATTTAAACAGCAGAAATGTCCTAGTGAAAAATGATGGAACCTGTGTTATTAGTGACTTTGGATTGTCCATGAGACTGACTGGAAATAGACTGGTGCGCCCAGGGGAGGAAGATAATGCAGCCATAAGCGAGGTGAGTGCATACAAAAGGTATCACACTGATGTACTTTGAAATGATAATGAATTTAATTCAAACATCTACTGGCCGTGCGTGGTGGCTAACGCCTGTAATCCCAGCACTTGGTAGGCCCAAGTGGGTGGATCACCTGAGGTCAGGAGTTCGAGACCAGCCTGGCCAACATGGTGAAACCCTGTCTCTACTAAAAATACAAAAATTAACCGGATGCAGTGGCACGCACCTGTAATCCCAGCTACTCGGGAGGCTGAGGCAAGAGAATTGCTTGAACCTAGGAGGCGGAGGTTGCAGTGAGCCGAGATTGTGCCACTGCACTCCATCCTGAGGACAGAGTGAGACTCAGGACAATTATCCTCATATACTGCCAGTTATAGAATACTAGGAATTACAAAATTAGGAAATATAAAATACATCTCATAAAGGCCTTTGTAAAGTTCATTAGTTTATTTTGGAACTCACTGCCATTCCAAGTCATTTTTACAAGCGTTAGGAACAAATTTGTAGGAACTGATTTTTGAGGCAAGGGTAAAGTTACCAAATTTAAAATAACTAACAGTCCATCTTCTGATAATCACCATTATCATGCGGAATATATCCTTCCCAACTTTGTTCTCTGCATTCATATATACTTGTCTGTACACAACATATATGTATTTTTGTGATTTTATTTATTTATTTATTTTAAGATGGAGTTTCACTTTTGTTGCCCAGGCTGGAGTGCAATGGTGCCATCTCAGCCCACCGCAACCTCTGCCTCCCAGGTTGAAGCAATTCTCCTGCCTCAGCCTCCTGAGTAGCTGGGATTACAGGCATGTACCACCATGCCCGGCTAATTTTTGTATTTTAGTGGCTACGGGGTTTCTCCATGTTAGTCAGGGTAGTCTTGAACTCCTGACCTCAGGTGATCCACCCTCCTCGGCCTCCCAGAGTGCTGCAGTTATGGGTGTGAGCCACCACACCCAGCTGTATTTTTTTTTTTTTTTTTGAGAAGGAGTCTCTCTCTGTCTCTCAGGCTAGAGTGCAGTGGCACGATCATGGCTCACTGCAAGCTCCACCTCCCGGGTTCACACCATTCTCCTGCCTCAGCCTCCCCAGTAGCTGGGACTACAGGCGCCTGCCACCACGCCTGGCTAATTTTTTATATTTTTTTAGTAGAGACGGGGTTTCACCATGTTAGCCAGGATAGTCGCTATCTCCTGACCTCGTGATCCACCCGCCTTGGCCTCCCAAAGTGCTAAGATTACAGGCATGAGCCACCGCACCCGGCCACCCAGCTGTATTTTTGTGAATTTTAAAAGATATTAAGTTAAAAAAAATATATTAAATTGTATATGTATTGTTTTGCATTTTTTTCACTGTGTCTTACAGATTATTTATGTTGATATGCATAGGAAAGTCTAGCTCATTCTTTTTGATTGATTAATAGTATTCACTAAAATGGGTTTACCACAGTTTAATTATTCAGGAAGGGCATTTTATAGGTAAAAAATAAGTTATAGAAAGGTTTAATGACATGGTTAGGGTCAAATAACATTGACATGACTAAGATGTACATACAACTTCTGGTCTAATGTCTGTTCTTCAGAATATGCTACATTCTCTCTCTAAAAAATATCACTCTAATTTATCAGGTTGGCACTATCAGATACATGGCACCAGAAGTGCTAGAAGGAGCTGTGAACTTGAGGGACTGTGAATCAGCTTTGAAACAAGTAGACATGTATGCTCTTGGATTAATCTATTGGGAGATATTTATGAGATGTACAGACCTCTTCCCAGGTAAAAACTACTGTCAAAAGTTGGTATGTTTTGAATTGAAGCAGTTATATCTTCTTTCTCTACCTATAGTACATAACTCAACTTTTATGTAAGTATCTTTTTACTTTCATTTAAACCTTTAGTTCATTGCCATCTAGTGTTTAGAAACATTATTAGCAGAAGGATGCAAATTAGGAATTTCTTTTTTTTAGCGTACTCTAGGTTTTCTTCTGAGTGCAATTTAATTAATTGCCAATAATAGCTTATCTAACTGTGTTTTGTTTGGTCTCTGATTGCTTTAGCAGTCAACATTTTCCTTATGCACCATCTGAGTGTTTGAGACAAGCTATACTTAGGATGTTTACTGAGTTGACCCCATAAGGAATTAGAAGCAATGAACTGTTTGTAAGCACTTTTTCCTTTTTCTTTTTTTCATGCTCCCTTTCTCCCTCCTTCCTTCTTTCCTTCTTTCTTCCTTCTTTCCTCTTCTCCTCTCACCTTATCTCCTTCTCTTCCTCCTCTTTCCTCTTCTTACTTCCTTTCAATGAAAGAATACTCATTGACCAGGTGCGGCGGCTCATGCCTGTAATCCCAGCACTTTGTGAGGCCAAGGCTTACGGATCACGTGAGGTCAGGAGTTCGAGACCAACCTGAACAATATGATGAAACCTTGTCTCTACTAAAAATACAAAAATTAGCCAGGCGTGCTGGCATGCACCTGTAATCCTAGCTATTCAGGAGGCTGACATAGGAGAATCACTTGAACCTGGGAGGCGGAGGTTGCAGTGAGCCAAGATCTCACCATTGTACTCCAACCTGGGCAACAAGAGCAAAACTGTCTTTAAAAAAAAAAAGACCAGGCACGGTGGCTCACACCTGTAATCCTAGCACTTTGGGAGGCCGAGGCAGGCAGCTCATGAGGTCAAGAGTTCGAGAACAGCCTGGCCAATATGGTGAGACCCCGTCTCTACTAATCATACAAAAATTAGCCAGGCGTGGTGGCAAGCACCTGTAGTCCCAGCTACTTGGGAGGCTGGGGCAGAAGAATTGCTTGAGCCCAGTAGGCGGAGGTTGCAATGAGCCGAGATCACACCATGGCGCTCTAGCCTGGGTAACAGAGCAAGACTCTGTCTCAAAAAGAGAGAAAGAATACTCATTCAAGTGAATGTTTGAGACTTACTTGAAATAGCCAAATGAATTTCTAGTTTTCCTCCCCTTCTTAGGGATTACATCATTATAGTATCATCTAAAAACTTTATAAATCTGGCATTGCATTCTTCTAGGTGCTATACAGATGATTTGATCTGTGTGGCCACTGCCTTTTAGGAGTAACACCTTTGAAAGCATAGAAAAAGGAACAAGCATTGGACAAATTTATGAAATGGAGCTATTTAATTTATAAAGATTAATAGTGGAGTTGAATTGTTTGGCTTTAAAGACCGCACTACACATTAGTTTATATATATCAAGTATGTGTGTGTATATACATATAATTTTTTTAAGTGCCAGAGCCTCACTCTGTCAGCTAGGCTGGAATGCAGTGGTGTGATCACAGCCCCCTACAGTCTTGACCTCCCCAGGCTCAGGTGATCCTCCCACCTCAGCCTCTTAGTAGCTGGGACTACAGGCATGCACCACCAAGCCTGCTTCATTTTTATATTTTTTTTGTAGAGACAAGGTTTCGCCGTGTTGCTCAGGCTAGTCTCAAACTCCTGGGCTCAAGTGATTCGCCCACTTCAGCCTCCAAAAGTGCTGGGGTTACAAGAGTGAGCCACTGCACCAGGCCAAACATTAGTTTGTAATTCAAAAATATAATGAAATAAATAAGTGATTATTTAGATTAAGTACAGGTCAATCAGTTATCTAGAAGTATATTTTCTAGTTAATTAAAAGTACAGAGATTCAATTGAGGCATTTTTCTGAAAATAGCAGTAATTGCAGTAGTATCAGCAAGTACTTTTTTTGGCCGGGTGTGGTGGCTCACACCTGTAATCCCAGCACTTTAGGAGGCCAAGGCAGGTGGATCATCTGAGGTTGGGAGTTCGAGACCAGCCTGACCAACATGGTGAAACCCTGTCTCTAGTAAAAATACAAAATCAGCTGGGTGTGGTGGCGCATGCCTGTAATCCCACCAGTTGGGAGGCTGAGGCAGGAGACTCGCTTGAACCTGGGAGGCGGAGGTTGCAATGCTGAGATTGCACCATTGCGCTCCAGCCTGGGCAACAAGAGCGAAACTTGGTCTCAAAAAAAAAAAAATACCAAGTACTTTTTTTGTTTTGTTTTTTACAGACAGGGTCTCACTCTTGCTCAGACTGGAGTGCCGTGGTGCAATCATAGCTCAATGCAGCCCTGAATTCTTGGGCTCAAGCAGTCCTCCTGCTCAGCCTCCTGAGTAGCTAGGACTACAGGTGCATGCCACCACGCCCGGCTAATATTTCATTTTTTGTCGAGACAGGGTTTTGCTGTATTGCCCAGGCTGGCCTCGAACTCCTGGGCTCAAGTGATCCTCCTGCCTCGGCCTCCCAAAATGCTGAGATTACAGGCATGAGCCACCACACCCATACCCACAAGTATTGTATTATTAGAACTTTGACCACAGTTTGGTAATTTCTTTGTTAATAGTCTCATGTAGGATTTTTGTTTCAGAAGCATATCTGACTGAAATTATTTTTTCATCAGATTAGTATACTGCTACAAGCAATATTTTTTGAAAAACTGTGTTCAAAGAATGACTATTGCTTTTGATCTGATAAATAATAAAGAATGATATCAAATGTTTAAAGAGGGAAAGGCAATTAAATCTTGTTTTCAGAAGATTATTTTAGCAAATATGTAGAATTAATTAAAATAGAAATAGAACTAGAAGGGGCTTAAAAAAGGAAAAAGAAATTGAGAGTTATTGTTTAGTGGGTACAGAGTTTCAGTTTGGGAAGATGAAACAGTTCTAGAAATGGATAGTGGTAATGGTTGTACAATAGTGTGAATGTACTTAATACCACAGAATGATACACTTAAAAATGGTTAAAATGGTCAGTTTTATGTTATGTATATTCTACCACAATAAAAGAAAGAAAAAGGAATAAGAAGAGAGTTGCTTTAAAATACCCTGTAATCTTGGATATGGAAATGGGGAGAGGCAAATCTGGGAGAAAATGCAGAGAAGAAATCTGTACTTGTGGTTATCTGTTAAAAGAATGGGATTCAGGCCAGGTGCAGTGGCTCATGCCTATAAACCCAGCACTTTGGGAGACTGAGGGGACGTGGATCATGAGGTCAGGAGTTCAAGACCAGCCTGGCCAACATGGTGGAACCCTGCTCTACTAAAAATAGAAAAATTAGCCAGGTGCAGTGGTGCGCACCTGTAATCCCAGCTAGTTGGGAACCTGAGGCAGGAGAATCGCTTGAACCTGGGAGGCAGAGGTTGCAGTGAGCCGAGATCGCGCCACTGCACTCCAGCCTGGGCGACAGAGCAAGACTCCATGTCAAAAAATAAAAAAGAATGAGATTCAAAGGAATTGAGAAATATTCAGAGGTTGGCTGGGCACGGTGGCTCAGGCCTGTAATCCTAGCACTTTAGGAGGCCGAGGCAGGTGGATCACCTGAGGTCAGGAGTTCGAGACCAGCCTGACCAACATGGTGAAACCCCATCTATACTAAAAATACAAAAAAATTAGCCAGGCTTGGTTGTGAGCGCCTGTAATCCCAGCTACTCGGGAGGCTGAGGCAAGAGAATTGCTTGAACCGGGGAGGCAGAGGTTGCAGTGAGCAGAGATCACGCCACTGCACTCCAGCCTGGGTGACAAAGCGAGACTCTGTCTCAAAAAAAAAAAGTGAGGGTGAGGGTGACAACCAGAAACTTAGAAATATTGATATACATTAGAAAGATGAGTTAATCATGGATACTTTTTGATGGAGTATTGACAGATAACTAAATAAATTTTTAAAGACAATTAAAAATAATAAGATGGAAATTTAAGATTAAAATGGTTATTTGGAAGTTGTCTACATAGAGATGGTAACTGAGAACTTATGAGTCGATGCACTCCTTTAACTGGACACATAAAAAGAAAGAAAACTAGGTGAATAATGACTGAATATTGGGGTACTACCCCCATGAAGTAGGTTAATTAAGAAGACAAATGATCAGATAAATAGTGAGAAAACTGAAAAATTCTAATGCCTTGTAAGTCAGTATTAGAAAATTTTAAGAACTAAGATTTCAGTGTGAGGAAGCTGATTAAAAAATAAAAATAAAAAACTGCCCAAGATTGATGGCAATAGATGTAATTGAAAGGTCAAGAGGAAACAGAACTGAGGAATGATTTTTGAATTTGAATAGGAGTAGGTCATTGGTATTCTTAGAAGAGTTTCTGTGGAATTTAGAAGACAGAAATCATGTTACAGAGTGTATATAGGAGGGGAAAGTATTTTAAAAGCACAGTCAAGGGATACAAGGCACTCTTGAAAATTTTAACAATTAAATGAGGTGGAAGTAGAAAAAAAAGGATCATATAAATATATTAATAAACCTAGAGAATAGTGTATAATAGTTATAAAATTCTTGTAAAACATTTTTTAAACTTTTATGATATGCCTCAAAATGCAGTATGTGCTGTATTATTAAATGGAAACACTATGTAATGAAGGTTACTTCTCTATAAAATGTTAGTAAAATAAATGAATTATTGGTATTACAGAGGAAGAGTGAAATGCTACAAAGTTTAAACGGAAGAGGGAGAAGGAAGAAAAAAGGGAGAGATAGAAAAAGGAAGAAAGAATAAGTGTAATTTGAGAAGGGAGCTAAAAAAAGGTCTCTAACTGATAGAGACATAGTTAACAAGTGGCAAATGGGATGAGAAGCAGGGAATGGTATCTGATAGTGCTAGATATTACTATAAGATATTTTGGGCAGTTCTAAAGAAAATGAGATTATAAACTTTCCTTGAGCAATCCAGCAATAGTAAGGAAATCCAGTAAGGTTTTAAGGAAATCCAGTAAGGTTAATATCTTTCATGATGATGATTTTTGTCATTAACATTCACCTTTGTATCTCTAATACCTAACCCTAAGTTAGCGCTACACAAGTTTCTGTTGAATAATTAGATTTTGAACTGTGAAGATTTAGTGGAAATTTATCTGGTAATTATTAACTATTGCATTCATAAAAGATTGTGCTTCAATTTCCTTTAGCAAGTTTTAAAATTTTAATTTGGACCTAATTTTTTAAAAGAGTAAAATTGGCCGGGCGCGGTGGCTCAAGCCTGTAATCCCAGCACTTTGGGAGGCCGAGACGGGCGGATCACGAGGTCAGGAGATCGAGACCATCCTGGCTAACACGGTGAAACGCCGTCTCCATTAAAAAATACAAAAAACTAGCTGGGCGAGGTGGCGGGCACCTGTAGTCCCAGCTACTCGGGAGGCTGAGGCAGGAGAATGGCGCAAACCTGGGAGGCGGAGCTTGCAGTGAGCTGAGATCCGGCCACTGCACTCCAGTCCGGGCGACAGAGCGAGACTCCATCTCAAAAAATAAAATAAAATAAAAAAAATAAAAAGGATAAAATTGTGAACTTTTAGTTATTCTACTAAACCAGCATTTGAAAAAAAAAAATAATAACACTTGGAAGGTATGTGTTTGTGTTGTGTGTGTGTCTCAGAGACAGATCAGATACATTAGTAAATATCTTGCAGTTCACAGATGGTATAGGGTAAGGTTTTATCACATGGGGTTTCAAGGAAGAAAGTGATATACTAACTGGCATGATTATTAAATCCTTTAATTTTATCTCTCAAGTTCAATGTTGATGTTATTGATCAACACTAAGTATCTGCTTAAATATTTACAGTATGTGAAAATCACTTGTATTTATACATAGGCAGTATTACAATAAACTTGGGCAATGCTACATAGATAATAGAATTAATCTTTGTAAATCTTTTTTAATACTGGTGGAGGGCAAGTATTTATGGGTTGTTTTGAGTATTCAGATAGAAACATAAAACTTAAATGAAACGTAAACTTATTTGTAATGTGGTTTCCATCTGGGTCATTATAACTTTGTGTTATCTCCATGTGAGTGATATAAGGAAGGCGGCAGACATTGCCATTTTGCTTACAGGAAGTCTAAAACAGAATAGTTAAATGACTTTTCCAAGGTCAAGATGAAGCCAAGATTAGAACCTAAATGCCTTATCCTCCTCTGTCTTGATGTTCTTCCTTCTAATTTATCTTGTCATTTTAATAGGGTGGGAGGATGGGTAAAGAGACAGGAACAATCTCTCATTCTGTGTTCTTTTCCATGATTTCTACTAGATCATTGGTTTTCTCAGTGTTGGTCCCAGGGATCCTCTATGTGGTTCAAAATATTATATACATAAACTTAATTGTCTTTCTTTTTTTTTTTTTTTTTTTTTTTTTTGAGATGGAGTCTCGCTATCACCCAGGCTGGAGTGCAGTGGCCAGATCTCAGCTCACTGCAAGCTCCGCCTCCCAGGTTCACGCCATTCTCCTGCCTCAGCCTCCCGAGTAGCTGGACTACAGGCGCCCGCCACGTCGCCCAGCTAGTTTTTTGTATTTTTTAGTAGAGACGGGGTTTCACCGTGTTAGCCAGGATGGTCTCGGTGTCCTGACCTTGTGATCCACCCGTCTCGGCCTCCCAAAGTACTGGGATTACAGGCTTGAGCCACCGCGCCTGGCCACTTAATTTTCTTATATTTTGTAAAAATCAAAAGCCTAACATCACAGTTGATTGTGTTTATTGGCAATGAACAGGGTTATTAAATAGTGATAAAATAGTTAATAATATTTAAGTCCATGATCTAAATACTACCTGTTAGTTAAAAGGAATTTTTAGGGCTGGGCACAGTGGCTCACACCTGTAATCTCAGCACATTGGGAGGCTGAGGTGGGAAAATCATTTGAGGGCAGAAGTATGAGACCAGCCTGGCCAACATGGCAAGACCTTATCTCTGAAAAATATTTTTAAAAATTTGCTGGGCATGGTGGCACACTCCTGTAGTCTTAGCTACTAGGGAGGCCACTTGAGTGCAGTAGTTCAAGTTACAGTGAGCTACGATCATGCCACTGTACTCCATCCTGGGCAACAAAGTGAGACTGTTTATTTAAAAAAAAATTTTTTTAAGTATATTGACTTTTCTTTCAAATGACCATTATCATAAATATTTTTGTAACATCTGATACAGTCTGGCTGGACTATAATAGAACCAATGATGTAATGAGACATAGTGACTGTTCAACCCACCCACTTATATTTGGTTCTGTAGGCATATTTGTTGTACTGGGTCCTGGACTTTTTCCTCATCTTTACCCGCCTCCATGTGATCAATGTTCAGGCATGTTTTCAAGTATTAAGTATGCCTTATAAACATAATAGTCTTTTCCCCTGAATTTAGTAATACCAGAAACCATTTAAAAATACCTATCCATCATTGAAACTACCATTTGATTTATCAACAAATATTTGAGACTATTCTAAGCAAAGCATTTATTAATAATGCATTAGACTGGGCGTGGAGGCTCACACCTGTAATCCCAGCACTTTAGGAGGCTGGATCACCTGAGGTCAGGAGTTCAAGACCAGCCTGGCCAACATGGTGAAACCCTATCTCTACTAAAATATGGAAATTATCCAGGCATGGTGGTGTGCACCTGTAATCCCAGCTACTCGGGAGGCTAAGGCAAGGGAATCAGTTGAACCCAGGAGGCAGAGGTTGCAGTGAGCCGAGATCATGCCACTGCACTCCATCCTGGGCAACAGAGTGAGACTCCATCTAAAAAAAAAAAAATCATTAAACCTACAACAACATCTCTTTGGGATTTCCAAATGTGCCTGAAGGGGCTGGAAAAATAAAAAGATTGTGACACAATTTTTTTGCTTACTTGGTATCAGAAATACCCCTGTTATTCTATCATTTATGATAATTGGAAATTTTATTCTGTCATTCTTTTCTACAAATCCACAGGGGAATCCATACCAGAGTACCAGATGGCTTTTCAGACAGAGGTTGGAAACCATCCCACTTTCGAGGATATGCAGGTTCTTGTGTCTAGGGAAAAACAGAGACCCAAGTTCCCAGAAGCCTGGAAAGAAAATAGTCTGGTAAGAAAAAACTAAGTTATTAAAGAGAGGACTTATGACTAAATATGTTTTAATGTTGTTTGAAGCAGAAATAGACTGTTAATAATGTTAATAGTTTTTGGAGTTGCCTAATGCCAGAAATCCAACTTGATTTTTATGATGTTATATGTTTTCAGATTTTTCAATATGAAAAAAAGTCAGTTTTTAGTTCCATTTTGGTTTTTTCCAAGTATAAAGTACTATCTAGAGAGAATAACTAATGTGTCTTAAGTTTGCCAGATTAGGTAGCAGCTAAATTAATTAACATATTAATATTTTAAACATTATTAAAATTCTATCTTACTCTCTTGAGAATAGTACCAAAACTGTTAAGTAGTGCAGGCTTACATAATCAATGGCTAATGAAAATTTAGGCTAGACCTGAAAAAAACCAAGGTGCAACCTATGAATTATGCTTATTAAAAATATAATTCGGCTGGGTGCGGTGGCTCACACCTGTAATCCCAGCACTTTGGGAGGCTAAGGTGGGCAGGTCGCCTGAGCTCAGGAGTTCGGGAACAGCCTGGGCAACACAGTGAAACCCCGTCACTACTAAAATACAAAAAATTAGCCAGGCGTGGTGGCATGCGCCTGTAGTCCCAGCTAGTTGGGAGGCTGAGGCAGGTGAATTGCTTGAACCTGGGATGCAGAGGTTGCAGTAAGCTGAGATCGTGCCACTGCACTCCAGCCTGGGTGACAGAGCGAGACTCTTGTCTCAAAAAAAAAAATATATATATATATATGTACTTCACAACAATGAAATATCTTCAGAATCCCCTGCCATTTGAGTAAGTTGTTACAACACTGAAAACATCTTACAAATTAATTAATACACACTCGTAATCTTTTAGTATAAATAGGATAATCTAATTATCCACTATCATTTCTGAAGTTTTTTTTTTTTACTTAAACACATTTTTTTAATGTCAGTACCTCTAGATATATCTATTTCTCTCCATTTGGTCAGTATTCTGTTGATAAAATCATATAATCATTCTATTGGATGATATATGATAATTATTGTATTAAAAAGGAAATACCTCTCCCTACTATCACGCTCCATAAGTAACTCCCTTTAGCAATCTTTTGGGTTTTCTTTTTTCTTCTAAAAGTTACCATTATAACTTCAAATACTCTATTCTTAAGTTATCTCTCGTTTACTTTCTCCCAGTTTGTAATATTCTATTATTAAACAATTTATGTTTTGTCTGTAAATTCATCTAATATTTAAATAAAATAACGAGATATTTGTAGTATTATGATTATGTAAGCATTCACTACACAAGAAAGGATTGTGCTTGGATTTATAGGAAATAAAAATTCTACATTAGTTACTAAAATCTCCCCTATGCTTTGGGGAGAATGTTTCAAGTTATCATCCATCACTTGAGCCCAGGGGTTTGAGGCTGCAGTGAGCTATGATCACGCCACTGCCCTCCAGCCTGAGTAAGACCCTGTCTCTTTAAAAAAAATGTCATCAAGTCCCAGCTGCTCAGGAGGCTGAGGCAGGAGAATTGCTTGAACCTGGGATGCAGAGGTTGCAGTAAGCTGAGATCGTGCCACTGCACTCCAGCCTGGGTGACAGAGTGAGACCCCATCTCAAAAAAAAAAAAAAAAAAGTCATCATCAAATTATTTCTTTTTGGTTTCTTGTCATCTTTCTTTGTCTTGTTTTTAGGCTATACTCAGACGCAGCATTAAAACTCTCACATCATTCTCTTTCTTGTAAACGATTGTATTTTTAATGAAGTTCCTCCTTAAGTAATGTGTGCTAGTATGTGTATGGTGGTAAACATCATGAATCCTTGCATATTTAAAAATGTTTTTATCTTGCCCTCACACTCGAGTAATAATTTGGCTGGATAGTAGTTTCAATATCATAATTTTCTTCACAACTTTGAAACTGCTACTCCATCATTCTGTAGCCTACATTCTCCATGTGCTGTAGGCCCTAGTCTCCAGTCTAATGAGAATTTCAATGCCAGCCTGAATCATTTCACTGCTTTTTGTTTTGTTATATTTTTGTTTTATCCTCTTAATTTTTTTTTTCTCTATAAGCTTTTAAGACTTTATCACTAGAATTATGTAATTTCGCCTTAATGTTTGTGGGCATGGATCTTTACACACATTTTGCTTGGCACTGGATAGATTTTCAGTTTGAAAATTCAGAAGTTTCTTAAATTCAGAGGAATTTTCTTTTCCTTTCTTTTTTTTTTTTTTTTTTTTTTTTTGAGACAGGGTCTCGCTCTGTCATTCTGGCTGGAGTATAGTAGTGTGATCATGGCTTACTGCAGCTGTGAACTCCTCGGCTTAAGCTATTCTCCTTCTTTAGCCTCCTGAATAGCTGAGACTTCAGGTGCATACCACTTTGCCTGGCTTTTTAAATTTTTGGTAGAGACGGGGTCTCACCTTGTTTCCCAGGCTGGTCTCAAACTCGTGAATTCAAGCAATCCTCCTACCTCAGCTTGTCAAAGTACTGAGATCATAAACATGAGCCATCATGCCTGGCCTGGTATTATTTTTTAAATTATTTTGTACCTTTCAATTCTTCCTTCTGAAATTCCCACTAGACAAATATTGTACCACATGGCATTCTAGGAATCTTTTTTTTTTTCTTGTATTTTCCATTTTTTCTCCCTCTATGTTTTTCTTCCTCCCTTCCCTCTCCCCCTCCCCCTCCTCTCCGCCCCATCTCCCCTTCTGCCTCCCCCTCCCCCTCCCCTCCCCTCCCCACACACCTGGCCTCCCTTACTACATGTTTTAAGATTTACTCAGCTTTATCTGCAAATGACTCATTTAGTTTTCACTATTACCCTTGTATCAGTTATCTATTCATTAAAGTTTTAGCATCCACAATCGTATTTATATGTCCAGAAACTCTTGTTTGCCTTTTCCATAGCAGTCTGTTCTTGTTTTCAGAATGTAATAAGGGTGATTCATTCTAAAGATGTTATTTTTATACTTTATACAAATTAGTTTTCTTGACTATAATAAAAGGACAAAAGGTGAAAAATAAGCAACTAAAATTATTTTACTATATATTTTCACATTTCAATTTTAGATTGTCTTGGTAGGACTAGAATAGTATTTCCATTTTGGATCCTGACTTAAGTGCGGTGACGTCATGTCAGAGAAAGACTAAAGACACATTATAGTTCCCATACAGATTTAGAATGAGCACTGTCTTCATTGGTTATCTTAGTCAGTAGGTTACTTTCAAATTTGGCTTCTGTTTCGAGTCAGATTGAAATATTTAAGTATGTGGCAATTAAAAAGCCTATTGTCAAGCACGTATGTCCAAGATTGCTTCCAAAACTATGCTCCCTGCTATAGGAACTGAGACAGATCTTTTTTTTTTTTTTTTTTTTTTGAGACGGAGTCTTGCTCTGCCGCCCAGGCTGGAGTGCAGTGGCCGGATCTCAGCTCACTGCAAGCTCCACCTCCCGGGTTCACGCCATTCTCCTGTCTCAGCCTCCCGAGTAGCTGGGACTACAGGCGCCCGCCTCGTCGCCCGGCTAGTTTTTTGTATTTTCTATTAGAGACGGGGTTTCACCGTATTAGCCAGGATGGTCTCGATCTCCTGACCTTGTGATCCGCCCGTCTCGGCCTCCCAAAGTGCTGGGATTACAGGCTTGAGCCACCGCGCCCGGCCACTGAGACAGATCTTTAAGAGGTCCCTGACAGCAAGTGAGAGGCTGAGTACTTTACTAGAATTCATCAGAGGTGCCAGCCTCACAATAGAGTATCCCTAAAAGAAAAATCTGTTTGTGAAATTTTATTCTAGTAAAATACAACCTCATCTTCCTTAAATTGTTTTATTTCACCAGCGCAAATGGGATCTATTATTTTGAAATATCTCTTGGCAACCCTATCATTATGAGATATGCATCATATGCATATTTACCTGAAAACTTTTTACTTCCAGCATAGAGTAGGTTGCCAAGTAAGGAATTTATAATACTTGGTTCACTTCCAGGGAATCCATTTAAATCTAATGTGCTACAGTCAATAAACTGCTTCTCTGCAGTGACAATCCAATACTAGAGTTAGGTAGCAAGTACATAGTTTATAAAAAAAGAGAAATGCAGCTATATCTAAAGAAGCCGTTTTTACTTTCACAGTTTCATTGAGATTAAGAAACATTCCTTTGGCCCGGCGCGGTGGCTCACGCCTGTAATCCCAGCACTTTGGGAGGCCAAGGTGGGCAGATCACGAGGTCTGGAGATCGAGACCATCCTGGCTAACACGGTGAAACCCCGTCTCTACTAAAAAGACAAAAAATTAGCCGGGCGTGTTGCTGCGCGCCTGTAGTCCCAGCTACTCGGAGGCTGAGGCAGGAGAATGGCGTGAACCCAGGCGGCGGAGCTTGCAGTGACTGCCAAGGCCAAGATCGCGCCACTGCATTCCAGCCTGGGCGACAAAGCGAGACTCCGTCTCAAAAAAGAAGAAACATTCCTTTAGTAGTAAAACTCAAAATCTTTCAAATATTAATGAATAAAAAAACTAGCTTTAATTTTATAAACTACCAGGGACTCAAACATAGTTTAGTCAATAAAGGGGGGAAGAATAGTTTCCTGATAAAAATGAAAGCATAGAAAATAGTCTAAAGGAAATACAAAATGTTAAACCATAGTTACTCTGAATATTGGGTTAATAAGTGACTTTTTCTTCCTATATGTTTCAGAATTTACAGTAAAAATGAACTGCTTTAACAATCACACACACACAGTTTTGGAGTTTTTGTTTTTGTTTTTGTTTTTTGAGACAGAGTCTCGCTCTGTCACCCAGGATGGAGTGCAGTGGCGCAATCTCAGCTCACTGCAGCCTCTGCCTCCTGGGTTCAAGGGATTCTTCTGCTTCTGCCTCCCTAGTAGCTGGGACTACAGGCACGTGCCACCATGCCTGACTAATTTTTGTATTTTTAGTAGAGATGGGGTTTCACCATATTGGCCAGGCTGGTCTCAAACTCCTGACCCCATGATCCGCCTGCCTCAGCCTCCCAAAGTGCTGGGATTACAGGCATGAGCCACTGTGCCCGGCCAGTTTTTTGTTTTGTTTTGTAGAGACAGGGTCTTACTATGTTGCCAAGACTAGTCTTAAACTCCTGGCCTCAAGCAGGCCTCCCAGAGTGCCGGGATTATAGTCATGAGTCAACATGCCTTGCCCCAACACACAGTTTAATTTTGTTTTATGTTAAAATATTTTAAATTGGTAAAATAAAAAATTATAGGCCACGTTTATTTTAAAGTGGCTTTTTTTCTCCTACATAAAATGTTCAGGTATAATTTGTTTAACTGTACTACCATTCTTCATGTTTTCCATTCTTTCCAGTTTTTTGTCACCCATACTATAGTGCAGGGAGACAATAATAGCTCACTGTAGCCTCAAACTCCTGAAGTGCTGGGATTATAGGTGTGAGCCCAGCCTCTTTTCCAAATGTTTATACTCCATTTCTTAGTCTGTCTTGAATTCTTTTCTCTCCCTTGTTAAAATCACTTGCCTGGCTTTTCTTTATTCCTTAGTGTTAGTTTTGTATGACCTCTTGCAATCAATGGTTTTATCTTAATATATTTTCACATAAAAGGTGGCAACTTAGCCAAGCACAGTGCCTTCTTAGCCAGGCACGGTGGCTCACCCCTATAATCCCAGCACTTTGGGAGGCTGGAGCATGTGGATTACTTGAGGTCAGGAGTTCGAGACCAGCCTGGCCAACATGGTAAAACCCCATCTCTACTAAAAATACAAAAATGAGCTGGGTGTGGTTGTGCATGCCTGTAATCCCAGCTACTCGGGAGGCTGAGGCAGGAGAATCGCTTGAACTCGGGAGGCAGAGGTTGCGGTGAGCAGAGATCACGCCACTGTACTGCAGCCTGGGCAACAGAGCAAAACTCCGTCTCAAAAAAAAAAAAAAAAAGGCAAGGCTCGGCATCTCATGCCTGTAATCCCAGCACTATGGGAGGCCACGGCAGGTGGATTGCTTGAGGTCAGGAGTTCGAGACCAGCCTAGCCAACATGGTGAAACCCCATCTCTACTAAAAATACAAAAAATTAGCTGGACGTAGTGGCAGGTGCCTGTAATCTCAGCTACTCAGGAGGCTGAGGCAGGAGAATCACTTGAACCTGGGAGGTGGAGGTTGCAGTGAGCCGAGATTGCACCACTGCACTCTAGCCTGAGCAACAGAGTAAGACAATGTCTTAAAAAAGAAGAAAAAAAAGGGGGCAACTCTTCCTCAGTTCATGTTTGCCCTCTAGTCTTTCCTTTTGAAGAAATATATAGAAATATATACATTTCAGAAGAAACTACCAGTTCTTTTCACATATTTTTAGTTTTTCCATTTTCTCTTTTGGACAAAATCTACAGACTTCTTCTGTGATATAGAATTCAACATTTTAAATCCTTTTTGTCTGACACAACCCACATTAAGAAATACAACTTCAGCCAGGTACAATAGTGCACACTTGTAGTCCAAGCTACACAGGAGGCTGAGTGAGGAGGATCGCTTGAGCCTAGGAATGTGAAGCTGTAGTAAACTGTGATCCCACCTGTGAATAACCACTGCACTCCAGCCTGGGCAACATAGTGAGACCCCATCTCAAAAAAAGCACCAAGTTTACATCATTACGTAGTATAATACTTAACCTTACTACCTCCTCTATATCCTAGTGTTTTCTGTTCTAGTCTAGAGCATTTCAGTTTGGGTTAGAGTTGTTTTTTTAAACCACTGAGCTGGTTTTATGACCCACCGACGAGATCCAGCTTGCATTTTCCTTCCTTTGGGTAGGAAAGATTGAAAAAGCTCCTTGTTTATCTTTTCTATTCTTTTTTTTTCCCCTTACTTGTCTTTCCTCATCAATGTTAATAATGTCACTCCCTTTAACTCATTTACACAAGCATTAAGGTATCATTATTTACCTATTCCTAGAGTTAGAGTCCCCTTCCAAAGGACGCATCAGATTTTGCCTAAATATTTGTTTTCCATTCTGATTTATTCTCAATTTTGTATACATTTAAAGAGCTATAATTGATAAACTGCACGTATTAAAGTGTACATTTAGGTATGTTTTGATATATGTATACACCCATAAAACCACACAGTCATGATTATGAACATGTCAGTTACCCCCAGAAGATTTCTCGTGCCGTTTTGTAATCTCTCCTCAACTTTCTCTATCCCCCATGAGTCCCCAGGCAACCACTGATCTGCTTTCTGTCACTAGAGATTAGTTTACATTTTCTAGAATTTTATATAAATGGAATCATATAAATGTACTGATTTTCTCGCTTCTTTCAGTATAATTATTTTCAGATTTATTCATGTTCTTATATGTATCCATAGTTTATTAATTGCTGAGTAGTATTTCATTGTATGCATATGATACAGTTTGTCCATCTACTCGTGATAGATATTTGTTTTTTTCCAGTTTCAACTGTTCCAAATAAAGCTGCTATGAATATTCATGTACAAGTCTTTGTATAAACATATGGTTTTATTTGCTTAGGTAAATACCTAAGAGTAGAATGGTTGAATCGTGTGGTAGGTATATGTTTAACTTTTTAAGAAACTGCCAGTTTTTATGGCCAGGCGCAGTGGCTCACAGTGGTAATCCCAGCACTTTGGGAGGCCGAGTCAGGTGGATCACCTGAGGTCAGGAGTTCAAGACCAGCCTGGCCAATGTGGTAAAACCCCGTCTCTACTAAAAATACAAAAATTAGCTGGGTGTGGTGGTGCATACCTGTAATCCCAGTTACGCGGGAGGCTGAGGCTTGAGAATTGTTTGAACCCAGGAGGCAGGGGCTGCCGTGAGCTGAGATTGCACCACTTGTACTCCAGCCTGGGTGACAGAGCGAGACGGTCTCAAAAAAAAATAGAAAAGAAAAGAAAAGAAAAAAGAAACTGCCAGTTTTCTAAAGCGGTTATGCCATTTTACATTCTGGCCAGCAATGCATGAGAGTTCCAGTTTCTCTACATCTTTGCCAACACTTGGTATTGCCAGTCTTTTTAATTTTAGACATTCTTTTTTGGGGGTGGTGGTGGGAGTACAGGGTCTCATTGTATCACCCAAGCTGGAGTACAGTGCTGCCGTCATAGCTCGCTACAGCCTTGACCTCCCAGACTGAAGTGATCCTCCCACCTCAGCCTCCTAACTGGAACCACAGGTGTGCACAACCACATCCAGTTAATTTTTTAAAATTTTTGGCCTGGCGCGGTGGCTCATGCCTGTAATCCCAGCACTTTGGGAGGTCGAGGTGGGTGGATCATGAGGTCAGGAGATCAAGACCATCCTGGCTAACATGGTGAAACCCCACCTCTACTAAAAATACAAAAGCAAAATTAGCCGGGCATGGTAGTGGGTGCCTGTAGTCCCAGCTACTTGGGAGGCTAAAGCAGGAGAATGGCATGAACCTGGGAGGTGGAGCTTGCAGTGAGCCGAGGTCACGCCATTGCACTCCAGCCTGGGTGACAAAGCGAGACTCCATCTCAAAAAAAAAAAAAATTGTGGAAATGGAATCTTACTATGTTGCCCAGGCTTGTCTTGAACTTGTGGCCTCAAATGGTCCTCCCACCACAGCCTCCCAAAATCCTGGGATTACAGGCATGAGCCACCATGCCCAGCCTAGATTTATAATTATTATTTTATGCTTTTCTCTCTTAAATAAGAAAAAAGGGGGAGTCTGGATGTGATGGATCTTGCTTGTAATCCGAGCACTTTGGGAGACCAAGGCAGAAGGATCATTTTGGCACAATGGTACCTTAGCCAGGCATAGTGGTACTTGCCTGTAGTCCCAGCTACTTAGGAGGCTGATGGAGGAGGATTGCTTAGGTCCAGGAGTTCAAGGCTACAGTGACCTGTGATCATGCCACAGCACTCCAGCCTGGGCAACAGAATGAGACCCCTTTTTTTTGTTTTTGTTTTTAAAAAGGAGTTAGAAACCAAAAATATAATAATGGTGGCTTTTATAGTTACCTAAGTAGGCTTTTGGGTTCTACTTATTGTCTAATGTCCTTTGAGGGACTCCCTTTAACATTTCTGTCGCCCAGGCTGGAGTGCAGTGGCATGATCTCAGTTCACTCCAACCTCCGCCTCCTGGATTCAAGCGATTTTCCTGTCTCAGCATCCCAAGTAGCAGATATAGATATATACAAGTCTTTGTATGGACATATGGTTTCATTTACTTAGGTAAATACCTAAGAGTAGAATGGTTGAATCATGTGGATGTTTAAAAACAAACCTAGTCTGTTTTTAAAAAGGGAGTTAAAACTAGCTTTCCCCTGGCCAGGCACGGTGGCTCATACCTGTAATCACAGCACTTTGGGAGGCCAAGGCAGGTGGATCACGAGGTCACGAGTTGAAGACCAGCCTGGCTAACATAGTGAAACCCTGTCTCTACTAAAGATAAACAAACAAACAAACAAAAAAACAGCCGGGTGTGGTGGCAGGCGCCTGTAATCTTAGCTACTAAGGAGGCTGAGGGAGGAGAATCGCTTGAACCTGGGAGGCGGAAGTTGCAGTGAGCAGAGATCATGCCACTGTACTCCAGCCTAGGCGACATTGCAAGACACCATCTCAAAAAAAAAAAAAAAAAAAAAAAAAAAAAAAAAAGACTAGCTTTCCCCAAAAGGGAGACTATTGTTAATTGCTAATGAATGGGAATACTACAGAATGGGGCTGTTTTTGATACTACTGTTTTGGAACTAGTTTAAAGAAGAGATGTCTATAAGTTTTAAGGTTGGAATAAGGCACTCTTTTTTTTCTTTTGAGGCAGAGGCTCACTCTGTCACTCAGGCAGGCATGCAGTGGCACGATCTTGGCTCATTGCAACCTCTGCCTCCCGGGTTCAAGCAATTCTCCTGCCTCAGCCTCCCAAGTAGCTGGGCGTGCAGACGCAAACCACCATGCTGGCTTTTTTTTTTTTTTTTTTGAGACAGAGTCTCGCCCTGTCACGCAGGCTGGAGTGCAGTGACTTGATCTCGGCCCACTCCCTCCGTGGTTCAAGCGATTCTTCTGCCTCAGCCTCTCAATAGCTGGGACTACAGGCGCGTGCCACCATACCCAGTTAAGTTTTGTACTTTTGGTAGAGAGGAGGTTTCACTATATTGGCCAGGCTGGTCTCAAACTCCTGACCTCATGATCCACCCGACTTGGCCTCCCAAAATGCTGGGATTACAGGTGTGAACCACCACACCTGGCCAATTTTTTTATATTTTTAGTAGAGATGGGGTTTCACCATATTGGCCAAACTGGTCTCTAACTCCTAACCTCAGGTGATCTTCCTGCCTCAGCCACCAAAGTGCTGGGATTATAGGCGTAAGCCTCTGCGCCCAACCAAGCATTCTTAACTGGGGGTAAAGGAGAAAAGCTCACCTAGAGATAGAAAATAGCCAAATGCCCCCAAATTCCATCAAACTCAAAACTTATTTTTGAAGCAGAATTAGTGGCTGTTGATTGACATAACGTAACTGTGAATTAACAACAATGACCTAAACCTGTGGCCTTGAAGAAACATCTGCGACTTATTGTTGCTTTTACTTTTATGAATAATTCTTCAGGGAGTTGAGGTAAATCCTGCTTGTTTACTTGTTCATCACCTTTTGAGAATGTTCCTTTACAAATCCTTGAAGCCTAAAATACGTTATTATAGCTGTGTAAAATATACTGGTTAAGGTAATTGATTTTTCTTTTACCTCATGTTGTGAACTGAAAAGTTCAGTATATATATATTTTTAAAGACACACGGTTTGACATGTACTTTGTCTTACAGGCAGTGAGGTCACTCAAGGAGACAATCGAAGACTGTTGGGACCAGGATGCAGAGGCTCGGCTTACTGCACAGTGTGCTGAGGAAAGGATGGCAGAACTTATGATGATTTGGGAAAGAAACAAATCTGTGAGCCCAACAGTCAATCCAATGACTACTGCTATGCAGAATGAACGGTAAGACCCTAAGGGGTGTGGCACCTGTCAATCAGTATTAGAAACTGAGACCCAATAAATAACAGAGAATAAATACCTTTAAACCAGCCTAATGGTTCAATGATTACCTCATACAGTCTAAAGTTATCATTTTTCTTTCAATATTCCTATTCTTCTATTGAACATTTTTGTTTGGTACGAGTACGAGATGAAATCTGCATTTTTTTATATGTAAAGGTATAGTGAAAGAAGTTAGTCTTCCTCTATTTATGGTCCAACCTTCCTGCAATAATAAAGGTAAAATGTTTCCATAACTCCAAAAGTTCATAAGCACTTCTATATAAATTGTCTCATTTATCCTTTGTTGTTATTATTCCTTCCTCCTCTGCTTTTTTTTTAAGTAAATGGAACTATGAACTTGCCTATCTAACCACTGTTTCACTGACACTAAGGTTTCTAGACTTCCTATCTAATGCTCTTTCTTATAGAGTATACTACTACTACTTTTACATGAAAGCAATTCAAAGGTCTTTCTAGTCCATCATTAATATTATTTTACAAGACTTTTTCTTTGCTAGAACTATAATTTTTGGTTCTAAATAAAAAGGCTTTTAAAAAATTCCTACAATTTGGAACTTTCTACGTCTGTATTTCTTTGTTCCATGTTTGGGGTAAAAAAGCCTTTCTATGACTGTCATTTTGTCTAATACATGTTTAAAACTTTCAGAAAGGCATCCAGGAAAGGGTTACTGGAGAAGATTGAAATAAAAATAAACTCGATTCTTGAAACTTTTTTTTTTTTCTGTGTGGTTTTTGGGGGTTTTTTTTTTGTTTATTTGTTTGTTTGTTTTTTTATTGTTGTTTGTTTGTTTTTTGGAAACTGAGTCTTACTCTGTCCCCCAGGCTGGAGTGCAGTGGCATGATCCTGGCTCACTGCAACCTCTGCCTCCTGGGTTCAAGCGATTCTCCTGCCTCAGCCTCCCAAGTAGCTGAGATTACAGGCATGAGCCACCATCCCCAGCTAATTTTGTATATTTATTAGAGACTGGGTTTCACCATGTTAGCCAGGCTGGTCTCAAACTCCCGACCTCTGGTGATCTACCTGCCTTGGCCTCCCAAAGTACTGGAGATTATAGGCGACAGGTGTGAGCCACTGCGCCCGGCCTATTTTCTGTTGTTCTAATTTGTGAAAGCCATTTGTATTAGCCATAGATCAAAAATTTGGTTTGCACTACTTTTGTATAGGTCAAATTAGTTTCGGTTATACACTCTTATACCTTATATATCAGTAAATCAAGGAAGTTAGACACTGGCAATTCTAATTGTACATTTTTTCACTTTACACATACCTGAGGACTGTCTTCTGCTTTCATCTCCCCTCATCTCTGTATTTCCCATGTCCTTTAGTATGATGTTTATACCTCTCTCAAAAGTCAGCTAAAGCTTTTATTTTGAATGCTTTCATACTTTTCTTCAATGGTAAGAAAAAAAACCCTTGATGGCCCATCTTGATTGGGCCATTTTTTGCCTCCTGTGTCATTCAGCTCAACCTTCTGCATGCATCTTCTCATCTCCAGTCTCTACTAATAATTTCCCCAAAATTATAATTCATCCCATAGTTACTGTAAGTTTTATTTTACTGAATCTTACCCTCCATGTCTCCTTAGCTTTCTTTTCTTGTACTGTATAACAACTTTTTCTTCTTTTTTTCCTGTCATCTCCCTTATAAATAACGATCATTCCCAAGGAATGACAATGACAGCAAAGAACCCATGATAACTGGAGAGCAATTCTGAATCTTTGATCCTTTATTTGAACATCATATTCTGCCTTATACCTTAGGCTCAAGGACTTTTACTGATATGACTCAGACTATCCCAGAAAGATATGCGCCATTACTAGGGTGTGCTTCTTAATGGAGGCCTTTGGAACAACCTAAAAGCTTATATTCTTTCTACCATTTGCCCATTGGAACTTAACTGGTAACATACCTTTTGAGTAGGCACCATGCATCTAGAATTATGGAAGCACAGAAAACATATACCATGGTTCTTCCTCTCAAAAAACATAATATCTGGTTATATGAATATACATTTCATAAATATATATTTAATGATGTTACACAACTATAGGGGAGATTTTTAAATTAACTCTTATAAACCAAAATAATAAACATTTATAAAAATTATATCTGATCCACATACATTTTTCAGTAGGCTTAATTCATGTATAACTAACACTTATCAAGTTATTAATTGACACTTGATTATTTGATTAGACTTTTTAACCTTTAGGAAAATATATGTTTGGAAGAAAATGAAAAACAACTCAGACTTTAAAATCAGAGGTATCAAACTTGGAGAGGCAATTTATCATAAATGTACATTCTCAATGTGATACTTTTTTTCTTTCTTTAAGCAACCTGTCACATAATAGGCGTGTGCCAAAAATTGGTCCTTATCCAGATTATTCTTCCTCCTCATACATTGAAGACTCTATCCATCATACCGACAGCATCGTGAAGAATATTTCCTCTGAGCATTCTATGTCCAGCACACCTTTGACTATAGGGGAAAAAAACCGAAATTCGATTAACTATGAACGACAGCAAGCACAAGCTCGAATACCCAGCCCTGAAACAAGTGTCACCAGCCTCTCCACCAACACAACAACCACAAACACCACAGGCCTCACACCAAGTACTGGCATGACTACTATATCTGAGATGCCATACCCAGATGAAACAAATCTACATGCCACAAATGTTGCACAGTCAATTGGGCCAACCCCTGTCTGCCTACAGCTGACAGAAGAAGACTTGGAGACCAACAAGCTAGACCCAAAAGAAGTTGATAAGAACCTCAAGGAAAGCTCTGATGAGAATCTCATGGAGCACTCTCTTAAACAGTTCAGTGGGCCAGACCCACTGAGCAGTACTAGTTCTAGCTTGCTTTACCCACTCATAAAACTTGCAGTAGAAGCAACTGGACAGCAGGACTTCACACAGGCTGCAAATGGCCAAGCTTGTTTAATTCCTGATGTTCTGCCTACTCAGATCTATCCTCTCCCCAAGCAACAGAACCTTCCCAAGAGACCTACTAGTTTGCCTTTGAACACCAAAAATTCAACAAAGGAGCCCCGGCTAAAATTTGGTAGCAAGCACAAATCAAACTTGAAACAAGTCGAAACTGGAGTTGCCAAGATGAATACAATCAATGCAGCAGAACCTCATGTGGTGACAGTCACCATGAATGGTGTGGCAGGTAGAAACCACAGTGTTAACTCCCATGCTGCCACAACCCAATATGCCAATGGGACAGTACCATCTGGCCAAACAACCAACATAGTGACACATAGGGCCCAAGAAATGTTGCAGAATCAGTTTATCGCTGAGGATACCCGGCTGAATATTAATTCCAGTCCTGATGAGCATGAGCCTTTACTGAGACGAGAGCAACAAGCTGGCCATGATGAAGGTGTTCTGGATCGTCTTGTGGACAGGAGGGAACGACCACTAGAAGGTGGCCGAACTAATTCCAATAACAACAACAGCAATCCATGTTCAGAACAAGATGTTCTTACACAGGGTGTTCCAAGCACAGTAGCAGATCCTGGGCCATCAAAGCCCAGAAGAGCACAGAGGCCTAATTCTCTGGATCTTTCAGCCACAAATGTCCTGGATGGCAGCAGTATACAGAGTAAGTGGAGGGATCATATAATCTCTCCTGTGTGTCTTTTGGGGCCATTTAAATAACTATTTAGATCAACTAATAGATATATTTCAACTAGTGATTATTTACCTTTGCCACTTTGTAAATGATCCATTTGAGGCCTGGAGCAGTGGCTCACACCTGTAATCCTAGCACTTTGGGAGGCCAAGGGAGGTGGATCACCTGAGGTCAGGAGTTCAAGACCAACCTGGCCAACATGGCAAAACCCCATCTCTACAAAAACACAAAAATTAGCCAGATGTGGTGGTGTGCACCTGTAATCCCAGCCGAGATCATGACACTTCACTCTAGCCTGGGCAAAAAAGCGAAGCTCCATCTCAATAATGAAATAAAATAAAATAAGCCATTTGGGCCAGGCATGGTGGCTCATGCCTATAATCCTAGCACTTCGTGAGGCCGGGGCAGGTGGATCACCTGAGGTCAGGAGTTCGAGACCAGCCTGACCAACATGGTGAAACCCCATCTCTACTAATGCAAAAATGGCCAGGCACAGTGGCTCATGCCTGTAACCCCCAGCACTTTGGGAGGCTGAGGCAGGTGGATCACGAGGTCAGGAGTTCAAGATCAGCCTGGCCAAGATGGTAAAACCCCCATCTCTACTAAAAATACAAAAAATTAGCCGGGTGTGGTGGTAGACACCTGTAATCCCAGCTACTCAGGAGGCTGAGGCAGAGAATTGCTTGAACCCAGGAGGTGGAGGTTGCAGTGAGCCAAGATTGCACCACTGCACTCCAGCCTGGGCGACAGAGCAAAACTCTGTCTCAAAAAAAAAAAAAAAAAAAGCAAAAATTAGCTGGGTGTGGTGGTGCAAACCTGTAATCCCAGCTACTTGGAAGGCTGAGGCAGGAGAATCGCCTGAACCCAGGAGGCGGAGGTTGCAGTGAGCCGAGATCGTGCCATTGTACTCCAGCCTGGGCAGCAAGAGCGAAACTCCATCTCAGGAAAAAAAAAAAAAAAATAAGCCATTTGGTTGGGCCTCAAAGGTAATTAGACTATTGTCAAGAAAAAAGTAATATTTTTGTCATTGATAATTAAAAAGTCAGTGTCACAATAGTCAGAATAATTGCCCAATTTAATATGTGCTTTATGTGGCTGCTGCTTTATAATGCAACTCACATACTTTCTATGAAAAGTTGAAATTAAGTAAATTCCAGTTCAAGAGCTCCAAGTAATGTTATACCAGTATAACCTTTGAAACATTTTATTGCACATATTAATATTGATTACGTCTGCATTTAGGTTTTATTAAACTAACCTTAATAAATCTTTTTTTTTTTTTTTTTTTTTTTTGAGACAGAGTCTCGCTCTGTCGCCCAAGCTGGAGTGCAGTGGCCGGATCTCAGCTCACTGCAAGCTGCGCCTCCCAGGTTTACGCCATTCTCCGGCCTCAGCCTCCCAAGTAGCTGGGACTACAGGCACCTGCCGCCACACCCGGCTAATTTTTTATGTTTTTAGTAGAGATGGGGTTTCACCATGTCAGCCAGGATGGTCTTGATCTCCCGACCTTGTGATCCACCCACCTCGGCCTCCCAAAGTGCTGAAATTACAGGCGTGAGCCACCATGCCTGGCTATACCTTAATAAATCTTAAAGATCCAGAGAAATTTCAGAAAAATTACTATAAAGAAACTGTAGGCTGGGCACTGTGGCTCACACCTGTAATCCTAGTGCTGTGGAAGACTGAGGTGGGTGGATCACTTGAGGCCAGGAGTTCAAGACTAGCCTGGGCAACATAGCAAAACCCAATCTCTACAAAAAATTTAAAACTTAGTTTGGTGTGGTGGTGAGCGCCTGTAGTTCTAGCTACTTGGGAGGCTGAGGCAGGAGGATCACTTGAGCCCAGGTGTTCAAGACTGTAGTCGGCCATAATCACACCACTGTACTTCAGCCTGTACAAGAGAGGGAGACTCTGAGAAACAAAACAAACAAAAAAAACTGTAAGATTCTTCTTAGTTTCTTAGTATCATCTTTTTCAAGAGTTGTGTATTGAGTCTCTCACATACCTATACTTTTTTTTTTTTTTTTTTTTGAGACAAGTTCTCATTGTTGCCTAGGCTGAAGTGCAGTGGCAAGATCATGGCTCACTGCAGCCTCAACCTCCCAGGCTCAGGTCATCCTCCTGCCTCAGCCTCCCAAGTAGCTGGGACTCCATACCTATACCATGGTACTATGAGCCCTGTAGCATCTTAAATAACTTAAATTGATGTTTGATTTCTTGCCCTAAAGGGATTGCAACACAAAACAGGGGAGCTCACCAAAATCTGTAAGTTATTGTTATACACAATGATTTATTTTAATTAATTAATTTTTTTTTTTTTTTGAGACAGAGTCTTACTCTGTAATCCAGGCTGGATCATGCAATGGCATAAACTCAGCTCACTGCAACCTCTGTCTCCCAGGTTCAAGCGATTCTCTTGCCTCAGCCTCCTGAGTAGCTGGGATTACAGACATGCGCCACCATGCCCTGCTAATTTTTGTGTTTTAGTAAAGGAAGGGTTTCGCCATGTTGGCCAGGCTGGTCTCGAACGCCTGACCTGAGGTGATCCACCCACCTTGGTCTCCCACAGTGCTGGGATTACAGGCGTGAGCCACTGCGCTCAGCCGATTTCTTTTTTAGACTAAGGCATTTATGAAATAAAAGTTATGTTTTATTATTCTCTAGGGCTACAAAATGGGTTTGAAAGAAGGATACAGGTTTCAAAAAACTATCAGTAAAATATAGCCCCTTGCTTGAGTGGCTTATATTATAGACCAGTTGACAGACCCTTATTGCAGGACTCTGAGTCAGTAAGACATCTTGTCAGATAGGCCAGGCGTGGTGGCTCATGCCTGTAATCCCAGCACTTTGGGAGGCTGAGGCGGGCGGATCACCTGAGGTCGGGAGTTCGAGACCAACCTGACCAACATGGAGAAACCCCATCTCTACTAAAAATACATAATTAGCCAGGCATGATGGTGCATGCCTGTAATCCCAGCTACTTGGGAGGCTGAGGCAGGAGATTCACTTGAACCCGGGAGGCGGAGGTTGCGGTGATCTGAGATCATGCCATTGCACTCCAGCCTGGCAACAAGAGTGAAACTCCGTCTCAAAAAAAAAAAAAAATCTTGTCAGATATAGGAAAAGGAAATTACTAGAATATTTGTACTCTAATATTTCTGTCATTCTTCCGAAAAATATTGTATGCCAGGTGCTTTTAAAGTTTGATCCAGGCCGGGCATGGTGGCTCACACCTATAACCTGAGCACTTAGGAAGGCTGAGTCGGGCACATTGCTTGAGCTCAGGAGTTCAAGACCACCCTCGACAAGATGGTGAAACCCCCCGTCTCTACTAAAATACAAAAAAATTAGCTGGGCATGGTGGCATGCACCTGTAGTCCCAGTTACTCTAGAGGCTGAGGCATGAGAATCGCTTGAGCCTGGGAGACAGAGGTTGCAGTGAGTCAGGATCATGCCACTGCACTCCAACCTGGGCTACAGAGTAAGACTCAGTCCCAAAAAAAAATTTTCTTTTGATCCACCTTGAGCATTAAATACAATGATTAAATACATTTTACCAAGTTAAGATCTCTACCAAAACCAGAAGATTTGAGAATACAGCTGAGAACTTTAAGTGTTCTCCTCTGATTGTGTGTGTGTGTGTGTGTGTGTGTGTTTATCCTTGACTTATAGAATAAGTCAATCAGTTATTAAAACATTTAGGTTAAACAGTCTCAAAAATAAGTTGGTTAAGCTTTGCCTAGAAAAACATTGCCTGGCATTATGAATTTCAAGAAATGTTCATTAGCACCCTCCTGAGACATTGGTTTGACCTTTTCTTGAGTTACATCCTTCACCCTTTATTTCTTAAGTCTGTTAAATAGTTCATTTTTCTGCCCTTTTATTTTCAGTAGGTGAGTCAACACAAGATGGCAAATCAGGATCAGGTGAAAAGATCAAGAAACGTGTGAAAACTCCCTATTCTCTTAAGCGGTGGCGCCCCTCCACCTGGGTCATCTCCACTGAATCACTGGACTGTGAAGTCAACAATAATGGCAGTAACAGGGCAGTTCATTCCAAATCCAGCACTGCTGTTTACCTTGCAGAAGGAGGCACTGCCACAACCATGGTGTCTAAAGATATAGGAATGAACTGTCTGTGAAATGTTTTCAAGCCTATGGAGTGAAATTATTTTTTGCATCATTTAAACATGCAGAAGATGTTTAAAAAAAAAAAAACTGCTTTATCCTCCTGTCAGCACCCCCCTCCCACCCCTGCAACAAGGACTTGCTTTAAATAGATTTCAGCTATGCAGAAAAATTTAGCTTATGCTTCCATATTTTTAAATTTTGTTTTTTAAGTTTTGCACTTTTGTTTAGTCTCGCTAAAGTTATATTTGTCTGTTATGACCACAGAGTTATATGTGTGTGTATCAAAAGTGGTCTCAAAATATTTTTTTAAGAAAAAAAGCAAAAACAATGTATTGCTTATAATCAGTTTGGACCAGTTTCTTAAGGTCATTAAAACAGAAGCAAATTAAGACAGGTTTGACTGCAGTGGTATCTGGTAATCCATGTTTTATTTCTGGGCACAAGCTAGTTTTTATGTTGATACGTTCCTGAACATATTATCTTGTTGGACATCTTTTTTCTTGTGTTTTGTTTGAATGTGCAATAGTTGATAGGCCACAAATAAGCTTTCTTGTAAGCTCTCTTCCTAACAGGGCACATATTCTTCCATAATATAAACACTTTTCTGCCCCATCTCCCATACTTTTGAAGGTCAGTTCTATGACAGTGAATTTTGCACAGGAGAAGCAGCTACCTGATTTCTTACTTTCTCTCTCCTTATCATGGAGAATACAGAAAAGAAACATTGTCTGAAAGGGCTCTAAAGAAGGAACTACCAAAACCTGATTTGAAATGCCATTTCTTTTAACCTTCCAAATCCTGAATGTTTCCTTCCAGGCATTTTAATAAACTTACTTGCTTCTGGTTTTGGGAGTTCGTAAGAGAGACTAGAACAAAGTACAGGACATCAAATATTAGCCATTTCCCATTTTATTTTATTTTTCTATGTATGTTCATGTTCCATGTTCATTTATTTAAGAATACATTTTTATTGGTAAGCTTATAGAGCTATACTTATGGAATTTTTAAGTAGGAAAATAAATGGTTAAGACAAAATAGTGTTATAGCTTTCATTCTCTGAATAGGCCATCTTTGACTCATAAAATTACACTTACTGTTTATTATAACTTCAGAAGTAATTTATAGTTCTGAACCTATAGTATCTTTTACCCTGTTCCCAAGCGAAGACTGGTGACTATCTGAAAATTATTCCTCTTCCCATGACCTAAAACACTGTGAGGAAAAATCATTCAAGTGGCATGCCAAGTCCCCATGAAGGAAGGGCTGCTATCAAACCTAACTTTTTTGAGCAGACTGAGACTAAACTTCTCTCTTTTCAAAATTGTGTTATCTTCCTTAATCCTATTTTCATAATTTTTACTTTTGCCAGTTTTTCACATTATCTTTGATATGTGAGCAACATTTATTATTTACATTAGAGTATACCTTTTAATAATAACATGACTTGAAATCATGTTATTTTTAAAAGCCTCCTTTGCTTCTTTCATTACTTAAAATCTTCTCTAAAACAAACTGCATTTTTTTTAATAAAGCACTTTCTGTCAAATAATGGACTTTTTTCTAAACAAATTATTTTCTATTAATTTACAAACTGATGATTTCACTTTTTAAATTTTTTTTTTGATTATCAGAGTACTTAGTAAATGTTACATAGTTAAGTTCTAAGATAGTTCCAGGGATTAAAAGGTTAAGAGGAAAACACAAATCACCAAATTTCTGATTTATGTTTTTATCTCCTGAACAGTATTTTTTCACTCATATTCCTCTATCTCATCACTTAGCTAAAGACAGCCTAAATTTCCCAATTTTCTGTCATTTGTGATTTACTTGTATATAAGCCTTCTCATTTGCCATGTGCTGTGATCTTACAAGTTAGATGTTACTGTACCTACCATTTATTCAGCTGGATTGCTGAACACTGTTCTGGATTCTTAGAATTAAGATTATCTTGTTAGTGCCCAAGATTTCCACACTTTGTGTTTTATTGGCCCTTCTCTTGATTCAGCACCTTAACGGATTTTCAGTCTTACGGCACATAATTTTTTTCACAGTTATTGGTCTATTAGCAAACTATTTGTATCTTTCCTAGTACATTTTCACTTAGTTCTCTTGCCTTTAAATACCTTTCACATGCATTTTAGGATATTCTTTTCAAATATTTGTAGGACAACTTTGAATCAAAATAAATTATATTCCTTCTCCAGTTTGAAACATTGAGGGTAAATAACCATTTGAGGTTTAACTGATTTTTTCCTGCCACAAGAGTGATCTTACATTCTGCTATATTTGTATTTGGGCCAGTTGATTGTAGGTTTTCCAACATTTTTTAATATTGGGAAAATTATAATAAAATGCTTTAAAAATTAATATGCCAGATTAAAATAACTGAATAGTTTATTTCATTCAAGCATGTTTAAAACAAATAATTTCGTTTCACCAGTTTTTCTTAGTAAACTCCTGAAAAAGTAGGAAAGGTGGAAAGTATATATTATTTTAATAAATTTTAAATTAAATTGTACATCAAACTGTTAAAATCTGTAATATACAAGCAAGCAAAATTAAGTTAATTACTTATATGCTAATACTCATCTGATAATAAATGTTTCTTAAAGTTGACATTTAACTGCTATCACAAAATTTTATATGTAGAAAAGCAGGTCTTTTGAATAAAAGATCATTCAACTAAAAATATTAAAATTTATTTCACTGGATGGTAATGTAACCTTAAAAGCATCATAATAGGTAAAGTCTAATATTAGTTCCCTTAACAAAATCCTAACTGTATACTAGAATTAGGTCACTGAAAGAACTTGATTTGAATTACATTTAGACAAAAATTACTTAATTGTAAATTCTTAAAACTTTCCAAATGCATAATTGGCAAAAAAAAAAAAAAAAAAAAACCACTGTTACCAGTGTAGGAAGTTACAAGAAGGCACATACTGAATGCTGAAATATACATATGCTATTTCTTTTAAACTTCAGAGCAACCATATGAGCATTGTAATTAATATTCCCATTTTACAGATGAGGAAATTGAAGCTAAGAGAAATTAAGTAATATGCCCAAGGTCCATATCTAGTAATAGACAAAGCTGGGATTTCAGTCTATCTCTACCTCTCTCCACATCTCTTTCATCCATACCACACTGCCTATATGCCATATGACAGGATGTGTAATGGGCTAACATTTATTTTAAAAATTCAGGCCGGGTGCAGTGGCTTACGCCTATAATCCCAGCACTTTGAGAGGCCGAGCCGGGTGGATCACAAGGTCAGGAGTTCAAGACCAGCCTGGCCAAGATGGTGAAACTCTATCTCTACTACAAATATTTTTTAAAAATTAGCCAAGCATAGCTGGCCGGGCGCGGTGGCTCAAGCCTGTAATCCCAGCACTTTGGGAGGCCGAGACGGGTGGATCACAAGGTCAGGAGATCGAGACCATCCTGGCTAACACGGTGAAACCCCGTCTCTACTAAAAAATACGAAAAACTAGCCGGGTGAGGTGGCGGGCGCCTGTAGTCCCAGCTACTCGGGAGGCTGCGGCAGGAGAATGGCGTGAACCTGGAAGGCGGAGTTGCAGTGAGCTGAGATCCGGCCACTGTGCTCCAGCCTGGGCGACAGAGCCAGACTCTCCGTCTCAAAAAAAAAAAGAAAAAAAATCAGCCAAGCATGGTAGTGGGCACCTGTAGTCCCAGCTACTCAGGAGGGTGAGGCAGGAGAATTGCTTGAACCCAAGAGGCGGCGGTTGCAGTGAGCTGAGATTGTGCCACTGCACTCCAGCCTGGGCTGGAGTGAGACTCCGTCTCAAAAAATAAAAATAAAAATTCAGTCACTATACTCGCACAATTGTCATTTGTAGATATACAATTGTATTTGTATATATAAGGTAAGCCAAACTACATACCTTAATGATTTGGGAAGTTAGGCAAATATAAGATTTGTAGACATATCTATGCTGATTGTTGCTTGAGAAATAATTACTAATTCAAGACAAAACTCAATCCTGTATCTCCCATCATGAATCTTAAAATCATTTCACTTAACTCCTAACATTCTTAAATTGCAGAACTAATGGTAAGGTAAATTTTAAGGAAAAAGTTAAGATAGCTTTTGGGAACAGAGACCTTTCCCTAAATTGATTCCATAGTAGATTTGGGGGAATTAATATAACAGAGAATTTCAGTTTCATCAGTCCTTTGAATCCATCTTCAAGACTTCTGCTTTTAATAATTTTAGAAAATTTACTAATCCATAGAACTAATTGAGTAGGCTATAGGAAGGATACAAGGATAATGTCCTTTTTATAAAACAGTTTAGTATAGCTTCTTTACATGTATCCACTTGTTCCAGAAACTGTGCATTGGTTCTGAATGTGAAAATATTTAAAGAGAGAAAGGAACACTTAAGTGTGGGCTTCAGTGGGAATTATCACAAAAAATTGGCAAGATTTTTTTAAAAATTATTTTCAAATTTGACTTCTACAGCCAAATGGAATTGGTAGGCTGTAGCTGTTACACTGAAATTTCCAGTCTTTTTAAGTGCCTCCTGAAAGTCATTTAAAATGGAAAAATATTTCAATGAACTTTTCTTTTCCTTTTTTCATATTTATGGACATGAATATTTTATTGGAGATCATTAACTCCTAGAATTTGAGATTATATTTCTATACAACATTTTTTAAAGTTATGTTTAACTTACTACCTGTTATGTGCAGGTTGTTATGTAACTATTCACAGATTGCTTCATACATCGCTTTATCTTCCCAGCTAACTTATTAAAGTTAGAATATGTACACACATGTTGATTATCTAGACCAGTCATTCTAGAAATTGTAACACTCCCACATAAACCCCAGAAGACTTTTTCAGAATGCAATGTTTTCTAAATATACTGTTTACTGGCAGTTTACTCTTCAGCATATAAGGTTGCATTTTAACTTTTAGATTATGAACTGTGCAAACTTTACCCAAAACTACCTTGCATGATTCCCTCCTAAATATATTCCTTGATTAAGTAAATCTGGCAAATCACTGTTTGAGCTAGTTACATAAAATTTGTTATCAAGAGAAGGCCTTTCTACAAGTTTCCAGATTAACATAAGGAAAAGAGGAAATCACAGGACATTTAAGTGCACCTTCCCATTACTTTCCTTAAATCACCTCACAGTTAGGCCAGGCGCAGTGGCTGTCGCCTGTAATCCCAGCACTTTGAGAGGCCGAGGCGGGTGGATCATGAGGTCAGGAAACAGACCATCCTGGCTAACACGATGAAACCCCATCTCTACTAAAAATACAAATAATTAGCCAGGCATGGTGGCATGCGCCTGTAGTCTCAGCTACTTGGGAGGCAGAGATAGGAGAATCGCTTGCACCCGGGAGGCAGAGGTTGCAGGGAGCAGAGATCGCGCCAATGCCCTCCAACCTGGGCAACAGAGGGAGACTCCATCGCAAAAAAAAAAAAAAAAAATCACCTCATAGTTTATGTCTGACTTACTCCAAACCTCAGTTATCTGATTTGTAGTCTGTGTCAGGAAAGTTTTCTTCATATCCTGTCTCCCTCCTCTTTGATTTTAATTTAATTTTATTTTTTTACCCAGTAGGACAAAAAAGAGCGGTTGGTCATCATCCCCAATATTCTTAGTCTTCAGTATGCTTCAGGCCTCTCAATGAACACTTCAGTCTCAGTTCTTCAGACAAAATTGCTTAAGCTCTTTTTCCTCAGTCCTATTTTAATGACTTTATATTTAAGAACATAAAATTATATCTTCTTTTATATTCAAGTTCATTACTTCAGTTAAGTACTAGTCTGATAGTTTGATAGAATCGAGAGTTAAGATGTTTCTATTTGAAAGTGGATTCAACCATCAGACTACCAGCAAATCAGCACTTAATTTTTGTATTATCTAACATTTTCTATTGTGGAATTTTATGATTTTATATTCTCATTAGTTATAACTAAAAAGCCATGCATACAGAATTGTATATCATTTTGCCATTAAAATTGTTTAACTTATATTGCAGCAAGCTTAGTTTTATGATTGAGCCACAACCTTCTACTTATTTTTTGTGTCAAATATTAAACATTAAATGCAAGATTAACTTTCAAAAGCAAACCTTTTGAAAGATAGTACCTTTCATTAATCAGGTACTATCTATGGACATTTTTGTAGACCACTTTTGAAATACTTATTATTTTGCAACATAGACTGGACTATACAACTTTCATTTAACTTTTTAGGTGACTGATTTGAGTGTGCATATAGAGAAAAACTTAGAAATTTATCTCATGGCAGATAATTTGAAAGTACTTCAGAAGACTTTATGCTGTATATTAAAACCAGGCTCAAAATAAATCTATCGTATCTTTAAAATTCCAATTCTGTTATTACTGTGATGTTTGTAGTGTTACTATTAAACATTGTGAACATACACATTCATTTTTAAAACAACTTGAAACCCATTTTAAAATCTGGGTAAGAGAGAAGGAATCTTCAGAACCAAATTACATCATTAGGGTGTCCAGTTTATGATTG
Organism: Piliocolobus tephrosceles; assembly: GCF_002776525.5. Taxonomy (NCBI): domain Eukaryota; kingdom Metazoa; phylum Chordata; class Mammalia; order Primates; family Cercopithecidae; genus Piliocolobus; species Piliocolobus tephrosceles. Next base: position 89,008,575 of record NC_045444.1, read on the forward strand.
AATTTTTAAGCAAATTACTGTATTTGAAACTACAACTTGATTTGTTTTTCAGTTTTAAAAGGCAACATGTGGGTTTTATCCATTTTATGTATACCTTTAGATTTCAGAAACATCTTCACGTTTTAGATTCATTCTACAGACATATTACTTAAAAACTCAGGGCCCCTTTCTTCCCTTTGTACACTGAAAAAGTTCAATTGGTAGCAAGTAAGCAATTAGATCCAGTTGAATATTTAAAGTGTTTGTTGCACAGTTCATTTAATGTTTCATCTTATTTGACTTTTTCACATAGATATAATCTCAGATTTCATTAATCATAAAAAGTTGCCCCCCAAAAAAAAAAAAAAAAAAAAAAAGTTGCCCAGTTCTGTAATTACTGAACAGAGGTAATGACTCAACTAATTGGCTACATGTTGCAACAAATTTAGGCCTTTAGAGTTGAAGCACTGACTTAAAACGACTTACATTTCTGTTCTTTGGTCAAATGACCATACATGATATGGGACAAATTGTTTCATTTTGTTTGTTTTTTAATAAGAGAACTTAGTAAAGTAGTTCCTCTCAGATAGGATTTTCTCAAGAGACATTTTAACGTTATAAAGCCTTCTAAAAGTGAACTAAATATTTTATAACTTTAGTAATAGCTTGGATGGTTTTGAGAAAATAACCTCTATTTATCACATTGTCAGAGTCAAACAGAATTTTTCTTTGAATCAGACAAGTTCAAGCTCTAAACTGATATGCTATATACTTAAAATCCTAGGAAGTTATCTGTAACCAATCTCTTGTCTCAGGCTCTTCACCTTGTTACCAATCCTCGTAAGTATGTAAAGGAAACATATTTTTAAAGAAGCTTAACAGTAAGAAAAATTACTAAAAGATGCAATTCAAAGATAGATAGGTCCCAGTTTAACATTGAATTGCTTGACTTCTGTGGCTTTTCCTTTTCTGGCCACATTTATTTATTTAAGCAATTTTTGTATGCCTTGTTATTTCATTTCCATAGAGATTATATTGTATCAGTGTTTATGTAAGCTGGAATCATCCTCAGTTTTCTGTTGATAATTTTTCAAATAAAGATACATGGATATTGTAAAATACACTAACTCTTAGGGTGTTGTAGTAGCTGAAACATGGAGATGTGTAGCTGCCATGCTTTTTCTGAATGGACCGGAGAAACATAAGCTACAGAGTATTCATTTCTGAGGATGCTTTTCTGTAAAAAGAAAGGCTAGAAAATACTCGTACTTCCTCAGAACCCTCTTTCTTGTTAACGGGTATCTTTTGTTGGTGTGTTTTGCTCTTACATTACAGATAGACTATCATATATGACTTTATGAATAATTTCAGTTATTTTGCTTTTGTATAAGCTGTCTGAAGCCTTGCTATGCTGTATAAGTTGTGTTTGATGGATCAGTGTGAGTATAAAATAAAGCAAATTCACTTTTCTTTTGTATTATCTATGGATGCCACTATGAAAGCTGACATTAAGCCACTAAAGAGTTTTCTATGAATAAGTGTAAGTAAATGCTTTGATATATATAAACCTAAATAAAAAGATTGTATTGATACAGAGACATTGGAGAAGGAAATTTTAAGGCAGTTCTTTAGGTTTAAAAAGGCTTGCTGTAAAATGGTGCATTATTCCGTTTATTAAAGATCATATTAATGACAATAGTAATTGTGTTTTTTATTTTATGAGGTCACCAGAAATTGTTAGTATGATAATTAGGGAGTTTGCACTAGAATAGTAAATGTTCTATCTAATATGGCTTTCATAATTCAGTATGATACATCAAAAAAATAAACTAAATTTAGTATAATAGTTGCTATTTTCTGACCACCTATTATATGCCAGGCACTGTGTTAGTTATTTTACATGCATTGTTGATAATTCTCACAACAATCCTACAAAATATGTATTACTATCCCCCTTTTATAAATGAAGAAACTAAAAGAGAAATTAAATACTCTGTCCAGTCACAGAACTGGCAAGTGATGAGATTCTAACGCATTTTACGTTTTGCTTTGAGCTGCAATTTTCAGGCTCTACTTGTGGCAAGAGAAACTCAAAAATAAAAATAAAAATGGCCGGGCATGGTGGCTCACGCCTATAATCCCAGCACTTTGGGAGGCCAAGGCAGGCGGATCACGTGAGGTCAGGAGTTCGAGACCAGTTTGACCAACCTGGAGAAACCCTGTCTCCACTAAAAATACAAAATTAGTCGGGTGTGGTGGCGCATGCTTGTAATCCCAGCTACTCGGGAGGCTGAAGCAGGAGGAGAATCGTTTGAACCCGGGAGGCAGAGGTTGCGGTGAGCTGAGATTGCACCATTCACTCCAGCCTGGGCAATATGAGCAAAACTCCATCTCAAAAATAAATAAATAAATAAATAAAACGGTTTAGTAGTTAGAGTAACCAGGAATACCCATGGAGTAATTTAAGGGTGCAGAAAAGCTTTTCCAGATATCAAAACAGCTATTTCTATTGGCCTAATATGGTGTTTGTGCTTCACATCATCAAATAATCTTTTTGGTTGGATCTTAGTATTTTATTGAGAGTTAAGATGTTCAAAAAATAAATAGAAGGCCTTGTTAAAGCAGAATATGAGTTTGTGAAGGCACACATTGTTTGTCTCCAGGTTAATTCAATGTGTTAGAGAAGTGTCCTGGAGCAGGATCTCGTGTCAATCTATGGGACAACCATCTTTCAAAAGGTGCTGGGCCACTTTTACCTATATGCCAGGAGAACTTTTGATTGTTTAAAACATGACCTACTCCCATAGGCTCTGTTGTCACCTTAAAGAACACTCTATTTTAGGGATGGAAATTGTTACATTCAGGTAAGATGACATGTAAGTGCCCAAATAAGTGGTAAATTATATGCTCAATATGTGTTTGAAGAGCCAAAGAAGACTTTCAGTTGAGGAAATGATGTTGAATAGGGTCTTGAAGGGATGAATGAGACATCAGGAGAAAAAGTGAAGACAGGCAGGGCATGTAATTCCAGCACTTTGGGAGGCCAAGGCAGGTGGATCAGGAGGTCCGAATTTCAAAATCAGCCTGACCAACATGGTGAAACTCCACCTCTACTAAAGTACAAAAATTAACCAGGCATGGTGGCACGTGCCTGTAATCCCAGCTACTCAGGAGGCTGAGGCAGGAGAATCACTTGAACCCAGAAACCAAGATCACGCCATTGCACTCCAGCCTGGGCGACAGAGCGAGATTCTGTCTCAAAAAAAAAAAAAAAAAAGTGAAGACAATATTTGAAGTGACCAGAAGTAAGGGAGGACATGGACTGGAAATAAAACAGACAAAGTAGATCGAAACAGATAGTATAATTTCTGAAATTATACCAAGTGTTCGGGACGCTGACATCGACAATAGGGAGAACAAAGTTTCTGAGGAAGGAAGGACCTTGATAGAAGCAATGTGATGAGGTTTGGACTGACAAGTATGCAGGATAGATTAGAAGGGGAGGGATTGTACTGGGGACATGAGAGAAACTACAAATAAAATGCAATTTCCATTGTGACCAGTAAGTCCCATTTTCAAGGGGTATCAGAAAAATTTTTTGAACATCTAATGTGTGGCAAATACTATTCTAGGAGATAAACAGTCCTGCTCTGAAGTTGCTCACAGTAGGTTTGGATAAAATTATAGTACAAATTCAATTGTTATGGAAGTGAAAGCCCAGGATGTTGTGGGAGTACAAGGCAAAGATACTTAATCCAGTCTTGCTGAATTGGGTAACTTTTTGGTAACTTTGATGACTGTCAAAATGTTAATAAGAATTAAGAGATGAGCAATGACTCTCTAAGCAAAGTTACAGCATCCACAAAGCCCTAGAAAGCCTGAGAGGGTAGAGTTTTTTCAGAGGGAGGAGATGACATTCAATGAGAGTAGGATATGAGATGTTACATGAAAGGATGGAGAGAGATAACTACACACACAGCTCTCACAGAAGGGTTAGCATGCTGTTCTTAGTGTTTGAACTTACCCTAGAAGTCATGGAAGAATTTAAGCAATGGGGTTTCAAAATAGGTTACTCAGTTGGTAGTATATAGGATGAATTGAGAGGAAGGGAGAAACATAGAAATACGTATACCTGGCGGGGCCTGGTGGCTCACACCTGTAATCCTAGCACTTCGGGAGGCCAAGGCAGGAAGATTGCTTAAGGCCAAGAGTTCAACACCAACCTGGCCAACATAGCAAGACCCTGTCTCTATTAAAAAATAAACAAATAAAAAAGAAAGAAATACATAGAACAATATGGTGCTGGTGAGAGATAATGAAAGCCTTAAACCAAGGTAGAGTCAGTGACAGTAGAGAAGAGGGAGCATATTGGGTCTGGGTTAAAGAGAATCAGTAGGTCCCAGTGAACCATTAAATGAGCATTGGAGAGAAAAAGACTGTTAACTTCAGGGTTCTAATTTGAAAAGGGAGGTTAATGAAAAATCTCAGAGAATGTGCAGCTAAAGAAAGGGTCCTGCCTTTATAAGTTTTAAAAGTAGAAAAATTTTGATATATTGTCTTGTTGTTACATCATGTGTTCAAATTTTTGGTTCCAAAAATATAGGTAGACAACTTTAACCTATGGTCTCTGTAGAAATGCTTCGAGAACCAAGCCTTCCCTGGGTAAGTCACTCAGAAATTCAGTTCGATTTTTTTAAATGAATGCATATGAGACCAACTTGTTGCACACAGCATTTGTACTAGGAAATTTTGATGAAGTGACCCTGCGCCTGCACTGTAAAAATGATCATGGAAGCTGGGCGTGGTGGCTCACGCCTGTAATCCCAGCACTTTGGGAGGCCAAGGTGGGTGGATCACCTGAGGTTGAGAGTTCGAGACCAGCCTGACCAACATGGAGAAACTCCGTCTCTACTAGAAATACAAAATTATCTGGGCATGGTGGCGCATGCCTGTAATCCCAGCTACTCGGGAGGCTGAGGCAGGAGAATCACTTGAACCCGTGAGGCAGAGGTTGCAGTGAGCCGAGATCACGCCATTGCACTCCAGACTGGGCAACAAGAGCAAAAATTCTGTCTCAAAAAAAAAAAAGAAAAAAGAGTATGAAGAGCAGCCTTGAAAGGAACAATGTGTCCTGAAATGGTGGGTGGTGGAAAGATGGAAAGGGGGTTGTATCAATTGTAAATATGTGATCTTCCACCGACAGCTCCCTTCTCTTGCCCAGTGCTTCCCTCTCCCATCAAATCCTCAACTAGCTAACTTCCCAACCCTGGAGCTGTTCCATTTCTGTTTACTTACTTAGAAAAGGTGATAAAACCTCAAAACTATTTCCTATTCAAGGAAACAAGCATCTCTTATTTGTATGTTTAAGTTTTGGGTTTTTTTGTTGTTGTTTTTGTTTTTTTGGAGGCGGAGTCTCGCTCTGTCGCCCAGGCTGGAGTGCTGTGGTGCCATCCTGCCGAGTAGCTGGGACTACAGGCATCCACCACCACGCCCAGCTAATTTTTATTTTTTAATTTTTTTTTGTATTTTTAGTAAAGATGGGGTTTCACCGTGTTAGCCAGGATGGTCTCGATCTCCTGACCTCGTGATCCGCCCTCCTCGGCCTCCCAAAGTGCTGAGATTACAGGCATGAGCTACTGTGCCCGGCCTAAGCTTTTTAAAAATTGTGATAAATGGGACAGATAAAAGGGAAGTTTTCCTTTGTTTACCAACTTTTTCAATGATGATTGAACTAATGAATCATTTATATAAAATGTCATGGAAAATATGCTTAAATTCCTAAGAAAAAAAGTATTTAAGGAAATGCATTACTCTCTTTAGATGTCATGCACAACTTCAGAACTACTATTTTTTAAAAATAAACATTTTATTGGCCGGGCACAGTGGCTCAAGCCTGTAATCCCAGCACTTTGGGAGGCCGAGGCGGGTGGATCACCTGAGGTCAGAAGTTTGAGACTAGCCTGGCCAACATAGTGAAACCCCATCTCTGCTGAAAATACAAAAATCAGCCAGGTGTAGTGGCATGCGCCTGTATTCCCAGCTACTTGCGAGGCTGAGGCAGGAGAATCGCTTAAACCCCGGAGGCAGAGGTTGCAGTCAGCCAAGATAGTGCCACTGCACTCCAGTCTGGGCGACAGCAAGATCCTGTCTCTCTCTCTCTTTTTTTAGTAAATCGGAAAGTTAATTTAATTGGCTTATCCATGACACTTGGTGATGCCATCTAGAAGTCACACCTCACTTTCAGAAAAGTAAAATTTTTTTTAAAAGTAAGTAAAAACTACTACATCTCCTTGTCTTAACTCCCACTGCTCTTTCTTAGATGAGTTTCAAAACCCCACTGTAACTTTGGTCTTCCTTTTTTTATATATAGTTTCTCCCTTCTCCAAGCAATTTTATACTTTGCTGCAAGTCATTTTTCTCTATGCTCTTACCAGATCACCGGGTTCAAGCTACTCAACCTGAAATTCCAAGTTTTCTACCATATAGTAGCCATGTACCTTCCCAAACGTATCTTACTCTATCTCTACACTTTATTAAGCTACTTATATATTTCCTTACTAAATTGTCAGCCTTTTGCATCAGGGAGGGAGTCTTAACAGTTTTTTTCTGTTCCCGAAGTACCAATATTTAATTTAATGCTGTTATGATACCAAAATAGTCTTTTTATTTTAAAGTGCATTTTCATTTAACCTCTATTAACCAGGCTTCTTAGCCATCTGAGTCACTGTATGTACTGGAAAGTAATTTAACTGCAGGCAATATATTTAGTTATTCTGTGAGATTTGTGCACATCTTTCAGGTTACAAAGGACAAAATAATAAGCACTGAGAGACTATATGGATGTGCAATATATACAGAGAACTTTAAATAAATGAGCACCAGTATTACCTACATTCAACACCATGGTTTTAGAAAGACTGAAGGTAAGTTTGGAAAATAGGTCTTTATTCAATGCTTTTACTTTTTTGTTTTTTACTACAGTGTTTCTATTCCTTACTTTTTCAGTTATGTTAATAAAACACTAAAATCACCATTTCTCTGGTGCTCAGGAGCAAGTCTCTGCACCACTTTGACCACTAGGTGGCTCTCTTATTTCATGTTCTAGTAACGGGAGGCCTCTTCATTCTTTTCAAAGAATAGGTAGGTATCTCTGTTGTCGAATTCGGTTCATAACATTTTCTTTTATTTTTATTTTTATTTTTTATTTTTTTGAGACGGAGTCTAGCTCTGTCTCCCAAATAAAAATAAAAATACAAAAATTATCCAGGTGTGGTGGCATGAAGGGGTGGCCTGCCCCTCCACACCTGTGGGTGCTTCTCGCTAGGTGGAAACGAGAGACTTGAGAAAAGAAATAAAGACACAGAGACAAAGTATATAGAGAGAAAAGCAGGGCCCCAGGGGGCCAGTGCTGTGCCACCCCTTCAGTGGCACACACCTGTAGTCCCAGCCACTTGGGAGGCTGAGGCAGAATTGCTTGAGTCCCCAGGAGGCAGAGAGGTTGCAGTGAGCCAAGATGGTGTCACTGCACTCCAACCTGGAGTGCAGTGGATGCCTTTTATTTCTTCCTCTTGTCTGATTGCTCTAACTAGGACTTCCAGTGCTATAGTGAATAGGAATGGTGAAAGTGGGCATCCTTGTCTTGTTCCAGTTCTTAAGGGAATGATTTCAACTTTTCCCCATTCAGTATGATGTTGTCTGTGGGTTTGTCATATATGACTTTTATTATTTTGAGGTAGTTAGTTTGAGGGTTTTTACCAGGAGGGGATGCTGAATTTTATCAAATGCTTTTTCTGCATCATTTGAGAGGGTCATATGGTTTTTGTTTTTAATTCTGTTTACATGTTGAATCATACCTATTGATTTGTGTGTGTTGAACCATCCTTGCATCCCTAGAATAAAACCCAACTATTGTGTTGTATTATCTCTTCGATGTGATGTTGGATTTCATTTGCTAGTATTTTGGTGAGGATTTTCACATCTATGTTCATCAAGAATATTGGCAGGTAGGCTGGGTGTGGTAGCTCATGCCTATAATCCCAGCACTTTGGGAGGCCGACGCAGGTGGATCACCTGAGGTCAGGAGTTCATGACCAGCCTGGCCAACATGGTGAAACCCCGTCTCTACTAAAAATACAACAATTAGCTGGGCATGGTCGTGGATGCCTGCAGTGCAGCTACTTGGGAGGCTGAGGCAGGAGAATTGCTTGAACCTGGGAGGCAGAGGTTGCAGTGAGCCAAGATTGAGCCACTGCACTCCAACCTGGGTGACAGAGCAAGACTCCATCTCAAAAAACAAACAAACAAACAAAACAAAACAAAACAACAACAACTATATATATAGGCATTAGTTTTTCCTTTTTTGTGGTGTCTTTGCCTGCCTTTCGTATCACAGTGATACTAGCTTTGTAGAATGAGTTAGGGAGGATGCCCTTCTCCTCAATTTTTTGGAACAGTTTCAGTAGGAGTAGAAAAACTGGTACCAGTTCTTCTTTGTAAGTCTGATAAAATTAGGCTGTAAATCCATCTGGTCCTAGGCCTTTTTTGTTGGGAGATTTTTAAATTACTGATTCAATTTCACTGCTCATTATTGGTCCGTTCAGGATTTTCTATTTCTTCCTGGTTCATTCTTTGAAAGGTTGTATGTTTCCTATTTATCCATTTCTTCTAGATTTTCTAGTTTGTGCTCATAATAGATAGTCATAGTAGTCTCTGATGATCTTTTTTATTTTTGTGGTATCAGTTGTAATATCCCTTTATCATTTCTGATTGTACTTATATGAATCTTCTCTCTTTATTACTTGGATAATCCAGGTAACAGTCTATCAATTTGTTTATATTTTCAAAGAATCTTTTCATTTCATTGATCCATTGTTGTTGTTGGTTTTTGAGACAGGGTCTTGCTTTGTCGCCCAGGCTGGAATGCAGTGGTGCAGTACAGCTCACTGCAACCTCAACCTCCCAGGCTCAAGCCATCCTTCCACCTCTGCCTCCTGAATAGTTGGTACTACAGGCACATGCCATCACGCCTGGCTAATTTTTGTATTTTTTGTAGAGACAGGGTTTCATCATCTTGCCCAGGCTGGTCTCAAACTCCTGGGCTCAAGCAATCCTCCTGCCTTGGCCTCCCAAAGTGCTGGGATTACAGGCATGAGCCACTGTGCCCAGCTTGTATTGTATTTTTTTGTTGTTGTTGTTTTTGTTTTTGTTCTTTTTTTTTTTTTTTGCCTCAATATTATTTAGTTCTGCTCTGATCTTTTTCTTTTTCTTTTTTTCTTTTTTTTTTTTGAGACTGAGTTTCACTCGTTGCCCAGGTTGGAGTGCAATGGCGATCTCGGCTCACTGCAACCTCCACCTCCCAGGTTCAAGCGATTGTTTTTCTAGTTCCTTCAGGTGTGATATTAGGTTGTTAATTTGAGATCTTTCTATCTTTTTGATGTAAGCATTTAATGCTATAAAATTCCCTCTTCCAACTGCTTTTGCTATATCTCAGAGATTCTGGTATGTTGTGTCTCTGCTTTCATTCATTCCAAGTATTTTAAAAATTTCTAGGCTGAGCACAGTAGCTCTCACCTATAATGCCAGCACTTTGGGAGGTGAAGGTGGGAGGATTACTTGAGGCCAGAAGTTCAAGACCTGCTTGGGCAACATGGCAAGACTCCATCTCTATAAAAAAAAATTTAAAAAAAATTGGGCCAGGCGCAGTGTCTCACACCTGTAATCCCAGCACTTTGGGAGGTCAAGGCGGGCAGATCATGAAGTCAGGAGTTCAAGATCAGCCTGACCAATATGGTGAAACCCTGTCTCTACCAAAAATACAAAAATCAGCTGGACGTGGTGGCGCATGCCTGTAATCCCAGCTACTCAGGAGACTGAGGCAGGAGAATTGCTTGAACCCGGGAGGCGGAGGTTGTGTTGAGCCAAGATTATGCCACTGCACTCCAGCCTGGGCAACAGAGTGAGACTCTATCTCAAAAAAAAAAAAAATTAGCCAGGCATTGTGGCGTGTGCCTGTAGTCCCAGATACTTGGAAAGCTGAGGCAGGAGGATCGCTTGAGTCTAGGAGTTTGAGGCTGTAATAAACTATGATCATGCCATTACACTTCAGCATGGGTGACAGAGTGAGACTTTGTTTCAAGAAGAAGAGGAAAAAGAAAAATGTTAAAAAATTTCTCTCTTAATTGTATCATTTACCCAAAGATCATTCAGGAGCAGGTTGTTAAATTTCCACGTATTTATATAGTTTTGAGAGTTCTTGGCATTGTTCTGTAGTTTTATTACACCATGGTCTGAGAAAATATTTGATATGATTTTGATTTCTCAAAATATATTGAGACTTGCTTAGTGGCCAAGGATATGGTCTATTTTGGGGAATGTTCCATGAACAGATGAGAAGAATGTATATTCTGCCATTGTTGGGTAGAATGTTCTGTAAACATCTATGGGGTTCATTTGGTCTAGACTTCAATTTAAATCCAGAGTTTATTTATTGATTTTCTGTCTTGGTGATCTGTCTAGTGGTATAAGTGAAATGTTGAAGTCCCCCTACTATTGTACTGTTGTATTGTTGTCTATCTTTTTCTTAGGTGTAGTAGTATTTGTTTTATGAATCTGAGTGGACCAGTGTTGAGTGCATATATATTTAGGATTGTTGTATCTTCCTGTTGAAACCTTTGTCATTATATAATTACCTCCTTTGTCTTTTTTTTTTTTTAACTGTTGTTGATTTAAAGTATGTTTTATCTGATACAAGTATAGCTACTCTTACTCACTTTTGATTTCCATTTGTGTGGAATTTCTTTTTCCACTCCTTTATTTTAAGTCTGTAAATGACTTTACTCATTAGGTGGGTTTCTTGTAAGCAGCATATGATTGGATCTTGTTGTTGTTCTTTTTGTTTATTTATTTATTTATTTTTTGAGATGAAGTCTCACTCTGTTGCCGAGGCTGGAGTGCAATGGCACAATCTTGGTTGGCTCACTGCAACCTCCACCTCCTTGGTTCAAGCAATTCTCCTGCCTCAGCCTCCCAAGTAGCTGGGGTTACAGGTGTGTGCCATCATGCCCAGCTAATTTTTTTGTATTTTTAGTAGAGACGGCATTTCACTATGTTGGCCAGGCTGGTCTCGAACTCCTGAGCTCAGGTGATCCACCCACCTTAGCCTCCCAAAGTGCAGGGATTATAGGTGTGAGCCACAACACCTGGCCTGTTGTTTTTTTAAAATTCATTCTGCCAGCCTATATATTTTAAGTAGAGCATTTAGTCCATTTACATGCAAGGTTAATATTGATATGTGAGGTTTTATTTCTGTCATGTTGATTATTACCTAGTTGCTTTGTAGTCTCAATTGTGTAATAACTTTATAAGATCTTGTACTTTTGTGTGCTTTTATGGTGGCAACTATCATCCTTTCATTTCTATGTTCAGAACTACTTTGAGCATTCCTTGTAGATCTGATGGTCTAGTGGCAACAAATTCCCTTTATGTTTGCTTGTCTGAGAAAGACTTTATTTCTCCTTCATTTATTATGAAACTTAGCTTAGCAGGATACAATATTCTTGGCTGGCAGGTTTTTTTTCCTTAAGAAGACTGAAAATAGAACCCTACTCTCTTCTGGCTTGTAAGGTTTCTGCTATGAAGTACTTTATAGGTGATTAGACACTAATCACCCTATGTACACTATGTGTGCACACCCCTGTGTTATATTATTTGTAATAACCTCTGGGGATTTTACCTTTAATGTCACACAGGTTGTATAACATGTGTGTACAAACCCTGTGATATTATTCATAATATGCTAGGGGGATATTATCCCTAATATTTTTGTGAATGTTACTCCTATGAAACAGGGGTTGTCTTGCTGCTTTTAAAATTTTTTTCCTTCCTAGTGACTTTGGATAGTCTGATGGCAATATGGTTTGTTGAGGTTTGTCTTGCAAAGTTCAACAAGGCATATTGTTCTCTGAGCTTTCTTTACTTCTAAGTCTTTTTTTATGTCTACGTCTCTAGCAAGACCAGGGAAATTTTCCTGAATTATTTCCTCAAATAGGTTTTAAAATATTTTTACATCTGGGCATGGTGACTCACACCTGTAATCCTAGCACCTTGGGAGCCAACGTGGGTGGATCACCTATACACCCTGTGATACTATTCGTAATATCCTAGGGGGATGTTACTCCAAATGTGTACACTGTGTAATATTATAAATAACATCCTAGGAGGATGTTACTCCTAATGTCACAAGGGGTGTACACACTGTGATTTTTTTTTTTTTTTTTTTTGAGATGGAGTCTCGCTCTGTTGCCCAGGCTGGAGTGCAGTGGCCGGATCTCAGCTCACTGCAAGCTCCGCCTCCCAGGTTCACGCCATTCCCCTGGCTCAGCCTCCCGAGTAGCTGGGACTACAGGCGCCTGCCACCTCGCCTGGCTAGTTTTTTGTAGTTTTTAGTAGAGACGGGGTTTCACCATGTTAGTCAGGATGGTCTCGATCTCCTGACCTCGTGATCCGCCTGTCTCGGCCTCCCAAAGTGCTGGGATTACAGGCTTGAGCCACCGTGCCCGGCCCACACTGTGATATTATTCATAATATCCTAGACAAATATTACTCCTAATGTCACAGAGAGTGTACACCCTGTGATATTATTTGTAATATCCTAGGGCAATGTTACTACTAATGTCACAATGGGTCTACACCCTGTTATATTATTCATAGTATCATATTGGGATGTTACTCTTAATGTCACAGGGGGTGTACTTCCTGCGGTATTATTCATAATATCTTATGGGGATATTACTCCTAATGCCACAGGGGATATACAACTTGTGATATTGTTCGTAATATCCTAAAAAGATGTTACTTGTCATGTCACAGGAGGTGTACACAATGTGATATTATTCGTAACACCTTAGGGGGATGTTATTCTGAATGTCACAGAGGGTGTACACTCTGAGATATTATTCACAATATTTTGGGGGATGTTACTTTTAATGTCATAGGGGGTGTACACACTGTGATATTATTTATAATATCCTAAGGGAGTGTTACTTGTAATGTCACAGGTGCTGTATATCCTGTGATATTATTCATAATATCATAAGGGAAATGTTACTACTAATATCACAGGGAGTGTACACCTTGTTATATTATTCCTAATATCATAGAGGGATGTTACTCCTAATGTCACAGAGGGTGTATATTCTGTGATATTATTCACAATATTTTAAAGGGATTTTACTTGTAATATCACAGAGGGTGTACACCCTGTGATATTCTTCCTAATATCCTAGGGGGATGTTACTCATAATGTCAGGGAAGGTGCACACCCTGTGATATTATTTGTAATATCCTAGGGAATGTTACTCTTAATGTCACAGGGGGAATACTCCATGTGTGTACACCCCCTGTGATATTATTTGTAATATCCTAGTAGAATGTTACTTTTAATGTCACAGGGAGCATACACCATGTGTATACACCTCCTATGATAATATTCATAATATCCTAAGGGGATGTTACTCCTAATGTCACAGAGTGTGTACACCATGTGTTTACACACCCTGTAATATTATTCGTAACATCCTTGGGGATGTTACTCCTAATGTAACTTAAGGTGTATACTATGTGTGTACACCCCCGTGTTATATTATTCATAATAACCTCTGGGGATTTTACCTTTAATGTCACACGGGTTGTATAACGTGTGTGTACAACCCCTGTGATATTATTTGTAATATGCTAGGGGGATATTATCCCTAATATTTTTGTGGATGTTACTCCTATGAAACAGGGGTTGTACACCATGTGTGTAAACCACAGGGGGTGATATCATTCCTAATATCCTACAGGAACATTAATTCATAATGTCACAGGGCATGTACACCATATGTGTACAACACCTGTGATATTATTAGTAATATCCTATCCTAGGGGGATGTTAATCTTAATGTAACTTAAGGTGTACAATGTGTGTGTACACCACCTGTGATAGTATTCCTAATATTTTAAAGGGATGGTACTTCTTTTTTTTTTTTTTTTTGAGAAGGAGTTTTGCTTCATCACCCAGTCTGGAGTGCAGTGGTGTGATCTCAGCTCACTGCAAGCTCCACCTCCCAGGTTCACTCCATTCTCCTGCCTCAGCCTCCCGAGTAGCTGGGACTACAAGTGCCTGCCACCACGCCCAGTTAATTATTTTTTGTATTTTTAGTAGCGACGGGGTTTCACCATGTTAACCAGGATGGTCTCAATCTCCTGACCTCGTGATCTGCCCGCCTTGGTCTCCCAAAGGGAATGTTACTTCTAATGTCACAGGGGTTGTATACCGTGTGTACATGCTCCGTGATATTATTCATAATATGCTAGGAAGATGTTTCTCCTACTGTCACAGGAGGTTTACACATATGATAGTATCTATGTACACTCCCTGTGATATTATTTATAATATCCCTGGTGGATGTTACTAATGTCACAGGGTGTGTACACCATGTGTGTACCCCACCTGTCATATTATTTGTCATATTCTAGTGAGATGTTGCTCCTAGTATCACAGGAGGTGTATACCATGTGTGTACATGCCCTGTGATATTATTCATAATATTCTAGAGGGATGTTACTCCTAATGTACACCCCCTGTCATATTATTCATACTATCCTAGGGGGATGTTATTTCTAATGTCACAGGGGATGTCCACCATGTGTGCACACCCCCTGTGATATTATTCATAATATTCTAAAGTGATGTTACTTCTAATGTCACAGGAGTTGTACACTATGTGTGTACACCTTCTGTGATATTCTTTGTAATATCCTAGGGAGAGTTACTTCTAACGTCACAGGGTGTATACCCCATGTGTGTAAACTGCCAGTGCTATTATTCTATGTGGATGTTATTCCTTTTTTTGTTTGTTTGTTTGTTTTTTTTTTTGAGACAGAGTTTCGCTCTTCCACCCAAGCTGGAGTGCAGTGGCGTGATCTCAGCTCACTTCAACCTCTGCCTTCCGGTTTCAAGTGATTCTCTTGCCTCAGCCTCCCAGGGGGATGTTATTCCTAATGTCACAGGGGATGTCCATCATGTGTGCACACCCCCTGTGATATTATTTGTAATATCCTAAAATGATGTTACTTCTAATGTCACGGGGTTGTACCCCATGTGGGTAAACCACCGGTGATATTATTTGTAATATCCTAGGGAATTGTTACTACTAATTTCACAGTGGGTTACACGATGTGTGTACAACCTGTGATATTATTCATAATATTTTGTGACACCTAATGTCACAGTGGGTGTATACCATGTGTGTACACCCTGTGATATTCATCGAAACATTCTAGGGGTATGTTAGTTCTAATGTGACGGTGGGTGTACACATATTGGCTGGGTGCAGTGGCTCACGGCTGCAATCCCAGCACTTTGGGAGGCCAAGGCAGGTGGGTACAAGGTCAGGCATTTGAGACCAGCCTGGCCAACATAGTGAAACTCCATCTCTACTAAAAATACAAAAAAAAAAAAAAAATTAGCCAGGCATAGTGGTGGGAGCCTGTAGTTCCAGCTACTCAAGAGGCTAAGGCAGGACAATCGCTTGAACCTGGGAGGCGGAGGTTGCCGTGAGCCATGATTGGGCCACTGCACTGCAGCCGAGGTGACAGTGTAAGACTCCATCTCAAAAAAAAAAAAAAAAAAATCCAAAAATTAGCCAGGTGTGGTGATACATGCCTATAATCCCAGCTACTCAGTAGGCTGAGGCAGAAGAATGGCTTGAACTCAGGAGGTGGAGATTGCAGTGAGTTGAGATTATGCCATTGCACTCCAGCCTGTGCGACAGAGCGAGACTTCATCTCAAAAAAAAAGATTTTTACTTTTTCTTCTTCTCTCTTAGGAATACCTATTATTTATAGGATTGGCCACCTTACATATTCCCATATTTCTTGAAGGCTTTGCTCATTTTTGAAAATTCTTTTTTCTTTTTGTCTGACTGGATTAAATTAAAAGACCTGTCTTCTTCTGCTAAATTTCTTTCTTCTGCTTGGTCTAGTCTATTTCTAAGTCTGTCAACTGTATTTTGTAATTCCTTCAATACATTTTTATTTCCAGAAGTTCTGTTTTTTAAAATATCTATCTTTTTAGCAAATTTTCTTTTTTGTAATTTTTTCATTCATATCCTGAATTGTTTCTCTAATTTCTTCATGTTGGTTTTTTCACCTTTTCTTGGATCTCATTGAACTTCCTTACAATATGTATTTTGAAAATTCTTTGTCTGTAATTTCAGAATTTTCATTTTGGTTAGTATCTCTTGCTGGAGGGCTAATGTAATCTTCTGAGGTTGTTGAAATACTCTGTTTTCTCATACTCATACTGACAGACTTCTTACATTGATTCTTTCTCATCTAGAGAATCTCTCACTTCTTATTTTTGAATGTACTTTTCATTGAATGGGAGTTTTAAAAGAATTATCCCCCTTGAGGGTGTGACTGTAATGTATGTTGTGAATGGTTGTTTGGCTTCAATTCTGGGTGCTGTCAGAGGGCCAAAGTTATGTATGAATTCCTTGGTTATAGTTAGCCTTTGTGCAGTGGCTTTCTCAAATGCCGGTTGAGAGCACTGTGCTGGGCATATTAGCATGCTCACTACCTTCAGCAAGGCTGAGATTGTGGAGGTCTCAGGAAGCTTACCTGGTTCCCAGCACTGTGCACTTCTGTCAAAAGGTTTTGTATTGGGTTGTGCAGTTCCATCTCTAGACCAGCAGGTAGCGAAAACGGGTAAGAGCCAGATGCCGAGGGTGTGTGCGCTTAACCTTTGTTTACAGGGAGGGGCTGTCTGTTGTCTCAGGCGATGGGCTGATCTGTGGGTGGACTGATCTGTGGAATGCTGGGTGCCCTGAGTTCCCTACTGACCCCAGGAAAGGAGGATGAAGCTGGGTGCAACCGGACTGCTAAACTCACCTTCGGATACCCCAATGACATTGGAAGCACAAACCCTGATGAAGCTGGTCGGGGGCTTGTGGTGAAATGCGCTGAGGTTTCCATCGCAGGCAGAGAGGGCTGCCCCAGCCCCATGTCCTGACCAAGAAGGAATGCGATCTGCCTCCCAATCACACCCCTGTCCTGAGGCTTTGTGACCCTGAGATAGGCAATGTCGTTTATCTCTAGGTTGCAATATAGCTGAGGGCCACAGAAATGCCTGTCCCGGAGCCCTCCACTGAAATGGCTTCCCGTGGGAACCTCTTCCCTCAGCCGAACACAGACAACTTTGTGGCTTCCTTGATCTCTACAGCAGGAAAACTGTTGCTCCATGTAGACAGGGAGAGGGGCCCCACTCTTCATGCAAGCTGGGCCTGGGGTGGTGGTGGGAACACTGCCAGTTGGGGTGCAGCCACCCCTGCTAGCCCTGCATTGACCATCCATAGTCACACCTGTGCCAACCCCCCACAGGAACAGCCTGGCTATGTCCACAGCAATGATTGTAGGGGAGAAGTCTCCCTCTCTGTGTCCCTTATTGAGCACCAATGCTGCCTGCCCCCTGGGGTTGAACCACATTCCTCCAGCACCACGCCTGCATCTCTGCTGGAAGAGGCACAGTCACCTTCAGTGCACAAGCAGGGAGCTTTCAGGCACAGGAGAGCCCGTACTCTCGTCTCCTTTGTCCGAAGGGGTGCTTTGGCACAGTGTACACTCCCTTCCCCTGTGGACAGTTTGCCCTGAGGGTTACACCTCCAGCAACCCCACAGCTCGCCCTGGATCCCACTGGCCCTTTGTGGTTGCTACAGCCTGAGCAGGTGCTAGGGAATGTTTACAAGGGATCCAGTAATGCAGCAACACAAGGGCTGAGACTCCTTGGGCAGGACAGAGGCCCTCAATGGGTGTACAACCAGTATGGCACCCACCACCTCAGCTCAGGTCTACAGGCAGGGTGAGCAATCCTGCATGAGCTGGTAACCTGGTGCTCTGCCCTTAAGAAGTTCTCAAATCACTGCTCATACTGGTGCCAATTCAGGAGGGCAGAGGGGCTCTTCAACAGTTTGGAAACCAGCAGTCTGCTGCAGCAAGGGTGAGTGAAAGGAGCTGAAAACATCCCCACCTACCCTTTCCTTAGGACTGCAAGTCCCTTGGGGATTATCTCTGCCAAACTCTCGCTTCCCTCTTTTTTCTGTGCTGCAGCTTCTTCCTGTGGGTTCTGAGGTACTCTTCCCACAGTATTCCACTTGGGCCATGATTATTCACCTTTGGTTCTTCTCTTTGAGGAGAACTGGCATCCAGTGTTTCTAGTCAGCCATCACTGATCTTTCTGTTCCTCTTTCCCATATCAATTTCTACTCATGGCTGTTGGATATTTCATATTTCCTCTCCAGATCTACTCTCCACTCTGCTCTCTGCTACAAGAAACTGGTTTGATATTTATTTATCTATTTATAAATCCAGCCTGTCGCCCAGGCTGGAGTGCAGTGGCACCATCTCGGCTCACTGCAAGCTCTGCCTCCTGGGTTCACACCATTCTCCTGCCTCAGCCTCGCAAGTAGCTGGGACTATAGGAGCATGCCACCAGGCCTGGACAATTTTTTGTATTTTTAGGAGAGACAGGGTTTCACCGTGTTAGCCAGGATGGTTTTGAGCTCCTGCCCTTGTGATCTGCCTGCCTTGGACTCCCAAAGTGCTGGGATTACAGGCGTGAGCCACTGCACCCAGCCTATTTATTTATTTTTTTAAGAGACAGAGTCTCACTCTGTTGCCCAGGATGGAGTGCAGTGGCATGATCAGGGCTCATTGTAGCCTCAAACTCCTGGGCTCAAGTGATCCTCTCACCTCAGTCTCCCAAGTAGCTAGGACTACAGGCACATGCTACCATGCCTGGCTCTTTTTTTTTTTCTTTTTTAGAGATGGGGTCTTACTACGTTGCCCAGGCTGGTCTTGAACCCCCAGCCTCAAGTGATCCTCCCACCCCAGCCTCACCTCACCCAGAGTGAGACTCTTTCTCAAAAGTAAAAAATTAAAAAAAAAAAAAGATTCCTCTAGATGTATAAACTGACTGAAAGTTCTCCAATTATAAGAACTTATATTGGAAGTTTCAGGTGGCAAATGAAGCTACTGATAGCTGCTTCACTAAAGATGAACATGAAATAGTGAAATACTTTGGGAGGCCGAGGCAGGCAGATCACCTGAGGATGGGAGTTCAAGACCAGCCTGACCAACATGGAGAAACCCTGTTTCTACTAAAAATACAAAATTAGCCGGGCATGGTGGTGCATGCCTGTAGTCCCAGCTACTTGGGAGGCTGAGGCAGGAGAATCGCTTGAACCTGGGAGGCAGAGGTTGTGGTGAGACGAGATTGCACCATTGCACTTCAGCCTGGGCAACAAGAGCGAAATTCCATCTCAAAAGAAAAAAGAAAAGAAAAGATAGAAATAGTGAGGAAAGAATAAGACATCATTATATCTAACCTGATAAATCAAAATACCCCCAAATAATCTGGAGAGTGTTAAACTATCATGGATTATATCTGACTCAGCAATCAAATTTCAACCTATTGGGGTGGTGGGGGAGGAAGCTCCATCCTTTCAAAGGGATTTACACAGAAATAGTTTATATTTCTCATCCCAAAGCAGATTTGAAGACTTAAAACCAGAAACCAGACCCTGCGCAGTGGCTCATGCCTGTAATCCTAGCACTTTGGAAGCCCAACGTGGGAGGAGTTTGAGACCAGCCTGCCCAACATGCTGAAACCCCGTCTCTATTAAAAATACAAAAAAATTAGCTGGGCATGGTGTTACACACCTGTAATCCCAGCTACTCAGGAGGATGACGCAGGAAAATCTCTTGAACCTAGGAGACAGAGGTTGCAGTGAGCTGAGATCTCACCACTGTACTCTAACGTGGGCAACAGAGTGAGACTCTATCTCAGAAAGAAAAAAGAAAAGTAAAAATAAAACAAGGGACCAGAACCAAGATTCTTCAATTCACAGTTTGAATAAAATTCTGGAAATAGTCTCTCCTAAGGTATGTAGAATTTCAGTAAATCATGCTCTATCTAGTCCTCCCTCTCAATTACTTCTGATTTTCTGTATCACGTACATACCTGCAAACAAGAGGATACTCTAAGCTCTCTTCTCTAAGAAAGGAGGAAAGCATGATGAGCACAGGGCTACATTCAGCCAGCCAGCTGTGTTTTGTTTGGCCTGCAGAGTATTTAACATTTGTTTTTATTTGAATGCCTTTTAGGTGGGACCTGGACCTTCCCCAAACCCAGCAACTTCCAGTTGTCTTAATCCAACTAGATTTACCCATTTATATTACCTTCCTAATCTTTGTAATCTTTGGTTTGTATCCGCTGTAAGAACTTTCGTCACAGACATACTGTGAGTATAAGAGCCTAGAGGAAAAGCTTGGTATTGTGGAATTGAGAGGAGGGAACTTGAGAGGAGAGCCATCCCTGGCTAAGACTCTGACGTAGGGCAGCTTTTCTGCCCTCTCCAGTGGCGCACACTTGTCTTCTTCCATAGGAAGTCCATGGTTACCTTATTTTTCCATTCTCCACGCCCCCATCTCTCACTGAAACCTGTATCTAAATAAGGTTCCAATACTCATTCACGGGATAAAAGACTACCCAAAACTAAACAAAACTGTGGCTTACCTCAAACCCCAAACAAACATTCATTATATAAGCATCACCAAGCAAATGGGGTACTCAGAATCATCATACACTCAACTTAGCTGTTTGCATAGAGGCTTCTCTCTTTTTTTTTTTTTTTTTTGTTTTTTTGTTTTTTGAGATGGAGTCTCGCACTGTTACCCAGGCTGGAGTGCAGTGGCGTGATCTCAGCTCACTGCAGCCTCCGCCTCCAGGGTTCAAGCAATTCTCCTGCCTCAACCTCCTGAATAGCTGAGATTACAGGCAGCCACCACCACGCCCGGCTGATTTTCTTTCCGCATTTTTAGTAGAGACGGGGTTTCACCATGTTCGTCAGGCTGCTCTTGAACTCCTGACCTTGTGATCTGCCCGCCTCGGCCTCCCAAAGTGCTGGGATTACAGGCGTGAGCCACTGCTCTCAGCTGAGGCTTCTGTTTTTAATACATTTTTCTTTTAACTTGACAGGAGAAATAAGCAAAGTAGAAAAGGAAAGCCATGCTTGAGAAAAGAAAGGTGAAACAAAAAGTTTCAATTCAGTCTTTTAGAATGGTAGGACCAAAGGGAAAAGGCATTCAGTAATATTCACTGTAAGTCCAGCCCCTGCCTCCCTCCTAACTGAGGCCAAGAAGTATGGAGCTGTGTTCTAGTAACCTCAGAAACTCATCCCAGTGCCCTTCACCTTCACAGTCTTATTTGTACAAAGATTTGTTTGTACTGTTTCTCACCCAAAATTTTTCTAGTAGTGACCCTGGGCTATTTATTCTTATAGTCTCTCCTATCAAGAAAGCAGTAAATGATATCATTTCATCTATTTCAAAGTTAGTGAGGCCAGGTGCAGTGGCTCACGTCTGTAATCCCAACACTTTGGGAGGCCAAGGCACGCAGATCACTTGAGGCTGGGAGTTGGAGACAGCCTGGCCAACATGGTGAAACCCCGTCTCTACTAAAAATACAAAAATTAGCCAGGTGTGGTGACGCAAACCTGTAATCCCAGCTACTCAGGAGGTTGAGGCATGAGAATAGCTTGAACCCGGGAGGTAGAGGTTGCAGTGAGCCGAGATCGCACCACTGCACTCCAGCCAGGGCAACATAGTGAGACTCTGTCTCAAAAAAAAAAAAAAGTTAATGAAAATCTTCCCTATAGTTTGTTCTTCTCCAAACTACAAAATCCCCTTCTTCTTCTCCCCATCTCTTTAGCCTCTTTCTTGTATATCTTATTTGGAAATGCTCTCCTCATTTGTTGCTAAACTTTATCTGATTTATCTTCACCTAAATTATGGGGGCCCAAATTTGACTTTTAGTATTTTCAACTTTAGTATACAATGGATAACTTACAGTTTTATATCGGGTAAGGTTATTGATGCTACTGATCCTGTTAAACTGCCTCTTCTGGACAAAAACGTGAGTGAAATTCAGGCTAGAATTCAAAAAGCACAAAATCCATTATTCAGCATACAGATGTGCCTCTCATACCTGTAATCACAGCACTTTGGGAGGCTGGGGTGGGAGGATCACTTGAGGCCAGGAATTCGAGACCAGATTGTACAATAAGATGAAACTTTCATCTCTACCAAAAAAATTTTTTAAATTAAAATAAAAAATAAAATGTAAACAGAAATGAAACTTTGATCACATTGTGATGGAATAAAAATCATTCTGTTTTTTAATTTCTACCACCACGTGCTATTATGTATTTTGTACCTCCTGTTTAAATTCAAGAATATGTAGTTCCACAGGGATTTGAAATACAAACTGCTCCCAAAGTAAGCTAGAACAATTCTAAGCTGTTACCAACCCACTCCTGACATGAATATTGCAGCTGAGTCGGCATGTGTCAGGAGCCTACTGCTTAACTGGAAATCCTCTTAATTAACTTTTATGTAAAATAATGTTTATTGAGACATAAATAATATAAATATGTTAATTTGAAGCTTACATTAATAAAACTCAGTAATAGCAACAATCATAGAATTCAGACCAACAAAACAAATTTGGAGAGAGGAATATTGTATCCCCGACATTGTTTAGAACTAAAATCTCATGGTGGTAATAAAAAACAGACCAATTTCTAGGTTTTTACTGTTTTTGTTTTGTTTTGTTTTGTTTTTGAGATAGTTTCACTCTGTCTCCCACGCTGGAGTGCAGTGGTGCAATCTTGGCTTACTGCAAACTCTTCCTACGAGGTTCAAGAGATTCTCCTGGCTGAGCGCGGTGGCTCACACCTGTAATCCCAGCACTTTGGGAGGCCGAGGCAGACAGATCACGAGGTCAGGAGTTTGAGACCAGCCTGACCAACAGGGTGAAACCCTGTCTCTACTAAATACAAAAATTAGCCAGCATGGTGGCGTGTGCCTATAATCCCAGCTGCTCAGGATGCTGAGGAAGGAGAATGCTTGAACCCAGGAGGCAAAGGTTGCAGTGAGCCAAGATTTGAGCCATTGCATTCCATCCTGGGCAACAGAGCAAGACTCCATCTCATAAAAAAAAAAAAAAAAAAAAAGAGATTCTCCTGCCTCAGTCTCCTAGGTAGCTGGGATTACAGGTGTGCACCACCACACCTGGCTAATTTTTTTTGGTGTTTTTAGTAGAGATGGGGTTTCGCCATGTTAACCAGGCTGTTCTTGAACCCCTGACCTCAGGCGATCCTCCTGCCTGGGCCTCGCAAAGTGCTGGGATTACAGGCGTGAGCCACCGTGCCTGGCCTGTTTTCATTTTTGTTTTTAAATGCATCTCCTTGTTGCCTGCACCAATGGCTTTCTACTCCCATTGCCTCACCTTTGGTACACCACTGCCTACTATGTGCCAGGCAGTGTTAGGCGCTGGTATTGCCATGGTAGGCAGAACACTGCCTGGCACCCAACAGATGAAGTCTTTCTCTCATGGAGCTTCCCGTCTAGTGGGAGCGATCAACAGAGAATAAGTAAACAAGAATTTATAACATTCAAAGAGCTATACAAGGAAACAAACTAGATCCCAAGGCAGAGAGTAACAGGAAGAATTATAGGAGACTCTGCCAGGCTGGGTGGTAAAGGATGGTTCATGTCCTTGGTACTTGATGAGCAAGGGGGAGAGAGATGTGAGTTGGGGTTGGAAGATAGGCAGATGCCTGAACAGCCTTATAGACTTTCACTTTTATTCAAAGTGCAGGAAAAAAATCCATTCAAGTTTTAAGTAGTAAAATGACATAAATTTGTTTCCAAAAGATTAGCCTGGCCACTGTGTAGAGAATTGATTGAAATCTGGCAAAAAATAGAACAGATTGTCTTCTTTTAATTACCAATATGCATTTAAGTTTCCTCCATGTCTTTTGATGGCTTGATAGCTCCTTTCATTTTAGCACTAAATAAAATTCCATCCAATAGATGTACTGCAGTTTATTTATCCTTAGTTGACTTCTTATTTGCTTCCAAGATTTGGCAGTTATGAATAAAATTGTTATAAACATCTGTGTGCAGATTTCTGTGTGATTTTTTTTTTATTAAAAAATTTTTAGAGATAGCATCTCATTATGTTGCCCAGGCTGGACCTGAACTCCTGGACTCAGGTTATTCTCTGACCTCAGCCCTTCCAGCAGCTAGGACTACAGACATGTACCACCATGCCTGGCATGTAGACATAAGTTTTTGACTCCTTAGGGTAAATAGCAAGGAATGCCATCACTAGATCGTATGTATGAGTGTGTTTAATTTGTAAGAAACTGCCAAAGTGTCTTCTATACCATTTTGTTATCCCATCAGCAATGAGTAAGAGTTCTTATTGCTCTACCTCCTTGTCACCATTTGGTATTGTTGCTCTTTTGGATTTTAGCCGTTCTAGTAGGTTTGTACTGATATCTTATTGTTGTTTTAATTTGCGATTCCCTAATGACTTATGATGTTGAGGATTTTTCATTGCTTATTTGCCTTCTGTGTATCTTCTTGGTGATGTGTATCGGTTCAGGTCTTTTGCCCTTTTCTTTCTTTCTTTCTTTCTTTTTTTTTGAGACAGTCTCGCTCTATCGTCCAGGCTGGAGTGCAGTGGCGTCATCTCGGCTCACTGCAAGCTCTGCCTCCCGGGTTCAAGCGATTCTCCTGCCTCAGCCTCCTGTGTAGCTGGGACTACAGGCGCCGGCCACCACGCCTGGCTAATTTTTTTTTTTTTTTTTTTTTTTGTACTTTTAGTAGAGATGGGGTTTCACCGTGTTAGCCAGGATGGTCTTGATCTTCTGACCTCATGATCCGCCCACCTCGGCCTCCCAAAGTGCTGGGATTACAGGCGTGAGCCACCGCACCAGGCCTCTTTTGACCATTTTTTAATTGGGTTGTTTTCTTATTGTTGAGTTTTAAGAATTCTTTTTATTTTTTTAGTGACCAGAAATTATTATTAAACTTTATTATTAAATGACACCAATTATAGCTACTTTTCTTTTCTTTTTATTTCAATCAGTTTTAGGGAGGCAGGTGGTATCTGGTTACATGAATAAGTTCTTTAGTGGTAATTTCTGAGATTTTGGTGCACCCATCACCAAATCATGAGCAGTGTATGAGCAATGTACACTGTACCCAATGTGTAGTCTTTTATCCCTCACTCCCTACCCCTTCCCCTGAGTCCCCAAAGTCCATTGTATCGTTCTTACGTATTTGCATCTTCATAGCTTAGCTCCCAGAGTTCTTTTTCTTTTTTTTTTTTGCTGAGACGGAGTCTCGCTCTGTCACCCAGGCTGGAGTGCAGTGGCCGGATCTCAGCTCACTGCAAGCTCCGCCTCTCGGGTTCATGCCATTCTCCTGCCTCAGCCTCCCAAGTAGCTGGGACTACAGGCGCCCGCCACCTCGCCCGGCTAGTTTTTTGTATTTTTTAGTAGAGACGGGGTTTCACCGTGTTAGCCAGGATGGTCTCGATCTCCTGACCTCGTGATCCACCCGTCTCGGCCTCCCAAAGTGCTGGGATTACAGGCTTGAGCCACCGCGCCCGGCCGCTCCCAGAGTTTTAAGAGTTCTTTGTGTATTTTGAGCTGGGCGTGATAGTTTGTGCCTGTTGTCCCAGCTACTTCAGAGGCTGAGGCAGAAGGATCCCTTGAGCCCAGGAATTCTAATTCAGCTTGAGCAACACAGCAAGACTCCATCTCTAATAAACAACTACATTTTAAAAATAGTTCTTTGTATATATTTTTTAAAAACAACATTTTTTTTTCCCCTTGGGACAGGGTCTCACTCTGTCACCAAGGCTGGAGTGCAGTGACATGATCACGGTTCACTGAAGCTTCAACCTCCCAGGCTCAAGCCATCCTCAGCCACCACACCCTGCTTTTTTTTTTTTTTTTTTTTTTTTTTTGTAGAGATAGGGTTTGCTATATTGCCCAAGCTAGTCTTGAAATCCTGGACTCAGGTAATCCATCCACCTTGGCCTCCCAAAGTGTTGGGATTACAGGCCTGAACCACCACACCTAGCCGGATAACACTGTTTTATCAGATACGTCTTTTGCAAATATTTGCTTCTAGTCTGTGACTTATCTTCTCATTCTCTTAATGAGCTTTCAGTTTTGTCTCTTCAAACCACTGTTTCATGTGACATTTTCAATTTTTAATTATTGTGTTAAAATACCCATAAAATTTACCATCTTAACCATTTTAGGTCTACAATGGAGTGGTATGTATATATTCAAAATTTTGTGCAACCATCACCACCATCCACCTCCCTAACTCTTTCATCTTATAAAACTGAAACTCAGCCAGGTATGGTGGCTCACACCGGTAATCCCAGAACTTTGGGAGGCTGAGGCAGGCAGATCATCTGAGGTCGGGAGTTTGAGACCTGCCTGGCCAACATGACGAAACCCTGTTTCTACTAAAAATACAAAAATTAGCTGAGCGTGGTGCCACGTGCCTGTAGTCCCAGCTACTCAGGAACCTGCGTCAGGAGAATCACTTGAACCCGGCGGGGCGGAGGTTGCAATGAGCCGAGATAGGGCCACTGCACTCCATCTTGGGGGAAAGATAAACAAAACATAACTGAAACTCTGTAACAGTTTCATTTTAATTCAGTCAAATATGGAGATATTTTATATTGAATAAGACTCTTTTTCCCTTTTAAAAAATAAAAATATTTTTTATTACAGAAGCAACATGTATTTCTAATGGAAAATTTGAAAAACACATAATTAGAAAAAAGAGGAAAAACCTATGAAAACCTCTGGCACCAGGAAGACTAGTGGCCTTGGAAGTAGTCTGGAAACCGCACCCTTAGCCTGCACAATTTGACAAACAATATATATCAGAAGCATAAAAAAGATACTCTTTGACCCAGCAATCCTTGTTTCGAAATGTATTCCAAGGAAATAGTTGGATAGGTGCCCAGAGAGTGAAATACAAAGATGTTCTTAATTGGAAAAAGATTGTAAACAACCTATATTTGTTTTCTAGGGCTGTCATAACAAAGCATGGCAGACTGAGTGGTTTAAACAGAAATTTATTTCTCACAGTTGTGGAGGCTAAAGGTCTGAGATCAAGCTGTCAGCAGGATCTTCACATGGTTCTTGTAAGTGTCTTTGTTCAAGTTTCCCCTTTTTATAAGGGCGCCAGTCATATTGGATTAAGGCCCATTGATGACCTCATTTTAACTTAATTATCTCTTTAAAGCCCTATCTCCAAATGCAGTCACATTCTGAGGTACTGGGGGTTACGATATCAACATATGAATTATGGGGGAACACAATTCAGCCAATTATGCAAACCTCAGCTAAGAACTGAGAATTAGTTAAATAAATTAGGATGCAGTCCATACAAGAGTTCAGTCATACTTTTTAGCTCATATATGAATGTTTAATACCGCCATTAAAAAATGGCCTTAGGGTCAGGCGCAGTGGCTCATGCCTATAATCCCAGCACTTTGGGAGGCCGAGGCAGGTGGATCACTTGAGGCCAAGAGTTTGAGACCAGCCTGGCCAACATGGCAAAACCCCTTCTCTACTAAAAATACAAAAATTAGCTGGGTGTGGTGATGCATACCTGTAATCCCAGCTACTCAGGAGGCTGAGGCAGGAGAATAACTTGAGCCCAGGAAGCAGAGGTTGCAGTGAGCTGAGATTGTGCCACTGCACTCCAGCCTGGATGACAGAGTGAGAACCTATCTCAAAAAACAAACCAACAAACAAGGCCTTTGGGTTATATATGACATGGAAATAATTTCATGGCATATATTGTCAGTGAAAAGAACAGGCTACAAAATAATATGAGTAGTGTGATCCCGCTATTTCTGTGTGTGAAATATGTACACAAATGCACAGAAAAAATGGCTGGAAAAGTTCATTATATTTTGGGGATAATGTGGATGAGTTTTCTTTGTTTTATTTCTATATATTGCTTAACTGTGCATTTAAATTTTCCCACACTAAGTCTTTGAGATACATACATACATATATATATATAGAGTAACAAATATTATTATTATTTGAGACAGGACCTCACTTTGCTGCTCCAGCTGGAGCGCAGTAGTATGATCAGGGCTCACTGCAACCTCTACCTCCTAGGCTCAGGTGATCCTCCCACCTCAGCCTTCCAAGTAGCTGGGACTACATCCGCATGTCACCCACGCCTATAAGTATGAGCTCAGAGCCTGATAGGGCTATTCTCAAACTTGAGGATAAAATTTTAAAATGGGGTGAGTTTCCAAAAAGAAAGGAGGGTGACTGTGTCCAGAAAGGTGGGGTGGGAGGAGGGGACAGGGCAGGTCTGAAGGTACTTGCCTTTTTTCCTAGTTATTGTTTTGTCGCTGGCCACCTTCATTTTTCATTGAATCAAGTCTTCCACTTGAAGAAGCATATCACCTGCAAAGATCTCTGTGATTTCTAGCTTTGGAGGCAAAGGGTGTCTATTTATGTCTCATTTTTTGTACAGATGAGGTTTCACCACGTTGCCCAGGCTGGTCTTGAAATCCTGGGCTCAAACAATGCTCCTGCCTCAACCTCCCAAAGTGCTGGGATCACAGGCGTGAACCACCATGCCTGGACAGTCTTTGTAATATTTTAGAAGAACCCTTGCCCCCAGCACACACACACACAGACACACACCTCAAAAAAAGAAAGAAGAGGGAAAAGTCTACGCCATGCCTAAAACATGTTTTAGAGAACAGTTCTCTAGTCACGTAGTTTTCCTGTAGCTATTTCTGCTTTCTGGCTGCAAAGGAGAGTTTCAGTGGGATATGAAAGCTTACTTAATGTTTATTACTATTTCTATTTGCCCCTATATAGTAATGTCCTGTTCATTTAATGTGCAATGTGCTCAGTGTACTTTTATTCCTTTTTGGAAGCTCTTTGGAAAGGCTTTTGCTTAATCGTAGGACATTGCTAAAGCCAATGACATTAGATTGAATGATTCATCTTGGTTTAAGACTTATGATCAGACAGGCTCTGAGCTCCATTCTCCAACCTGGGGAGAAAATTTTACAATAGAGGGGGTTCTCAAAAGGAAAGGAGGGTGACTGTGTTCAGCATCCTGATCTCTGTGATTTCTAGCTTCGGAAGCACAGGGTGCCTATTTACGTCTCATTCATGAGAGAATTGACTGCAGGCGTTTTTCTCCTAAAGTCTGTTATTTCTTTAGAGGCTGGGCCTACTACACCAGTTATTTTCCTCTAGGCCTGCCTTCCTCTACTTCTGTAGCTTGGGCAATTTATGTACAAAACAGGTGGTTTTTGAATAAAAGGACAACATCTACATCAAGACACAATAAAATAATTAGAGGTTGCCTGTGTACATGATTCTACATGCTAAGCTTTCACTTTTCGTAATATACCTGCATGGCCATGAAACTGTTGTTTGTGAAGTGAAATGCAGCCACTCCCCTGGTTGTTACATGGAATGGTGACAGATTTAGCCTCACTACACCTGCATAAGTAGGTAGTATACAACAATAGCAGAACTTGAAATTTTAGTCCTACAATAGAAGGGGTATCTGGCATTAAGTACCTTGTTTACACCTCTGACAAGTCTTGAGAATGCCTCCAGAACTGAGACTCCTCTGCAGAAATGAAAGTCTAAGCTCTGGGAATATCATGAGATTCCCAGGAGGGGGTGCTATGTATAGTGATGGTTGAAAAAAAAAGCTCAAGGACAAGATCCATATGTAGGGACAGAAAG
The DNA here is from genome assembly GCF_002776525.5 of Piliocolobus tephrosceles. NCBI lineage: Eukaryota > Metazoa > Chordata > Mammalia > Primates > Cercopithecidae > Piliocolobus > Piliocolobus tephrosceles. The sequence goes on from NC_045444.1 coordinate 89,038,277, forward strand.
CCAACAAAGAATACATAGTAGATATGGGGGCAGGCACGTTGGCTCACGCCTATAATCCCAGCACTTTTCGAGGCCAAGGTGGGTGGATCACCTGAGGTCAGGAGTTAGAGACCAGCCTCACCAACATGGTGAAACCCCATCTCTAGTAAAAATACAAAAATTATCCAGGCGTAGTGGCACGTGCCTGTAATACCAGCTGCTCGGGAGGCTGAGGCAGGAGAATCATTTGAACCCAGGAGGAGCAGGTTGCAGTAAGCCAAGATCACACCACTGCACTCCAGCCTAGGGGACAGAGCAAGACTCTGTCTCAAACAAACAAAAAGAATACACAGTAGAAACGAGAGAAAGGCAAAAGGCAGGAGGAGAACTAGGATAGTGCTGGAAATGCTCCGCAAGAGATAAAAGACAAAATTTCAAGGAAGAATGGATGCACAACAGTGATATAGGTCTCAAAGAGAGTCAGAAGGAAGAGGTCGGTGGGCTGTTTGTTAGGCAATCTTTGAGAAACTTGGTTGTTTGAAAAATAAGTTAGAAAAGCCAGAAAATAAAGGTTACTTTGTTGAGTGGAATTACAGGATGAAGAAAACTTTCAGGAAGTTTGTTAGTAACACGAAGGCGAAGAGTAATGGTGAGATATATTAGAACAAAGTTAACTTTCAGAATTTGTGTTCAGGTTAAGAGTTTTTGCAATTGAGTCTCTTAATTATATACTAGTATTTCATCCTTTCATTTTCTGTTTTTCATATTATATAGCACACACTTCATAGGCCACTTCTTGCCCTTGGTTTCCCAAATTAACAGAAATGCTTACGTGGATATGTCCATGTTCATAGCAAAACAATGAGGATGCACTCCAGAGTCCTGGCATTTTGCTTTGACCCAGGATCAAATTTGAGGCAATGATGGTGGCACACACCTGTAGTCCCAGCTACTTGGGAGGCTGATGTAGGAGAATCACTTGAACCTGAGAGGCAGAGGTTGCAGTGAGCCAAGATCATGCCACTGCACAGCAGCCTGGGCGACAGAGTAAGACTCCATCTCAAAACAACAACAACAAAATACAATAAATATTTGTTCAAATGAATTCACAATCAACTACTTGCTCACCACCCTTATTTTATATATATCTTTCTAATCTAGGATATGATAAAATTGTATTAGTGTCATGAGGATTGAATATTGCTCTAATATTATTCTAAAATATTAGTGATAAAAGAGGCCTTAGAAATAATTTAATATAGAGCAGTTTCATTTTGCAGATAGGAAAACTGAGGCACAAAGAGGTTAAAAGACTTGTCAAAGTGGCAGAGGTAGAGCCAGGAGAATCCAGGTCCTCTTGATTCCTAGTTTGCTACTAAACACCCCTAAGCCATGAAGAACACTGCTTCTGCTTTATGTTATGCAGTATTTTTTCTTTTTCTCTCTTTTCGCATGCTTTTTTTGTCCCACTTGAACATGACATCAACATGCAAATCAGAGAACCTGAAACTTTTGAGAAAAACGAGGATGGCTGTGTTGTGGCCCAGTATACAGGGAATGGAGGTATGAGAACTTTCTCTTTCTACAAAGTTATCATGTTTACTCATGTTTCCTGGGCCTTAGCTGAACGTGAGAGCCTTTCCCAGATACAGGCATCTTTTCTCATCAGTGGATGCATTAGAAAGGCAGGAGACCAGAGCTCTCACCTGGCGCTGTTATCATTCCTGTGACCTCTAGAAAGTGACTTTTGCTCCCTGGGCTTCAGTTTCCTAATTTGTAAAATATGAGACTTGGATTACATGAGTTCAAAAAAGTTTTAGGCTCTAAAATCCTATGATTCTACCTTCTGAAATATGAAGGATTTAATTTTTTTCTACCTTCCAAGTAAAAGCCATACCTAAGCCCCATGGAATTTGATCACCCCTACCTTTTTGTGTGAATGTTAACAGGCCTTCTCTGCTCTGTTTGCTATAATTGGAATGATTTAGTTTTCATTTCAATGGTTTCAATGATTGTTTTCCATTTGTCATTCTACCAAAGAAGTAATTGGCACAATGATTAAAGGTGATTTATGACTCGGTTCTGCTGGATCCCTTTACAAGTGTTACTTTGCAAATCTCTAGACCTCCTCCCCTCTAAGTCTCATACAGAGTTGGATACCAACTATGGATCTGATCTTCTTTTGCTTCTTTTTTTTTTTTTTGAGATGGAGTCTCGCTCTGTTGCGTAGGCTGGAGCGCAGTGGTGCAATCTTGGCTCACTGCAACTTCCGCCTCCCGAGTTCAAGCGATTCTCCTGTCTTAGCCTCCCAAGTAGCTGGGACTACAGGCGCCCACCACCATGCTGGCTAATTTTTGTATTTTTAGTAGAGACAGGGTTTCACTATATTGGCCAGGCTGATCTCGAACTCCTGACTTTGTGATCTGCCCGCCTCAGCTTCCCAAAGTGTTGGGATTACAGGCATGAGACACCGCACCTGGCCTTTTGCTTCTTTTGGAATTGGGAGGGAGGTCATAGGATGTCCTCAGGATCAGAGATCCAAGGGGATATCTGGAAGGAAGAACGTGTTCTCTCAGTAAAGGAAGGGGAAAGCTGCCAGGTTGCTGACTCTGCTATAGCAGATGACAAGGAGTTAATTGCAGCCTAACTCCTCTCCTCATTGTGGGGGTTACTAGCTTTGCAATGTCTTGGCAAAGTCTCGTAGACATGTCATGGCAGCCTATCCCTTGCTTTCTTCTGTCTACATGCCTACACACCCAGAGACGGAGAATCAAGAGATTCTGGCTGCCATTGAAAGGATGTTCTGTCAGAAGCAAAGGCTTGATTTATTCTGAAGATTACCCTGATCTGCAAAACTGCAGAATGCATAGTTATTTGTTACCTGGACTTAAAGTAATGCAAGGCCCAGTGTCACATTACTTTGCCACTAACAGACCTTTCTTGCAATGACTGTTTCATGTCGTCAGTCACTCAACATTTACGAAGCACTTACCTTAGCATGAAGGAAAGGTTGAAAAGGAATAGAAACCACGATCTCAGGCATTGAGGACTAAAAAATCGTTGTGATAATAGAGAATGCACAGAAACATTAAGTACTATAAAAACAAGTACATATTAACATAATACATAGTATTTCCAGAAATGTTTAGAAATTAATTGCAATGATCAAACCTGGATGGAGTTAATCAGAGTCATGGCACCCAGTGGGATGACTTAGAACCATGAAGGGAAGTTAAATAACTTGCTCTAGATCATGTAGCTGTAAGAGAGGAACTGAAATTTGAATCCAGGCACTCTGGCTCTAAAGACACTTAACATTATACTAGATTGCATCTCTGAAGTCAAAGAGGAAGGAAAGTAAACTACCCTAGTGCAGTTGTTGAGAGTATCACCTCTAGACTCAGACTCCCTGGGATTCCATCCTGCCTCTAGCATTTACCATACACTCCTGGACAATCCACTTACCATTCTATCCCTTCTTTTCCTTATCCATAAAAATGGGGATAATAGGCTGGGCGTGGTGGTTCACACCTGTAATCTCAGCACTTTGGGAGGCCTAGGCAGGCGGGTCACAAGGTCAGGAGTCTGAGGCTAGCCTGACCAATATGGTGAAATCCCACCTCTACTGAAAATACAAAAATTAGCTGAGTGTGGTGGCGGGCGCCTGTAATCCCAGCTACTCAGGAGGCTGAGGCAGGAGAATTGCTTAAACCCAGGAGGCAGAGGTTGCAGTGAGCCAAGATCATGCCACTGAACTCCAGCCTGGTGACAGAGTGAGACTCCGTCTCAAAAAAAAGGGGAGGAGGATAATAGTAACTGTGTATGAAGTTGCTATAAGGTACAAATGTGGCATATAGTGTGTACAGTGTGCAGCCCAGTGCCTGAGACATACTGATTGCTCAATAAATGTTAACTATCAATAAAATGATTATCATCATCCTATTTCTAAGAACCTGAAGTCCTACCAGGATAGTAACTCTAATTGCCAGAATAAGAAGGGGAAGTTTGGGTTGAGGTTATTTTCCACTCAGAAGTCCTCCGCTCTTGAGTTAGAGAAGATTTAGGGATCAGTAGAATTACAGTGAGGGAAGTGATGAGAAACTGGGGGAAGTTCTAAGAGAAGAACTAGCTCAAAATGTCAGTCTTACAGAGCCTTGAAGAAAAATTATGTCAGAAGGGAGAGAAAGGAAAGGAAGCCAAGACTCTGGTTAGTGTAGACCCTCTTGGGTTGTGGGCAGGAGAGTATGGGATTGCCATTTTATTAGTGACTTATATATTGTGCGTGAATTTAACTTTCCGTTTGGTTTCCTCTTTTCATCCTCACTATTACTAGACCACGCATATATTGAGAAGTAATCTATGCTGCAACTCTCCCTCAGAACTGTACGTACTTAAAATCAAGTTAGTAGAGATTTTAAAAGGACTTTGCTTTAAAGAAAACACACAAAAAAACAGTAACATAATAGATGATTGTCCTTATTCATAGGTCAGGGAGCCACTAGTCCACTGCAGCTCCTTTCTCCTAGAGAGATCTTCAGGAAGAGGTCTTTGGGCCCCATATGTAATGACTACTTAGGAGCTAGTCAAACAAAGAGTCTTATTTTAGTGTTCTAAATACCAAGTCTGGGCAGGCCTATGTTTTCACTACATGGGAGGAGTCAAGTATCTTTTCACTACATGGGAGGGGTAAGTGGTTAAGTTTTTTCATATGTTGGCTGCCTAAGTCATTCTGCTTGTACCATGGCTCGGTTAATTTCGTCAACTGACCAAGGACTACATAAGTGAGGGCAAAGCTACACCCTGCTGTGTGTAACAGGAAGTAGTGACATGGCACTCTGCCCTTTGAATTCATTGTGTATTCTGGGCATGGCTAAGTGATATTGAGAAAAGATAGCAGTAATCATTGGCAACATTAGTGCTCTTAAAACCATTCACTCACAAATATTTATTGACAATAGTAGAACATCTGTAAAGAACACAGTATCTGGCAAATAGTAGAAGCTCAAATTTTGTTGACTATAAACCAATGTTTGGGCTGTACATTTGCCAATATGCAGCATTTAACTGCATTTCTTCAAGCAAAATTCAACTATATCTTCAGAGTAAAGGATAGGAGAAAAATAATGAATTAGACACAATGTTGTTTGGATGTATTTTTCTGTATTTAGCTTACCCGCTGTTAAGAAATCCCAGCTCCAGTTCTGCAGTAGTAAAGTGATTGCTATCACACAGCAATGAGTGGTGTCTGTGAGCTCATGTTGAGTGGTTGTTACAGCATTTGAAAGGGCAAGGCATATTTCATGTACCAGTCCTCAACTATCTCCATCAAGCTGTCACCATAGAGACTGAGAACTTAAAGACTTCCTTGCAATCATCTTGGAAGGGAAATGTCTATTTCTGGCTGAGCTTGGCCTCTCTGGAGAGGAGTTTATAAAGCATGTCTTACTATCTGCTCTGTAGTGAGGAATTTAGGACAAAATTTGGAGCAACCTTATGGGGTAAGATAGTCAGCACTTTTTAAAAAAGGAAAACCTACTTAGATTAGCATAGAGCTAGATCTTATAAGTCAGTTATGACCTGGATAGGATTTAAGTACTCTGGAAATCACTAATCTTCATGTTCTGTGGCATAGAGGTTATGAGAATAGTTAGGACAAGAAACTAGTTATAATCCAGAAAGAGGTAGGCACCCTATAGGACAATCACCACCCTGGGATTTTCTGCAAACAATTGTCATAAACTTAAATATCAGTTACCAAAGATCGTATGGTTTAAGCAATTTTTATTTTTTTAGCTGCTACTTCCTTTGGTCCTTATAGATAGATAAGACCAAGCACCTCTTCATAGGTTTCCATTTTTTGCCTCTACTGTAAGGCTGATCAAATGGGTCTTAAAGTAATCTAATTTTGTTTTCTAGAAAGATGAGAGAAGTTTAGTCTTTCAAATAGCCTATGTTAGCACTGATGCTGAAGCCAAGTATGACTCATGGAAAAACAGAATTTATTTCGGTCTATTTTACCTCTTGGAACATTAATTCCATAAGGAAAGCACTTCATTAAATTCCGATGACATAGAAAGCTTATAAAATGTGCTTCTTAGTTCTTTTTAACTATATTAAACTTTTTTCTTTGGGCTGGGCTTGGTGGCTTATGCCTGTAATACCAGCACTTTGGGATGCCAAGGCGGGAGAATGTCCTGAGCCCAGGAGTTGGAGACCAGCCTGGGCAACAAGACCCCGTCTCTACAAAAAACCCACAAAACTTAACTGAGCATGGCTGTATGTGCCTGTGGTTCCAGTTACTTGGGAAACTGAGATGGGAGGATTGCTTGAGCCCAGGAGGTTGAGGCTGCAGTGAGCCAAGGTCACACCACTGTACTGGGAGCAAGATCTCATCTCTAAAAGAAAACAAAAAACAAGCCTTTTTCTTTGGATGCTTCCAAAATTGCATTGGAATCCATTAAATTTTAAAATGCATACCCCTGAGTATCACAATTTCACTTCAAGGAATTTCTTCCGGACAAATATTCCTATTAAATGAAAGTCTATTCTGAACTTGAAGTGCTCAGGCTAATTCCTGCACTTGGCTCCAAGAATGCTAGGCAAAAGACTGGCAAATTCTCTTCTGGAAAAAAATCAACAGCACAAGAAAGCACATTTGGGAGTCCTACAATAAGGCAAGTGGATCCCACTTGATGACTTCAAAGTGAAACCTACCAGAGGACAAGTATTTGAGAGTACAGAGATAATAATCAACTATTATGTGAACGTCACTTGACATCTGAGGAATGTCTCCATCATGAAAGCAGACAATAAAACAATGGAATTTAGAGTAAACAAAGACAATGCAGGAAGAGAAATAAATTATGAAACATAAACAACAATGGAATGCTATGATAAGAAAGAATTATCAGTAGACAAATTCTATATGATTCCACTTATATGAGGTAGAGAAAGAGAAAGAATGGTGGTTGCCAAGGGCTGGGGGAATGAGGAGTGGGGAGTTATTGTTTAATGGAGAAAGAGTTTCAATTTTGCAAGAGGAAGAGTTCTGAAGATGGGTGATGGTTGCACAATAATATTAATATACTTTATACCACTGAACTATATACTTAAAAATAGTTAAGACAGTTGAGTTTATGTTGTGTGTATTTTACCACAATAAAAATTAGAAAGAAAATGAATAATGGGAGCTCTTGGAAATGAAAAATATGATTGCCAAAATGAGAAATTCGTAGACAGTATGGAAGATGAAGACGAGGAAATCTCCCAGAAGGTAGATTCAAGAGATGACATATAGATGGAAAATACAGGACAAAGTTAAAGGATCAGCCTGTAATTCCAACACTTTGGGAGGCTGAGGCAGGAGAATTGCTTGAGCCCAGGAGTTCGAGACCAGTGTGGGCAACATAGCAAGATGTATCTCTGTTAAAAAAAAAAAAAAAAAAATTTAAGTTAGCTAGGTGTGGTGGCTCACATCTGTAGTCCCAGCTCTTAGAAGGCTGAGGCAGGAGGATCACTCAAGCCCAGGAGTTGAGGCGGCAGTGAGTTATGATGACAGAGCAAGACACTACCTCTGAAAAGAGAGAGAGAAATCTTGTATCAGAGTTCCAACAGCAAACCTAATTCAGCACATGAGTACATGGTTGGGATAAAGAGATTTTTAGGAAAGGACTATTTATGGGAGTGTGAGCAGCAAGGATTAAGGGGACAAACAAAGGTGGTATAGTGTCCAGGGACCAGCAGTAGTGAGAAGCTATTACACTCCTAGGGCTGAAATGCAAGGGGAGGAGGCCGTGTAAATAGGGTCCAATAAGAACTAGAGCCAAGGCAGAAGGGCCTTCCAGTGATAGATATAGCTAGTGCCTGAGAGATGGGGCTCTGCAACAGCAACGAGACAAGAAAGCACATTCAGGAATGCTACAATAAGGCAAGTGGATCCCGCTTGATGACTCCAAAGTGAAATCTACCAGAGGACAAGTATTATTTGAATATATAGAGATAATAATTTGAGTATATGGGAGAAATATTCTGACCTCTCTCTCTTCCCGTGATCTGGTCTGATATTGGCCAGACCTAACCAGAAGGTAGACTGGGTGAGAGTCTATAGTTCATATAGTCTATAGTCATCCTCTCAGGGTAGGGTAGGTCTAGTATGGGAAAGAAAATAAATTATCAAAGAATAGTACAATAACATTTTCCCATATAAAAAACATCTGGTATCCATCCCAGGGAATTAAAAAAAAAAAAAAAAGCCTTACGTGAGGCATAACATAATGAAATTTCAGAAAAACATTAACCAAGAAAAGATCCTAAAAGGTTGCAGAGAGGAAAGAAGAGTTCATATATAAAGGATCAAAAACCAGAATGGCATTGGATTGATCAGCAGCAGCACTGAATGCTGTATGACAATGGAGCAATGTCTTCAAATTTCTGAGGAAATTTTCTTTTCTTTTCTTTTCTTTTCTTTTCTTTTCTTTTCTTTTCTTTTCTTTTCTTTGTGAGACAGAGTTTCGCTCTTGTTGCCCAGGCTGAAGTGCAAGGGTGCCATGTCGGCTCACCACAACCTCTGCCTCCTGGGTTCAAGCAATTCTCCTGCCTCAGCCTCCCGAGTAGCTGGGATTACAGGCATGTGCCACCACGCCCAGCTAATTTTGTATTTTTAGTAGGGACGGGGTTTCTCCATGCTGGTCAGGCTGGTCTTGAATTCCTGACCTCATGTGATCCACCTGCCTCAGCCTCCCAGAGTCCTGGGATTACAGGTGTGAACCACCATGCCCAGCTGGAACTATTATTTTCAAGCCAAATTGTCAATTAAATGTAAGGGTGGAACAAAGACATTTGCAAACATGCAATGTTTCAAAAAATTTCACAGTGGGAGGTTTAACCGGCATCGTACTAGTGAATTCATCACTAGATATTGTCTTACACAACACATATTATTTTGTAGGCCATTTCCACTATGTCCTATAAATAGGAGCGGTATTTGCCATTATAGGAGGCTTTATCCACTGATTCCCCCCTATTTCCAGGCTACACACTTAATCAGACCTATGCTAAAATCCACTTCACCACTTTATTTATAGGTGGTAATTTAACTTTTTTCCACAGCACTTCCCGGCCTATCCAGTATGCCTCGATGTTACTCTGATTATCCTGATGTGCACACCGCCTGAAATATTATCTCCTTCACAGGCTCATTTATCTCACTAACAGCAGTTATACCAATAATATTTACAATCTCAGAAGCCTTTGCTTCAAAACGAAAAGTACTAACAATTGAACAACCATCTACTAATTTAGAGGGGCCTTATGGATGTCCACCACTCTACTGCACATTTGGAGAGCGAACTTGTGTGAAAGCCTAAACAAGAAAGGAAGGAATTGAATCTCCAGAAACTGGTTTCAAGCCAATCCCACAACTTCTATGACTCTCTCGGTAAGATATTAGTAAAATTATTACATAACTTTGTCAAAGCAAATTTATAGGTTGAATCCTATATGTCTTAATGGCTCATCCAGTTCAAATAGGCCTTCAAGATGCCACATCCCCTATTATAGAAGAACCACTCACTTTCCATGACCATGCTCTTATAATTGTTTTCCTAATTAGTTCCCTGGTCCTATACAGCATTTCCCTAATACTCACAACAAAATTAACTCACACTGGGACCATAGATGCTCAAGAAATCGAAACTGTGTGAACTATTTTACCCGCCATTATCTTAATTCTAATTGCACTCCCATCCCTACATATTCTGCACATAACAGACGAGGTTAACAATCCTTCTCTTACTGTCAAAGCAATTGGCCACCAATGATACTGAAGCTATGAAGAGTTAGGCTTTGATCCTTATATGATTCCAACAGCAGACTTGAAGCCAGGAGAACTTCGACTCCTCGAAGGTGATAACTGAACAATTCTCCCAATACAGATCCCTGTTCATATATTAATCTCATCCAAGACATCCTGCATTCATGAACTATCCCCTCACTGGGCCTCAAAACAGATGCAATCCCCAGATGCTTAAATCAAACTACCTTAACCGCTACATGTCCAGGCCTTTACTATGGACAGTGCTCAGAAATCTGTGGGTCTAACCACAGTTTTATACTTATTGCCCTAGAATTAACCCCCTTAAAATGCTTTGAAACCTGATCCACATCTGCACTGTAATATCACTGTGAAGCTATCTAGCATCAACCTTTTAAGTTATAGACTGAGGCGATCTGCACCTCTCTGCAGTGAATGCCTAAACTAGACACTTCCACATGCTCCATTATCATCCTGTCAATAATTGTAACTTTATGCTCCATTATTCAGTTAAAATTATCAAATTTCATTTATTATACAGCCCCATACCAAAAACAATCAAAACGCAAAAACATAAAGCCCCTGAGAATTAAAATGAACGAAAATCTATTCACCTCTTTTACTACCCCGACAATTCTAGGCCTACCTGCAGTAGTATTAATCATTTTATTTCCCCCTGTACTATTTCCAACCTCCAGTCCATCTAATCAGTAACCGATTGATTTCCATTCAACAGTGACTAATTCAACTTGTACTAAAACAAATAATAATAACCCATAACATTAAAAGATGAACCTGATCCCTTATACTGATCTCCGTAATTCTCTTCACTGCCTCAACCAATCTCCTTGGGCTTCTACCCCATTCATTTACACCAACTACCCAGTTATCAATAAACCTAGGTATAGCAATCCCCTTATGAGCAGGCACAGTAATTACAGGCTTCCACTTCAAGATGAAAACCTCTTTAGCTCACTTTTTACTACAAGGCACACCTATACCACTTATCCCTATGCTAGTGATCATTGAAACTATTAGCCTATCCATTCAACCAATGGCACTAGCTGTGTGATTAACAGCCAACATTATAGCCAGAAACCTACTAATACATTTAATTGAGGAGCCACACTAGTACGATCAACTATCAGTCTTCCCACAGCTTCAATCGCTGTCATTATTCTAATGCTACTAACTATCCTCGAATTCGCCGTAGCCCTTATTCAGGCCTATGTCTTCACACTGCTAGTAAGCCTTTACCTGTACAACACATAATTACCCACCAAACACATGCCTACCATATAGTTAACCCCAGCCCCTGACCACTAACAGGAGCTCTTTCATCTCTCCTGATAACATCTGGCCTGGCCATGTGATTTCACTTTAACTCTATCGCCCTTTTAACCCTGGGCCTACTAACCCACACACTAACTATATACCAGTGATGGCGTGACACTATCTGAGAAAGTCCATTTCAAGACCACCACACATCAATCATCCAAAAAGGCCTCTGATATGGAATAATTCTATTTATTGTCTGAGAAGTATTCTTTTTTGCTGGTTTCTTCTGGGTATTCTACCACTCTAGTCTAGTTCCAGTTCCAGAATTAGAGGGACACTGACCCCTAACAGGTATTTCTCCCCTCAAACCTTAGAAGTCCCCTTCCTGAATACATCTGTGTTACTTACATCAGGATTTTCAATTACTTGTGCTCACCCCAGCCTGACAGAAGGTAGTCGAAAGCAGATACTTCAAGCACCGTCCATCACAATTACCTTAGGTATTTACCCTTCTACGAGCCTCAGAATATTTCCAGACCCCCTTTACTATCTCTGATGGAATCTATGGCTCAACATTCTTTACAGCCACAGGCTCTCATGGATTTCATGTTATTATTGGATCAACATTTCTCACTATCTGCCTCTTCTGCCAATTAAAATTCCACTTTACATTCAACCACTACTTTGCCTTTGAAGCCGCCGCTGGATATTGACACTTCGTAGATGTAGTATGACTATTCTTATAGGTCTCTATCTATTGATGAGGGTCCTACTCTTTTAGTATAAACAGTACCATTGACTTCCAGTCAATTAGTTTCCATAATATCCGAAAGAGAGTAATCAACCTGACACTAGCGCTAGTAACTGACACCTTACTGGCCCTATTACTAATAATAATCGCATTTTGGCTCCCACAACTTAATATCTGTATAGAAAAATCCAACCCCTATGAATGCGGATTTGACCCACTAGCCTCCACCTGCCTCGCCTTTTCCATTACATTCTTCCTAATAGCTATCACATTCTTCCTCTTCGACTCTGAGATTGCTCTACTACTACCCCTGCCATGAGCCCTTCAAACAACCAACCTGACACTAATAATCAGCACAGCCCTTATACTAGTTACCGTTTTAATCCTAGGCTTGACTTATGAATGAGCCCAAAAAGGATTAGAGTGTGCTGAATTGTAAATAGTTTAAGTCAAAATAAATGATTTTGACTCATTAGATTATGGTACACCATATTCACCAAATCCCTGCGATTTATATCAACATTACATTAGCATATACCATACCACTGCTAGGAGTATTAGTCTATTGATCCCACCTAATATCATACCTATTATGCCTAGAAGGCATAATACTATCAACATTTCTTATACATACTCTTATAACTTTAAATATACATTTCGCTCTAACATCCATTGTACCCATTATTCTCCTAGTATTTGCTGCCTGTGAAGCTGCAGTGGGCCTTGTCTTACTAGTTTCAATCTCCAGTACATATGGTCTAGGTTATGTAGAAAATCTAAATTTGCTTAAATGGTAAAAATTATTATTCCAACAATTACACTGTTGCCGCCTCCCAGGTTCAAGCAATTCTCCTGCCTCAGTCTCCCGAGTAGCTGGGATTACAGGCATGCACCGCCACGTCCGGCTAATTTTGTATTTTTAGTAGAGACGGGGTTTCTCAATACTGAGGCTGGTCTCGAACTCCTGACCTCAGGTGATCTGCCTGCCTCGGCCTCCCAAAGTGCTGGGATTACAGGTGTGAGCCACTGCACCCGGCCGATCCTATTTTTTTAAGTAAAAAAAGTCTTAAAAAAAATGAAAGGTTGGGGGAATTGTGGAATTTTGTTTTCTAATTTAATAATTTTTATATTGAATTGTTTATAAGAGAATGGACTTTGTGTACTCAGAAAAAAATCAACACAGATGAATTTCTAATAAGATTACTTTGGACTTATAAATCAATTTTCCCATAGCTTCAGTTAACAATATTCATTCATCAAACTATTGTCTTGGGTATTAGAGAGACAGAGATGAATACAATATATTTTCTGCCTTTAATTTTATCACACTCCAGTGGAACAGTTTTTAAAGTACTCTGTGTTTCAGGGGTGCAGTATATGTTTTTATCTGAATTTCATTTTCAAAACATATTTTGTTTTTCTTGAGACAGAGTCTTGCTCTGTCGCCCAGGCTGGAGTGCAGTGGTGTGATCACGGCTCCTGCAGCCTCTACCTCCTGGGCTAAAAGAATCCTCTTGCTTCAGCCTCCTGAGTAGCTGGTACTACAGGTGTGCATCACCCTGCCTGGCTAATTTTTTGATTTTTTGTGGGGATGAGGTCTTGCTATGTTGCCCAGGCTGGTCTCTAGCTCCCCAGCTCAAGCGATACTCTTGCTTTTGCCTCCCAAAGTGCTGAGATTATAGGCCTGAGCCACTGTGCCTGGCCCAAAACATATTTTAAATATTTAAAAACTTATAATAAAAATCAATTAATTTAATATAATATATTTTATTTTATTTTGTTTATTTTTTCAAGACAGAGTCTCACTTACTCTGTTGCCCAGGCTGGAGTGCAATGGAGTAATCTCAGCTCACATAAACCTCCGCCTCCTGGGTTCAACCAATTCTCCTGCCTCAGCCTCTCGAGTAGCTGGGATTACAGGTGCACGCCACCACACTCGGCTAATTTTTGTATTTTTAGTAGAGACTGGGTTTCACCATGTTGGCCAGGCTGGTCTCAAACTCCTGGCCTCAAGTGATCCACCTGCCTCTTGGCCTCTCAAAGTGCTGGGATTATAGGTGTGAGCCACCACGCCTGGCCAATCTAATAAATTTTAATATATCGGGGCCACTACTAGTTAATATCTGCTGTCACGGTTTTTTTTTTTTTTTAGACGGATTCTCACTCTGTCGCCAGGCTGGAGCGCAATAGTGTGATCTCAGCTTACTGCAACCTCTGCCTCCCTGGTTCAAGCAATTCTATTGCCTCAGCCTCCGGAGTGGCTGGGGCTACAGGTGCACACCACCATGCCCAGCTAATTTTTGTATTTTTAGTAGAGACAGGGTTTCACCATGTTGGCCAGGATGGTCTCAATCTATTGACCTTGTGATCTGCCTACCTCGGCCTCCCAAAGTGCTGGGATTACAAGTGTGAGCCACTGTGCCTGGCCAGTATTTTCTTTATGTACACTTCAGTGTTAAATTTTTCCTGTCATTTTAGAGGATATATTTGAATTTATTGTAAACATGTCATTACTTAAAAAGATTGTAGCTTTACATTGGTCTATTTCACTAGCACTACATTCTAACCAACTGAGCTAACCGGCCAGCTACACTATTCTTTTTAAAATCCAGGTCTGCATATGTCTCCTTAGAGAAAAATCTCCAGGTAACTACGCAACCACAGCTTATGTGCGCTGAGCACAATTAAACATCTAGCAAAGTTCATCTGTTTGATGTACATTCTTATGTACAATAACAAATACATGGACAACATGTCAGGTAAGGTAGATAGGGTTTTGCAGATTCTTAAATTTAGAGCTTTATACACTTTCAGTGTTTGCCTGAATTTTGTAAGAAAGCATGTGAGTAGTTGTATGTTTTTGTGAACCAATTTTTAAAACGTTTATCATGGCCACTGAAACAGATACAAAGTAACAATAGAATAAGGAACCACCCTATACTTGTCACCCTGCTTCAACAATTATCGATATTCTGCCATTCTTGTGGCATCTATATCTCCATTTGATCTCCTCTTTATTATTATTTTTTCCAGTATTTTCCATTGCTACTATTTCAAGTCTGAGCCTGCCTAGTTGCAGAATAATTAAAAGCACACTGTTGGCCAGGTGTGTGGCTCACGCCTGTAATCCCAACACTGGGAGGCCGAGACCGGCGGATCACCTGAGGTCAGGAATTTGAAACTAGCCTGACCAACATGGAGAAACCCTGTTTCCACTAAAATTAGCCAGGCGTGGTGGCGCATGGCTGTAATCCCAGCTACTTGGGAGGCTGAGGTAGGAGACTCACTTAAACCCAGGAGGCAGAGGTTGTGAGGGTGCCGAGATCACGCCATTGCACTCCAGCCTGGGCAACAAGAGCGAAACTCCGTTTCAAAAAACAAAAACAAGAACAAAACAAAACAAAAACACTGGTGCCATTTGCAATTACTTCTCTGTATTAATCAGGATTTTCTCAATATTGCTCAACCCCAAAAAAATACAGAAATATTTTGGATACTGAAACTATCATTTATAAACCCTAATTTCAAATTGTAATGCTCACCAAAATAACCTTGTTTTCTGAGATTCCTTTTTTTTTTTTTACATTAGATCTTTCTTCGGGGGCTAAAATGAATACATAAACATTGCTTTCAAAACTTCAAATAGTACAAAGAGGATGTATACAAAAGGACATGTTCTTCCTTTCTCCACCCCTCCCAGTTCCCCTTTTCAGAGTCCAGTTTCTTGGGAGAACCTCCAGATATTCTATACATGTCCATATAACTATGCATATAACTAAAGTCTTTAAAAAGCAAAGGCCGGCCGGGTGCGGTGGCTGACGCCTGTAACCCCAGCACTTTGGGAGGCCGAGGCAGGCGGATCACCTGAGATCGGGAGTTTGAGGCCAGCCTGACCAACATGGAGAAACTCTGTCTCTACTAAAAATACAAAATTAGCCAGACGTGGTGGTGTATGCCTGTAATTCCAGCTTCTCAGGAGGCTGAGGCAGGAGAATCGCTTGAACCCAGGAGGCGGAGGTCGCGGTGAGCCAAGATCGCACCATTGCACTCCAGCCTGGGCAACAAGAGCAAAACTCCGTCTCAAAAAGAAAAAAAAAAAAAAAGCAAAGGCTATTGGTAGTATACACTGTTCTATATCGTGTTTTTTGTTTAATTACCATCCTTTTTTCTGAGACAGAATCTCACTCTATTACCAGGAGTGCAGTGGTGTGATCTTGGCTAACCGCAACTCCCCCATCCTCCCATCCTGGATTCAAGTGATTCTTGTGCCTCAGCCTCCTGAGTAGCTGGGATTACAGGCACGTGCCACCACGCCCAGCTAATTATTGTATTTTTATTGGCGAGACAAGGTTTCGCCACATTGGCTAGGCTGGTCTCGAACTTCTGCCCACCTCAGCCTCCCAAAGTTCTAGGATTACAGGTGTGAGCCACTGCACCCAGCCTCAATTAACATACATTCTAATACATAGATTGAAGAGTTTCTGAAAAGATACAAGAACTGCTGGTATAGCAGAAACCACATCTCTGAAAGTACAATGTCAATGAACCAAAAGAGGAGGAGCAATACTGTCCTTTTAAGAACCAGAAAAGGCCCTATGACAGTTGATATTTGAGTTGAACCTTTTTTTTTCTTTTTGAGACAGGGTGTCATTATGTTGCCCAGTGTGGTCTCCAACTCCTGGGCTCAAGCGATCCTTCTACCTCAGCCTCACAATTAGCCAGGATTATAGGCATGCACCACTGAGCCTGGTCTTAAGTCAAATCTTGACAGAATATTGAAGCATGGCAGAAAAGTAGATTGTTTTAAGTGGTAATATTCACCAATTCCAAACATAATTTCTTCGGTTCTCCTTCTTCTTCCCTTTTCTTTTCTTCCCAGCATGTTAGTTGGTAGGTACAAAATATCTTGAGCAGCTGCGGGTCTGTTGAAAGTCATCCTGACTGGGCACGGTGGCTCATGCCTGTAATCCCAGCACTTTGGGAAGCCAAGGTGGGTGGATCACTTGAGCCCAGAAGTTCAAGACCAGCCTTGGCAACATGGAGAAACCCCATCTCTACTAAAAATACAAAACTAGCCACGCGTGGTGGGATGCATCTGTAGTCCCAGCTACTTGGGAGGCTGAGGTGGGAGAATCACCTGAGCCTGGAAGTTCAAGCCTGCAGTGAGCTGTGATCACGCCACTGTACTCCAGCCTGGGTGACAGGGCAAGATCCTGTCTCGAGAGTCTGTTGGGAAAAAAAAAAAAAAGAAAGCCACTAACCTACTGTAGTGAAAGGATGCTGGAATAAGAATTGAAAGACCCCAGTTCTAATTTTAGGAAGCCATTTAACCTCTTTAGTTTCCTCATTTATATCATGAATATACCATATGCTTGTCTTTTTTATTAGAATTTTGAGACAATCTGCTGGACTAGAGTATCATCCTATGGTGAAACCAAATTGGCTTTGGAGTCTAAAATCGTGGGTTTGAAATCAGTTGGTTTTTGGTTTTGTTTTGTTTTGTTTGTTGCTGTGAATGGTATAGTTGCTAAATCATTCATTTCTTTAGCAGGAGATTATTGCGTATCTGCCATATGCCAGCTTCTGCGAGGCATAAAGATACAAGGGTGGACAAGACAGACAGGATCTTAAATTGTAATTTTTTTGAGGACTTAGTGTGTACCAGGCACTGTGGTAAGGCAGAGAAGTAATGGGAAATCCCTAGGTAACCTCATGTGTCGCACAGGTGCAAATAATGTCTGTGTGCTGAAACCTCATGGTCTGACTTCTCTGAAACTGAGTCTTCTATATATATCCAACATATATTTTATTTATTTATGGTTTTGTTCAGAGATGGAGTCTTGCTCTGTTGTCCAGGCTGGAGTGCAGTGGCGTGATCTCAGCTCACTGCAACTTCCACCTCCCGGATTAAAGCGATTATCTTACCTCAGCCTCCCGAGTAGCTGGGACTACAGATGCACACCACCACACTTGGCTAATTTTTGTATTTTTTGCAGAAATGGGGTTTCACCATGTTAGCCAGGCTGGTCTTGAACTCCTGACCTCAGGCAACCCACCCGCCTCGGCCTCCCCAACTGCTGGAATTACAGATGTGAGCCACCGTGTCCAGCCTATTTAGTTATTTTTTGAGACAGAGTCTTGCTCTCTTACCCAGGCTGGAGTGCAATGGCACAGTCTTGGCTCACTGCAACCTCCCCCTCCCGGGTTCAAGTGATTCTCCTGCCTCAGCCTCTTGAGTAGCTGGGATTACAGGCACCTGCCAGAGTGCCTGGCTAATTTTTGTATTTTTAGTAGAGACGGGGGTTTTGCCATGTTGGCTAGGCTGGTCTCAGATGCCTAACCTCAAGTGATCTGCCTGTCTCAGCCTCCCAAAGTGCTGAGATTACAGCGCCTGGCCTCAACACATATTTTAAATAATTCATTAGAAACTCAAATCTAGTATGTACAAACCTAAACTGATTTCAATACCACGGCTTTTCCTCCCCCACTCTTCCCCTTCTCTATAAACGCACCACCATCTACCACAATTTTCAAGCCAGAAATCTGGGGGACTTCCCCTAGAGATCTCCCATACCTCCTATCACCTGCAAGACAAATTAACTCTACCTAGAAGGCAGGTCTTGAATCCATCCACTTTTTCTGTCTCTGAAATCCCCCTTGCTCAGACTTCTTTGCAATAGGCTCCTTATGATTTTCCTTACTTCCTGATCTCCTATAAGCCATTCTCCATACAGTAGCCAGAGTGGATTCCCAGCGTGAAAACAACAGCAACAGCAGCAATAACAAACACAGACAAAACAAATAAACAAAACTGAAAATACAAGTATTCTTTAATTCCCAAACCTTCCTGAGAAGATTCTTCCTCTGGGTTCTGGAGCTTCTGTTGTGCTACTCAGGATAAATTAATTAGAGATGCAGAAATAGTGAGGTCAGAAAGAACAGATTGATATACTTTAGTTTAGCAAAGGCAGGGAGTTATTCAAGAAGCAAGAATGGAGCCTAGGATGTGAGAGAATGAGGCCAAAGAAGAAAAGCCAGGTCCAGGTCTGGCCTATTTTTAGAGAGATGAGAGATTGGAGACTGTTGCTGTGTTGTGATGAGTAGAACTTGGAGACAAAGATCAAGGTTTTTTATCAGGTCTATTGAGATGCATGCAAATAAATTCGCTTTTCATAACTTTTTGTTATATGTCAAATATCATGTTTATTTCATAGATTTCAGTAAATATTAGATAGCCTTTCATTTCTACTTTAACAGGTGTCTATTGTTTCTTTTCAGTGAGACATTTGCTGATGGAGGCAATGAGTGGGCTCAGCTCTATTCAAAATACATTATTGTACTTAGAATAAAATCTGAATCCCTTACCAGGGTCTAAAAATCTCTGCATTATCTAGCCTCTACCTGTCCCATCTTATCTCTGAACTACTCACCTTTGCTGATGCTGCCCTTCCTCTGGTTCCTTCAGCAGACAGCTGTTTCCTTTCTCAGGCTCTGCGCAGCTATTTCCTGTTTAAAATGTTCTTTCCATGATGGTTCATTGTTTTTGTTTTCGTTGTTGTTGTTGTTGTTTGTTTTGTTTTGTTTTTGAGACGGAGGTCTTGCTCTGTTGCCCAGGCTGGAGTGCAGTGGCACAATCTTGGTTCACTGCAACCTCCGCCTCCCTGGTTCAAGCAATTCTCCTGTCTCAGCCTCCTGAGTAGCTGGGACTACAGGCGCCCGCCACCACGCCTGGCTAATTTTTGTATTTTTAGTAGAGACGGGGTTTCACCATGTTGGTCAGGCTGGGCTCGAATTCCTGACCTCAGGTGATCTGCCCGCCTCAGCCTTCTAAAGTGCTGGGATTATAGGGGTGAGCCACTGCATCCGGCTGGCTCATTCTTATCTTTTAGGTCTTAATTTCAGAAAGGACTTCTCACCTAGCTTAGCTAGATCTCTACTATTGCCCTCTTCGATGGCACTCTGCTTTGTTTTTTTTTCTACAGAATTTTGCAAGTGGTAATTTATTTACATGTGTAGTTATATGTGTGTGCACCTATGCATGTTTCATTTACTTGCTCACTGTCTCCAGCAGATGTTAAGTCCATGAGGATAAGGAGCTTGTGGGTTTGTCCATCACTGTAAAGCCATCACAGTGTTCTGCACATAGAAGGCAGTCAGTGAATATTTGTTGAGTGAACAAATAAGCTCTCATGGAGGTTAACACTGAGAAGGAAATACAGATATTGAACAAATAACCCAGGGAAACTAACTTAAGTGGGCTGGGTGGGTAATGACAACCCAGGCCTCTTCCATCTAAAAACTGAGAAGTTGGCCACTTGACAAGAGTGAGACGTGTTCCAAGGAGAAGAACTAGCATGTATGAAGGAATTAGGATAAGACTATTGTTTTGGGGGGAAATGAAAGAAGAGCAGTATGGTGGGAGCCTAGAGAGGAAGAGAGGTCAGAGGTGGGCCCATGGAACTTATGGTAAACCTCAGGACTGGGGGACTGGTCCTAAGAAGGGATGGTAAGCTTTAGGCTGTGTAGTAAGGTGATTATGTTTGTGGTTTTAAGATAGCACTATAGATGTGTGGGGAATTGGGAGCTTGGAGAAGTAGGGTGGGGCAGAGATGATCTAGGGAGATTGGCTAAGCAAGAGTAAGAGTGCAGGCCAGAGAAGATACAGGTTGGCTAGAACAGATGGCAGGTCTGGAGAATAGTAGTAGATTCATGAGAGATTTAAGAACAAGAGTAGTTAAGATACAGTGATTCACTGGCCTTACCCCAAGGAAAGGGGAGAGCCAAGATGACTTCCAGGGTTTGGATTTAGACTACTTAGCAGATGGTGGTACCACTGACTGAGATAGGGAAGACTGCAAGGGAGTGGTGGTGAAGAGATGAATTTACTTGTGGATAAGGTTTGTGGTACCTGTGAGATATAGGAGAAGAGATGCCAAGCAGGCAGTTGAAGAGATGGCAGTGTGATGGTCAGTGGAATCCTGGGCACAAATGCAGCTGCCAGTCTAGGAAGTGAGAGGCCTAGATGAGTTTCTCAGGCACTCTTACGTTTTAAGGGTCAGATTGAGAAGGAGCCAGCAAAAGTGACCAAGGCATGGTCAGAGAGGTAAGAAGGACACCTGGAAATATGTAGTGCTATGGACACACATTTGGCCTAAGACAAATTTCAGTGAAGCACCAGTCAGATTTTAAGTACAGAATATCACTAAAGACTTCAAGTTCTTATAATTCTCCTTTTTATTAAGAAATCATGCATCAACATTTCTTGAGGAAAAAACCTCTTTTTTTGTTTTTAGACACAAGGTCTCACTCTGTCACCCAGGGTGGAGTGCAGTAGTGCAATCATGGCTCACTACAGCCTCAAACTCCTGGGCTCAGAGGATCCTCCCACCTCAGCCTCCTGAGTAGCTAGGACTACAGGTGCGTGTCACCACACCTGGCTAATTAAAAAAAAAAAAAAAATCATACCACTGGAATGCAGTGGTATGATCTCAGCTCACTGCAACCTCCACCTCCTGAGTTCAAGTGATTCTCCTGCCTCAGCCTTCTGAGTAGCTGGGATTACAGGTGTGCGCCACCATGCTTGGCTATTTTTTTTATTTTTAGTAGAGATGGAGTTTTGCCATGTTGGCCAGGCTGGTCTCAAACTCCTGGCCTCAAGTGATCCATTCACCTCGGTCTCTCAAAGTGCTGAGATTACAGGTGTGAGCCATTGCACCGGGCCCTAATTCTAAAAGTTTTTGTAGAGATGGAGTCTTGTTATGTTACTCAGGCTGATCTTAAACTCTTGGGCTCAAGCAATCCTCCTGCCTCAGCCTCCCAAAGTGTTGGGATTACAAGTGTGAACCACTGTGCTTGGCTTTATTTTCTTTCTTTTTTGAGATAGGGTCTCACTCTGTTGCCAGGCTGGAGTGCAGTGGTGTGTTCATGGCTCACTGCAGCCTTGACCTTCCAGGTTCAGGTGATGCTCCCATCTTAGCCTCCCGAGTAGCTCATACTACAGGTGTGCACCACCATGTGCAGCTAATTTTAAATTTTTTTGTAGAGATAGGGTTTTTCATGTTGTCCAGGCTGGTCTTGAACTCCTGGGCTCACAGCATCTGCCCACCTCAGCCTTCCAAAGTGCTGGGACTACAGGCACTGTGCCTGGCCTCTCAGGTCTCTATTTTCATGTCAGTATTTTACCCTACAGTATTTTATAAAAGGCTTATGACTTTTATACAATTATTATAATTACAATGGATGCATACTTTTGATTTTTTTCATTTTAAAGTGAAAAGAATTTGTGATTTCATAATTACCATTTTGATGGCTGTATAATGTTCCATTCAATAACATTTTAGAGGTTTGTAAGTGGACACAGCTGATTCTAGAATAACTAAAGGAGGAAAAGAAACCACTACAGGACAATAAACATTTTCATAAAACCCATCTTCCTTTACCACGGCAGGATCATTGTAGAGTTAAGCAAGCACAGGAGCAAATGAGCCTATCAATAATTTTGTCTTTTGAAATTTAAATACAGACAAACTAATTCTAACATGTTGCTTTTTGTCTACAATTATATACAGTTATGTTTCAATCTCGGAGAGAAAGTGGGAAAATTTGAATTATATCCTAAGAAGAGCAGGGTTAAACTAGAGGAAGATGCGTTTATTTTGTTGATCCTTGAAACACAAGGACTCTCTTTGTAGATAAACAAGCAAACTAAAAACCAATACATCACCTTGATGCACATTGTTTTCTTTGAATCTTCAACAATAGATAATGAAGTCAAGGGCAAGAGGAAACGATGCTTATATTCATTGCCATTAAATCTTAAAAACAGACTGAAGAGCTCTAAGGTATTGAAGCAAGTTTTTCTTTTCTTTTTAGCATTCTTTAATAATTTAATACTTTTTAAAAATTATTATTTTTTGAAACAGTATCTCACTCTGTCTCCCAAGCTGGAGTACAGTGGCATGATCTTGACTCATTGCAACCTCTGCCTCCTGGGCTCAAGCGATCCTCCTACCTCAGCCTCCCAAATAGCTGGGACTACAGGCATGCACCAGCTGATTTTCGTAGATACAGGGTTTCACCTTGTTGGCCAGGCTGGTCTTGAACTCCTGGGCTCAAGTGATCCCCCCACCTTGGCCTTCCAAGGTGCCGGGATCACAGGCATAAGCCACAGCACCCTGCTGAATTTCATGGTTTCAAAGCTTTGATTTACAAGTCATCACAAATATCTTTTAGTACAAAGAGGGCTGAAGTGGTTAATTACCTGCTTTAATTGAAGTGCTCTCATTTGTTTAAAGTTAAGCCCTGAACTGACGAGTGAGGTAAATTGTCAAATAAGATGAAAATAAATTTTCTGGAACTGTAGGTTTGAGTTTCTGTAGGAAACATAACTAGAAGCAAAAGGTGAAATGGCTCCATCAGAGCTCATGACTGAGCCAAGGACATTTTTTTTAAGCTCTTTGATCTAGTGAAATCAGTTGATTTAATGAAATCTAATAAGATCTGCTGAAATCAATTCTTCAGCTCAGGCAAGCTAAAAGCCTCTTGCCACCAACAAAGATGTCTCCAGTTTGGTGATACCCAAATCAATTGATCAGGAAGCTAAGGACACTAGGGCTGCAAGACTACTTTGGATTAATTTAATAAACATGTATTGAGATTCTACTTTGTGCAAGACAAAATACCACATACGGCTTCCATGATTGATTGATTGATTGATTGATTGATTGATTTGAGACAGAGTCTCGCTGTGTCGTCCAGGCTGCAGTGCAGTGGGTGAGATCTCTGTTCACTGCAGCCTCCGACTTCTGGGTTTCAAGCTATTCTCTTGCTTCAGCCTCCTGAGTAGCTGGGATTATAGGCATGCACCACCATGCCTGGTTAAGTTTGTATTTTTAGTAGAGACAGGGTTTCACCATTTTGGCTAGGTTGATCTTGAATACCTGACCTCAAGTGATCTGCCTTGGCCTCCCTAAGTGCTGGGATTACATCCTTATTTAAAGGCATATCTTGTCTATCCATTGTTTTCAGACCAGACTTGGCTCTTTGCATGGATCCTGCTGGCAGTTTCCTGTATGTTCCTATCCAGTGAGAAGCTGTTTTTGGCTTCACACCAGGCTGTAGGGGCCAGATAGTGATGTCCCATCTATCCAGAGCACCAGTCAACTTAAGGGCAGGTTCCTAGGCTAAGGGGCTGGGGCTTTCTCTGTGGAGGGGGAGACAGGAGGAGAAAAGGGAATGGATGATAAGGAGAGATGTGTGTCTCTGAATCACGTGGAGACTCTGGAAGTGCTGACCACCTTCTACACACCACATTCTCATATGATCCTTCATTAATAATCATAACAACTGTATGAAGCACATGGTATTGTTTAACTGCATTTTACAGATAAGGAGACTGGCTAGTTACCTACCCAAGGTCACAGAGTAAGTGGTGGCCATGGGATTTGAATTTCCTCTCTAGTTCTTTTTTTTAAATTTTTTTTTTTTAAAACAGAGTTTCACTCTTGTTGCCCAGGCTGGAGTGCAATGGCCCGATCTTGGCTCCCTCCAACCTCCAACCTCCCAGGTTCAAGCGATTCTCCTGCCTCAGTCTCCCGAGTAGCTGAGATTACAGGTATGTGCCACCACGCCCAGCTAATTTTGTATTTTTAGTAGAGATGGGGTTTCCTCCATGTTGGTCAAGCTGGTCTCCAACTCTTGACCTCAGGTGATCCGCCCGCCTCGGCCTCTCAAAGTGCTGAGATTACAGGCATGAGCTACCGCACTCGGTCTCCTCTCTGGGTCTTTAAAAGCCTTCCACCTCACGCCTGTAATTCCAGCACTTTGGGAGGCCGAGGTGGGCGGATCATGAGGTCAAGAGATCAAGACCACCCTGGCCAACATGGTGAAACCCCTGTCTCTACTAAAAATACAAAAATTAGCCTGGTGTGGCGGCACGCACCTGTAATCCCAGCTACTTGGGAAGCTGAGGCAGGAGAATTGCTTGAACGCGGGAGGCAGAGGTTGCAGTGAGCCGAGATCGAGCCACTGCACTCCAGCCTGGGGGACAGAGCGAGACTTCATCTCAAAAAAACAAAACAAAACAAAAGTCTTCCACCACCGCGCACAGTGACAAAGTAGGATTTCAGGTCCAGAGTGAATCATACTATGCTCTCCACTCCCACAGTTTTACACGACGAAATCTGTCTAGCATGTACAACTAATAAAAATAGTACAGGGAAAAGAGGTCATGGATAGGCAATTTATAGCCAGAGAGGTGGGAGTGTAGGTTTTGGGTCCACCATTTTTTATTTTCTTGATGAAGAGCCCTTTAGGTCATTTTAGAATTAGTGCCACTGCCTGCCTTCCTGGGTCTTTGCCACACCAAAGACTTGTTTCCTCCACTAGACAAAAATATGGATGGCTGGCCCAGTTCTGTCTCAAACAATGATCGTGTAGAATCAAATAAGGCCCTCTGTAAACTATAGCATTTTACAGACTGGTAAGGTAGCAGCCATCTTTCCAAGGTATCAGGGAACAGCGAAGCAGCTGATTAAAATAGTCTTGATTACTTGAGATACAGGAAGGTAGGAATAACATGTGGTAACTGAACTCCATAGATACTATCTAAAACCGCATTCTAACAGGCAAATTTAATCTTTCTGAGATTTGCCTCTTTGTAGAGCTCTAAAAAATAAGAAAAGGAGAGGGGTGTAAAATGCCACTTAAGATTAAATTTCTTCTCCTTTTGAGCCCTGTCCATAGGTAGATGGAATTAGGGCAGAACAAAAACATTAAGAATAAAAGCCCGAAGGAGAGGCGCGTACATGTGAATACAAGTGAATACTGGGGTAAGGAAATGAGTTATGCGGAAAAGGCTTCAGACCATCCCTGGGAACTGTTCCGGGTCTGGACATTTCCTTTGGCAACCTTCCAGAGTCTGAGTCCCCAGGGCTCCCCCCGGCGGGAAGGGAAAGGCGCGCGTGGCTAGGCGCGCGCGTACACGGGCACTCACGTGTACACACACACGCGCGCACACTACACATACACACACTGCCCATTTCCTCCGCTCCCTCCCCGCGGGGGGCGGGTCTCTTTCTCTTTAAAGAGCAGACGGTCTCCGCGCACACCCAGACTCTCAAGGCCTCGGGGGCCCGGGACCCGAGCTGCTCGTAGCCAATGGGAGCGGTAGAGCGGCTCGAGCGCGGCTGACGCTGCACCAATGGGCGATCGTGGGGGGCGGGGGCAGCGGAGGAGACACTATTGTTGATGAGGAGCGGCGGCGGCGGCGGCTGCACCACCTCGTTGCTGCCGGTCCCGGCCCGGTCGCCCCCTGCACCCCGGAGTCCAGCTTCGTCACCCCGCGCGTGGGCCTGCCCTCCGGCCTCGAGAATCCTCCCCCTGCAGCCCAACAACAACAAAACCCCCCGTCTCGCCCAGTCACCGGGGAGGGGGGGGACCATGTCCCAGCGGGTGAGGCGCAATGGGTCCCCCACGCCGGCCGGCTCCCTTGGGGGTGCGGTCGCCACGACCGGGGGACCCGGGAGCCGCTTGCAGCCCATGAGGGCGACGGTTCCGTTCCAGCTGAAGCAGCAGCAGCAACATGGCAGCCCCACGCGGAGCGGCGGCGG
Source organism: Piliocolobus tephrosceles (assembly GCF_002776525.5). Taxonomy (NCBI): domain Eukaryota; kingdom Metazoa; phylum Chordata; class Mammalia; order Primates; family Cercopithecidae; genus Piliocolobus; species Piliocolobus tephrosceles. The sequence continues at coordinate 89,064,705 of NC_045444.1, forward strand.
CGGCGGCGGCAACAACAACGGTGGCTGCTGTGGTGGCGCCTCAGGCCCCGCAGGCGGCGGCAGCGGCGGCGGCGGCCCGCGCACCGCCTCGCGCAGCACCAGCCCCACGCGCGGCGGCGGGAACGCGGCCGCGCGCACCAGCCCCACGGTGGCCACGCAGACGGGCGCGTCCGCGACGTCCACGCGAGGCACCAGCCCCACGCGCGGCGCCGCGCCTGGAGCTCGCGGGAGCCCCCCACGGCCACCGCCGCCGCCGCCGTTGCTGGGCACCGTGTCGTCGCCCAGCTCGTCGCCCACCCACCTGTGGACCGGCGAGGTGAGCGCGGCCCCACCCCCAGCCCGCGTCCGGCATCGGAGGAGGTCTCCGGAGCAGAGCCGAAGCTCGCCGGAGAAGAGGAGCCCCAGCGCCCCGGTTTGCAAAGCAGGTAAGTGCTGGGGGTCGCGCAGCGAGGGGGTGGCGGCGGCGGGAAGGAGTCCCGGGCGCGCGCTGCAATCGCGCGGGGAATGCAGCGCTGCCGCGGTGCCCGGGTGGCTGGGGGCGGGGCTGGGGGCGGCGCCGGGCGGTGGGGACCGGGCAGTGCGGCCCCGCCTTTCCCGGGCCTACCCTGCGCCCCGCCCGCCCGTCTCATTCATTCCTCTGCCCGCCCGGCGCGGCTCCCTGGCGGTGGAGGTGCAGTGGCTAAACCTTGGGCTTGAGCTGATGAGTGTTAATGATAACCCTGGCGTCCTGGCCTTATTCCTGGAGGAGTCGTTACTGCTTACCGTCCCTTGAGGGTGAGGCTAGGAGTGGTTTATCACTTTGTTTTAGGCACAAGGTTAATGTTGGCATAGCCCATATCTGCTGCTGCTAAGTATTTCTGTTCACAAAACAGTTTCAGATCTGGGGTACTGAATGCATTAGCAGTGGCAGATTTGGATCACTGAACAGACGAGGCTGAGACCCGTGTTTTAGCATTTTCCAAGACTTGATGAATGGGTAGCAAGAAGTGAGAATTAAGCAAGATTCCTTAGGAAGGTTTATGGATTTTGTCTGAGGCTCTGGGTGTATTTCTGATTTTGTGTACTGATTCTGTGTTTTGAATGTAGAAAAACAGAATCCAGTGTTTGTCTCCATCTTGTTATTGTTTTAGGGAGCTAACATTCGTTGTTTTTCCGTTTACCTGGAAGCTTTCTTGGGGAAAGTCCTGAATGGAGCTGTTGGGTGCCATTGGAGTCATTCATAAAGAGTAACTCAAAAGAAACATTAAAATAGTGGGAAGTGGAAAGGAATAAAATTTATCATCTTGTTGCCTTGAGAAAATAAATATGTGGTTTTTAATTATGTATTCATTTTTGTCAACATATATCTTTGTCTTTCCCTTACTGGAATAGTTCTGTTAGAATCTTCCAGGCAGAATGGTTGGGAATTTCAGGAAACAAATTCAGATGAAATAGTTTCCGTAATGGAAGGAATAGGATGACTCTTTCTTACTGTTTATGAAAAGTTTTAGATAATACTTTTTTTAGAGATAATTGCCCTGGAAAATGATGAATGGTGTTTTCTTTTTTTAAGGCAGAATCTCTGTCGCCCAGGCTGGAGTACAGTTACGCGATCTTGGCTTACTGCAACCTCCAACTCCCGGGTTCAAACGATTCTGCCTCAGCCTCCTAAGTAGCTGGGGTTACAGGCGACCGCCACCATAACCGGCTAATTTTTGTATTTTTAGTAGAGATAGGGTTTCACCATGTTGGCCAGGCTGGTCTCAAACTCCTGACTTCAGGTGATCCGCCCGCCTCGGCTTTCCAAAATGCTGGGATTACAGGCGTGCACCTCCGCGCGCTGCCCGAATAGTGCTTTCTAATTAGAACCAGAGCACTGTTTTATTTATTTGTATTTATATTTGTATTTATTTTTTGAGACGGAGTCTTGCTCAGCCGCCCAAACTGGAGAGCAGTTATGTGATCTCGGCTCACTGCAACCACTGTCACCCGGGTTCAAGCAATTCTGCCGTCTCAGCCTCCCGAGTAGCTGGGATTACGATTCTGCCTCAGCCTCCTAAGTAGCTGGGGTTACAGGCGACCGCCACCATAACCGGCTAATTTTTGTATTTTTAGTAGAGACAGGGTTTCACCATGTTGGCCAGGCTGATTTGGAACTCCTGACCTCAGGTGATCTGCCTGCCTCGGCCTCCCGAAGTGCTAGGATTGCCCGGTCCAGAGCACTGTTTTAAATCTTTTGAGAATGCAGAATGCTTTTCTAAAACCGTGATAAAAGTATTAGACTTCACCTCCCCGCTTCATAACCTCTGTCACCTGATGAACTCTTACTATGTGTCAGGTAGTTTTTATGCAAAATCTCATTTAACCTTCACTATAGCTTTTAGAGAGGTTAAGTAACAAGTTGCAGAGCTGGTATTTATTTGAACTTTGGTCAGTTGTACTCCAAAGACCATGTCTTTATATTATATCAAGGAAGTGACATCATGATGTGTAAGATAGAATGTGGGAAATATATAGCAGGCCAAAATTACATGTACTTAGTTAAGTAAAATTTTTTTTTTTTTTTAAGACGAGGTCTCACTCTGTTATCCAGGCTGGAGTGCAGTGACGTGATCTTGACTCACCGCAACCTCTGCCTCCCGGGTTCAAGCGATGCTCCTGCCTCAGCCTCCCGAGTAGCAGGGATGACAGGCATGTGCTACCATGCCTGGCTAATTTTGTATTTTTAGTACAGACGGGATTTCGCCATGTTGTTCAGGCTGGTCTCGAACTCCCGACCTCAAGTGATCTGCTGACCTTGGCCTCCCCAAAGTACTGAGATTACAGGCACGAGCCACTGCACCCAGCCACTAGTTAAGTAACTCTTACAGATATGAACAAAACTGCTTTAGTCCTTCAGCCTTCTGGAGCCAGCATAGTGCATCAGGTGGAAGGGAAGGAGAACTGCTTATAAATGGGCAGTAGAGGTGGCAGAAGGAGGCACAGCCTGTAGTCTTTTTTTTTTTTTTCAGACAGAGTCTGGCTCTGTCACCCAGGCTGGAGTGCTGTGGCCGGATCTCAGCTCACTGCAAGCTCCGCCTCCCGGGTTCATGCCATTCTCCTGCCTCAGCCTCCCGGGTAGCTGGGACTACAGGTGCCGCCACCTCGCCCGGCTAGTTTTTTGTATTTTTTAGTAGAGACGGGGTTTCACCGTGTTAGCCAGGATGGTCTCGATCTCCTGACCTGGTGATCCACCCGTCTCGGCCTCCCAAAGTGCTGGGATTACAGGCTTGAGCCACCGCGCCCGGCCAGCCTGTAGTCTTAACAGAATCTGGCTCTCTTAACAACTGTTTGACACTCAGAGAAACACCCTGAGGAGAACTGGGTTGAATTAATTATTGGCAACGTGTGGAGGAAGGTACTCCTTTTCTCTGATGTCTAGGAGGGCGCTGTTTCCTGGGATGTCAGGCTACTCCCATGCCCTCTCTTCATGGTTTTGAATGCTCCCCTTCCCTAGATCATCCCTTAGAGTATTTGCTGTAAAATGATCCCCATTTGCTCCCCCACCAAAAGTAAAATAAAATAAATCCAGAAAAATAAAAACTCTTATTTCTCAAAGTATCAGAATTAGGGTGTGTGGTATAATAAAAAATAATTTGGTCAGGTGTGGTGGCTCACACCTGTAATCCCAGCACTTTGGGAGGCCGAGGCGGGTGCATCACCTGAGGTCAGGTTTAATACCTGTGTTCCGCCAACTAGAAAAATAAAAACTCTTATTTTTCTAGTGCAGCACTTTCACCTAGGTGTGAGAAATATTGTCTTTTACTAAGTCATACTCTAGTGTGAATGTCTCATAGTTTCCTTCCCAGGAATTGTTGTTTCACTCTAGTAAATACCCATGCAGAGTAGAACAAAGTGTTTTCAAATTTCAGGTGTTCATAACACACACAAAACTACAATGGAATCATTTGCTGTTTTTGTATGACTAAATCTGGAAGGAAAGTCTTTGTAAACTTCAGACTCCCTTTTTCATTAAAGGGAGGCTACCACCAGTTTTCAGCTGTGATGAATGTAAAAATCCCTACTGTAAAGGGTAAGGGTCTACCATATAGTTCTATAAATCTCATAGGACTCAAATTTCAGGGTCCATCTAGATCAAGCTGTTGACTTCTAGGTGTCTTATCAGATGAACTGGATGCTCTAACCTTTGTTAGGGATCTAGTGTCTCAGAGTCCCTAAGTCAAGGGTATCAAGATCCCTACCCAGTTGCTTTATTCTTCTAGAGTTAGAGCTAATTGGCTGATGGAGAACTTCCTACTCTTGACTACTATAAAGTAATCCAAGCACCTATCCCTGACAGATATTTTAAACTTCCCACCTTCAGTGACTGTCATCTCTATAGCAAAGCCGTTTGTCATTAGGAACTGAGGTATGTTTAGAAAAGGTGTCTAGGCAACAGTGTTAACTAGAAAGTTTATTTTTGTACCTTCTCTCCTTTTACCCCACTTTGTTTATTAAAATGTCAAATAGATTATAAATGGAGAGATGGTATAACGTAGAGGTTAGGAGGATATACTTTGGGTAGACAGTTAGGGTTTAATACTTGTGTTCTGCTAACTAGAAGCCATGTGATATGGAAAGTTATCTTTCTTATCTGTGAAATGGGTGGTGAAATCTACTTCATAGGATAGTAGGGATTAAATAAGAGAAAACTGAAAAACAGCACAGTACCTCAGTATAAAAGTTAACTGTTGTGTATCATACTAGTTTTGCTTCTAGTTTTACTGTATTTAACATAAAGTGCCAGTGTAGGTTCAGTTTTCAGGGTTGTATGAAATTTCAAATTGGTAATAACATTGCCTGTGAATATCCAGAATGGTGTTTCTCAAAGTGTAGTCTGTGGTTCATCTGTATCAGAATTACTTAGGGTGTGTGGTATAATAAAAAAAGTTTGGCCAGGTGCAGTGGCTCATACCTGTAATCCCAGCGTTTTGGGGGGCTGAGGCGGGTGGATCACCTGAGGTCAGGAGTCCGAGACCAGCCTGCCCAATGTGGCGAAACCCCGTCTCTACTAAAATTACAAAAAATTAGACGAGCGTGGTGGCAGGCGCCTATAATCCCAGCTACTGGGGAGGCAGAGGCAGGAGAATCACTCGAACTCAGGAGGCGGAGGTTGCAGTGAGCCGAGATCGTGCCACTGCACTCCAGCCTGGGCAACAAGAGCGAAACTCTGTCTCAATAACAACAACAACCACAACCACTATATGTATATATATACACCAAGTTGTGTTCTTGCTAGTTTCCCCTTCCTTTGGCTATATTAAGTTGTGTATAAATTTGGTTGTTTATTGGAATTGCGGAGTGCCAAGGGCAGCAAAAAGAGATAACTTCTTTGGACTAATAGGCAGAATCAAGAAGCAAGGTACCAGAATTTCATATTTGTGTCATCTTTGATGTCTACTTTCTAGTACCTTATGAAATACATCTCTAAGAATTTAGTGTTTCTAACATTTGGAGGATTGCTGCTAACATAACACATTCAAGGGAATTTTTTTTTTTTTTTTTTAGAGACAGGGTCTCTTGTCACCCAGGCTGGAGTGCAGTGGCATGATCTTGGCTCACTGCAACCTCTGCCTCCTGAGTTCGAGTGATTCCCGAGTATCTAGGACTACAGGTACATGCCATCATGCCCAGCTTATTTTCTGTATTTTGGGTAGAGACTGGGTTTTGCCATGTTGCCCAGGGTGCTCTTCAACTCCTGAGCTCAAGCTGTCTGCCAGCCTCAGCCCCCCAAAGTGCTGGGATTAGAGGCATGAGTCACCCACACCCGACTAAAGGGAATTCTTTTGGTTTGTGATGTCTATATTTTGCAATGAAGATGAGGCAAAGTAGAAACTATTAGTTTTATGTCTTGGCTACTAGAATTTGCATTTAATTAAGCTAAATTCTGTAAGCTTTGATTGAACTGCTCTGTTATTAACAGTGTAATACAAAGATGTAAAAAGACACAAGGAATTCCAGAGACTCACAAACTAGCCATATGTAAGACATACATAAGCATATAATATGGTGAGTTCTCTGGACTTAGAGAGTGAATAATTCTACAGGGGATGGGTATAGAAGTTCCCTCAGAGGAGATGAATTTTGAATTGGCTTAGAAAGGGAAGAACAGAACTTTGCAGTTGGATCTTAGAGGTGTGAAAATAAGCCTATCATATTCAATTCTTTGTGGCTTGAAATGTAGGGTAATAGGGTGTTGGGATGGGGAGAGCAGGAATAGTAGAAAAAGAAAGGAGAGACGTAAGTTTTCAGAATGGCTTTGAATAGAATATATACGTTAGAAAGTATTCCATGGTTAATAGTATGTGCTCTGGAACCAGACTGTCAGGGTTCAGATCCTGGCATTGCCATTTACTTGCCAGCAGTTTAACTTTAGGCAAGTTCACTTTATTTGTAAAAAGGGGATACTAATGGTACTTACCGTAGATAATTGTTTCAAGGAATAAAATCCTTGTAATCTGTGTGTGGGGTGTAGGAATCTCAATATTAGATATTTTCTTTTTTTTTGAGATGGAGTTTCACTCTCTTTGCTTAGGCTGGAGTGCAATGGCGGATCTCTGCTCATTGTAACCTCCGCCTCCTGGTTTCAAGCAATTCTCCTGCCTCAGCGTCCCAGATAGCTGGAATTACAGGCACGTGCCACCACACCAAGCTAATTTTTGTATTTTTAGTAGAGACGGGGTTTCACTATGTTGGCCAGGCTGGTCTCGAACTCCTGACCTCAAGCTGTCCATCTGCCTTGGCCTCCCAAAGTGCTGGGATTACAGGCATGAGCCCACCGCGCCTGGCAGATATTTTCTTTTTCTTTTTTTTGAGTTGGAGTCTTACTGTGTTGCCCAGGCTGGAGTGCAGTGGCGTGATCTTGGCTTACTGCAACCTCCGCCTCCCAGGTTCAAGCCATTCTCGTGCCTCAGCCTCCTGAGTAGCTGGACTACAGGTGCGTGCCACCACGCCCGGCTAATTTTTGCACTTCCTTTTTTTAGTAGAGACGGGGTTTACCATATTGGACAGGCTGGTCCTGAACTCCTGACCTCATGATCTGCCCACCTCTGCCTCCAAAGTGGTGGGATTACAAGTGTGAGCCACTGCGCCTGACCAGATATTTTCACATCATTATCTTCCTTCTCATCCAAGCCTTTAGGCATTCACAGTTATTATTACTATTATTTATATTCTTAGAATAAATAGAATATGTGTATAAAATAAGATTAGTAGAGTGTGACTTGAGATAGGAAAAACTCACAAAGGCATTGATCACCTGAATTTTGGTGGAATGGCAGTGGGAATGGCAAGAGTAAAAAAGATTGAAAAGACTGATTTGGCCAACTGTTGGATGTAGGGATTGAGAAAGGGGAAGTTGAGGGTGATAGTTTGGATGGTGGTTCTAACTGGTTACAGTGAGGAGAACAGATTTGGGAAAAGAAAATGAACTCAGTTGTGGGTGTATTTGGTTTGTGCTCTCAGGAACTTCAGATAATTTTCTAGATCGTGGCAAATAACAGTTTTAAAACTGAGGGATACACTTTGAACTTTGGCTTAAAAATTAGTGCTCATTCATTGCAGTTCAGTAAACATTCATTTAACATGTACGTCATGCTAGGCATTTACATATGGGCAACACTCGAAATGACTAATCACTAGGGTAGATAAAATGATAGGGAAAATGCTGAAGATAGAACTCTGGGAGAAAACAAGCATTTTTAAGGGTAGAAAGAAAAGCCAGTAAAGAAGCCTGTGAATGTGGTAGGAGGAGAAATGGTAGAGTAGTGTTGAGAAAGTCAAAAAGAAAGATTGTGTTTCAAGGAGAGAGAGTAAAGATTTTCAAATGCCATGAAGTAGGCTGAGCCTGGAGAAGAGGCCTTTGAATCTGGCATGTAGATTAGTAATGATCTGTGAGAGAAAGTAGTTTGAGAAGCATGTTGGGGGCACAAATCAAAGGGGAGAATGAGGAAGTAGAGGTAGTGAGTGTGAAGTACTTTAATGTCAGTGGACGGAAGGAAAGTGAGAAAACTGGTTGAAGGGTGTACTTAAGCTTCAGTTATTTACAGGATGTGGAAAACTTCAGCTTGTTTATAGGTTTTAGGGAAAGGATTTATAGAATGAAAAATTGCAAATTCAAGAGAAGATGGTAAATGTAGATGGAGCAAGATTATGGAAAGTGTGAGAGGCATGGGATCCAGTACGTGGTAGAGTCTGGAAATCTCAAACAGTTAAGGACATTTTTTTCTCTGAGGAGGGGAAGAGGTAAGGGCGTGGGTTAAGATGATAGATAATTCAGCAGTAGAAGGGAAGGAAGTTGAGAAAGTAAGCTACTTCCATTTCCAAACGACTTAAAGACAAAAATAGCATGTTTGTCTTAATACTGTATTTTTAAATTTAAATTTATTTTTCTAAACTACGTGTGAATAATTTAAAATGTCAAATAGCACTAAACTTACCATCGAAGAAAATGTTCCCTTGTCACGTCTTTCTCCACTCCCTCTTCCTGCCCCCTAGAAACGACCACTTTCAACTCTTAGAGGTTTCTTTGGCTGTTTACTGACACATTTCTTTTTTTTGAGACGGAGTCTCGCTGTGTTGCCTGGGCTGGAGTGCAGTGGCCGGATCTCAGCTCACTGCAAGCTCTGCCTCCCGGGTTCACGCCATTCTCCTGCCTCAGCCTCCCGAGTAGCTGGGACTACAGGCGCCCGCCACCTCGCCCGGCTAGTTTTTTTGTATTTTTTAGTAGAGACGGGGTTTCACCGTGTTAGCCAGGATGGTCTTGATCTCCTGACCTCGTGATCCGCCCGTCTTGGCCTCCCAAAGTGCTGGGATTACAGGCTTGAGCCACTGCGCCCGGCCACATTTCTTTTTTTCTTTCTCTCTTTTGAGACAGAGTCTCGGTCTGTCACCCAGGCTGGAGTGCAACGTCAGGATCTTGGCTCACTGCAACCTCTGCCTCCTGGGTTCAGGCAATTCTCATGACTCAGCCTCCTGAGTAGCTGGGATTGCAGGCGTGCACCACCACACCCTGCTAATTTTTATTTTTAATAGAGACAGGGTTTCGCCATGTTGGCCAGGCTGATCTCGAACTCCTGGCCTCAAGTGATCCACCCGCTTTGGCCTCCCAAAGGGCTGGAATTACAGGCGTGAGCCACCGTGCCTGGCCTACACATTTCTATGTAATATGCTATACTACTGCTTCAGGAGGTTTTTTTCTTTTTTCTTTTCAGTTTTATGTATTATGTAGTGACTTGCTACTATGGAAAATGTACACTTAGTTCTCTAATCACCATCCTACCGAATCCTTCCATTGCAGGTGTAGCATCTTTTGGTTAAATCAGTATTAATGTTATGACCGTGTAAATATTGATTACAGTAGAACCTTGTGGTATACTACAGTTATATTTTCTTTCTCAATAACTTTTTATGGTCCTTGAGGTTAACATTGTTTTTTATTTTGATTGCTTCGTTTTCTATGTACCTATCACAAATTTATCCCTAAGAAAGTTTTGATAATGGAAACTTTCTTGTGAATAATTAAAAACATACGAGACAGTTACTTTTATTTTCCTTGGAGGTATCTCTTTTGCAGTCCCTCATCCTCCTATTCCAAATTAGCTCATTGATCTCTACATCTGTGGCACAGCTATTAGAACCTGAAACTTCCCTGGGAATTCTCTTCACTTCTCTCCTGTTTTGGATGCTCTAATTTCTGGATGTTGTTTTGCTGGAGTGCATTTTCCAATAATTTTTTGAGAGAGGATACATGGGAGGTATGTGTTATATCCAGACCTTGAATATCCTCAGTGATGTCTTTATAGTTGCTGGTTTGACTGGGTGTAGAATTAGAATTGTAGGTTGGAAATAATTTTTCCACTGTATATTGAAAGCACTTCATCTCCTAGCTTTTGGAATTGCTGTTGAGAATTTGGATGCCATTCGGATTCTTAGTCCTTTGTTGGTGATGGTGTGTGTCCTCTGTGGAAAGGGTTACCACCATTCTGAAAAGAGGATCACTTTGTTGTGAGGTGTTTCATTGTTTGTTTTCTGTTCACTGTGCTGGTTACTCTGTGGGCTTTTTCAATCTAGAGACTATTTCTGGGAATTTTCCTTTTATTATTTCTCCTTTCTGTTATCTTTGTTTTCTCTTTTTGGAACGTGTGTTATCTAGTTGTGGCACATCGTGGAGCACACCTGTAATTTAACAATTTCTGTCCTAGTTTCCATAACTTTATCTGTTTGCTTCTCTTTTTTATTATTTTTTAAAATTTCAAAATATATTTTCTTTTAAAAAATAGAGACTGAAAAAAAAAAATAGAGACTGAGTCTTACTATATTGCCCAGGCTGGTCTTGAACTCCTGACCTCAAGTGATGCTTTTGCTTTGGCCTCCCAAAGTGCTGGTATTACTCACACCTGGCCTGTTTTTATTTCTATCAGATTTATTTATTTATTTATTTGAGACCAAGTCTCGCTCTGTTGCCCAGGCTGGAGTACCGTGGAGCGATCTTGGCTCACTGCAACCTCCGCCTCCCAGGTTCAAGCGATTCTCCTGCCTCAGCCTCCCGAGTAGCTGGGACTATAGGCGTGCGCCACCACGCCCAGCTAAATTTTTTGTATTTTTAGTAGAGACAGGGTTTTACCATATTGTCCAGGCTGATCTCGAACTCCTGACCTAAAGTGATCCACCCGTCTTGGCCTCCCAAAGTGCTGGGATTATAGATGTGAGCCACCGCTTCTGGCCTATCAGATTTATTTTTATCTTGTATTCCTTTAATTGATTTTTACATTTTGGCCATTATATTTCAGTTCTTCAAGAGCACTTGCCTTGCTGATTGTTCTTTGTCCTGTTAATGCCTTTCTAAAAGTTTTTTTTTTTTTTTTTTGAGACGGAGACTTGCTCTGTTGCCCAGGCTGGGGTGCAGTGGCACTATCTTGGCTCACTTCAACCTTGGCCTCCCGGGTTCAAGCAATTCTCCAACCTCAGCCTCCTGAGTAGCTGGGACTACGGGGGCACACCACTACACCTGACTAATTTTAGGGGGTTTCACCATGTTGGCCAGGCTGGTCTTGAACTCCTGACCTCAAGTGATCCGCCTTCTCCACCAACCAGAGTGCTGGGATTATAGGCGTAAGTCACTTGGCCTGGCCAGTTTCTATTAATATTTAAGTGAGACATTTAAATGCTGATTAAATATTTTCTGTGTTTAGATCAGGCTGCTAGTCTGGAGCATGTTACTCTAGAAGGAAAATGCAGGGACTCCCAAAAGTAGGTTTTTGTTCTTCTCTTGGGCCAGTTCCCGCAGGGAAGAGACCGCAGTATCGTGCCTAAGGATGTGTGGTGTTCTTAAGTCCAGAGCCTGTCTCGTTAATTTCTGTAGAGCAGATTTTCCCAATCTTTTTGTTCTGGAGATCCCTTGGCATAATTTCCGTTTCTCAGGGAACCCAGGCATTTGTGACCAGGAGGTTGAGATATATTGCTCTAGTAATAATTAATGCTCTTTTGAGTACGACTGATTTCTCTGAATGTATTTATTTGACCATCTTATTAGCCTGTTCATTTTGTATGGTTTCCCTCTATCCCCTAAGGGTATCATCATTATTGCAAGTGAGTAGTGAAGTAAAGGAAACTTTAGTTTTTCCTTCTAAAGCAGTTCCTATATGATTTTTTTTAACCTTGTTTAAGTGATAACAATAGTTTTATCCCCAGTTTTTAGTATACAAGCTGCTAATGAGATACTATGTGATCTAGGGTACAAGAGGCACGCCCCCAGCCACCTTTGAAGACTCAACATGACATTTTAACTAACTATTTCTTGGGGGAAAATGTACAGTTTAGCTTAGCTTACCTTTCTTGAAATTAATTTCTTCCCTTTTCTTAGATTTTTAAAAACTTACAAGGCAACCATAATGTTTTGATTAAATAATTTGTATAAGACAAAATGGGATTTATTTTTTCTAAAGGTATATTTAATTTAAATGAACTTCGTAAAGTTATTTTTTACAATAGGAAAATTTATAATGTTTATAGTAAAGCTGCCAAAAGCATAAAGCAAGGCAATATGAAAAAAATATAGCTTGGACACAGGAAGGGGAACATCACACACTGGGGCCTGTTGGGAGTGGGGGAGGGGGGAGGGATAGCATTAGGAGATAAACCTAATGTAAATGACGAGTTAATGGGTGCAGCACACCAACATAGCACATGTATACATATGTAACAAACCTGCACGTTATGCACCTGTAACCTAGAACATAAAGTATAATTAAAAAAAAGAAAAAATAGCTTAACACAATTTTAATGTAAGAACTTCAAAAATTTCTTTTTCTGTAACATGATCTGTGTCAAATATAGGTCTAGCAGAATTATTAATGTGTGGCGATTTCTTGGTCTCTATTCTAGACCTGTACATAAAAAGTGATATTTTCAAAATTGAAAAAAACGAAATTTATTTCTTTAAACAAAACATGTATATATATATTTTTCTGTACAAATACTCAGTTCTGGGTTGAGCTTGAAATGAGCACACCCAGATTTCATATTCAACTGAAATGAAACTTTTCCTTGCTCTTGGTGCTTGTTAAGAAAAAGCTTGTTGATGCATATGAGAATTTGAAAACTACAGCAAAATATTCATCGCTTACATGTGAGTGACAAGACTTTATTCTTTCCATAGAAATCTAGAACTTATTTTGGGGCAGATGAGGAAATCTTAGGTGGAGCATAGGATCAGGCTGCAGCTAAGTTATCACCTAAACATCTGCTTCCAAAACAACTTGGTTGAAAACTTGTTTTTGCTCTTGCCTCTTTTCCTGTGTGTTGTCCTAGTGCGTTTATGTATTTTTATTCCCTCAGTATTATTTAATAGGAAGTATCTGAAATTTTTTTGATTGAGGCTGGCATGTAGTAGTTGAGATGAAATTAGTGCTGGTTTAACCTAAAAGAAATTTACGTGACATTTTTATTCTTCATGAGCTAGTGTAGGCTGCTGTTTGGAGTCTTTGCCCTCAAGGAACTAACTCTGTAATTGTATGGTTTAATTTAGCTACCCGAATGTCTCTCTCTTTCCTCTCCTCTCTCTCCTACCCATTCTTTCTTGCAGGCAATAATGTGCACATGATAAAAATTACAAATGGTAAGGAGAATACAGTCAACAGTCTTCTTGCTGTTTGTCTCGATTCATTCTTCTCAAGAGAAATCCAGTTAGTCGTTTCTTTGTATAATTCCAGAGCTATTCTATGTATATTCAAATATATGCATATGTCAGCCAGGCTTGGTGGCTCACGCCTGTATTCCTAGCACTTTGGGAGGCTGAGATGGGTGGATTGCGTGAGCTCAGAAATTTGAGACCAGCCCGGGCAACACGGTGAAACCCCGTCTCTCCTAAAATACAGAAAAAAATTAGCCGAGTACAATGGCATGCTCCTGTAGTCCCAGCTACTTGGGAGGCTGAGGCAGGAGAATTGCTTGAACCTGGGGGGCGGAGGTTGGAGTGAGCCAAGATTGCGCCAGTGCACTCCAGCCTGGGTGACAGAGCGAGACTCTGTCTCCCCCCACCAAAAAAAGAATAAAAAATACATAATATATGTATGTGTGTGTGTGTGTGTGTGTGTCGTGCACATAGGTTTATTGTGGACCATGCATTTTTTAATCAGGCTTTTCTTTATGAACATTTAGATCATTTCTAGCCTTTTGCTATTAGATGATGCTAGGTTGAATATTCTCGCATATACTTCTTTGTGTACTTATATATGAATTTATCATATAAAATTTATGAATTTGTAGGACAAATTTTTTTTTTTTTATTATTATTTTTTATTTTTTTGAGATGAAGTCTCGCTCTGTTGCCCAGGCTGGAGTGCAGTGGGGTGATCTTGGCTCACTGCAACCTCCGACTCCTGGGTTCCAGCAATTCTCCTGTCTCAGCCTTCTGAGTAGCTGGGACTACAGGCGCACGCCACCATGCCTGGCTGATTTTCGTATTTTTAGTAGAGATGGGGTTTCACCATGTTGACCAGGCTGGTCTTGAACTCCTGACCTCAGGTGTTCTGCCCGCCTCAGCCTCCCAAAGTGCTGGGATTACAGGTGTGAGCCACTGCACCCGGCCGACAAATTCTTAGAAATAGAATTTTTTGGGTCAGAAGGGTGTGCATTTTTCTTTGTGTTGTCAGATATATTTTGGGAATTAATATCAGTTCATACCTGAATTTCATGAACATTTTTTCCCCATCCTCCTTTGGATTATGTTTTATCATTTCATCTTATCTTACTATTATTTTTTGGAGTCCTTGCCCTCAAGGAGTAAACTCTAATTGTACAGTTTAATCTACCTACCAGAATGTCTCCCTCCCTCTCTCTTTTCTGTCTTCCCTATCTTAACTATTGTTGCCTCTTTTTACTGTGTTCTACAGTGGTTGCACTAGAGCACTGCTGTCTAGTAGAACTTTGTGAATGGTGGTGTGTTGTCTAATATTTCATATGGTAGACACTTATGTATAATTCTGTTTCCTCCCACCCATCCTTTGTGATATAATTGTCAAATACTTTGTTATTCGTCAGGTATTTTCTCTCTGTTATAAACTTTGTAATGCCTTGTTATTTATTTATTTTTATTATTTTTTGAGATGGAGTCTTGCTCTGTCTCCAAGGCTGGAGTGCAATGGCGTGATCTTGGTGCACTGCAACCTCTGCCTCCCGGGTTCAAGTGATTCTCCCGTCTCAGCTTCTCGAGTAGCTGGGATTACAGGCACGCGCCACCACCCCTGGCTAATTTTTGTATTTTTAGTAGAGACGGGGTTTCGCCATGTTGGCCAGGCTGGTCTCGAACTCCTGACCTCAAGTGATCCACCCACCTCAGCTTCCCAGAGTGCTGGGATTTACAGGCATGAACCACTGTGCTCGGCTTATGTATTTATTTATTTATTTATTGAGATGGAGTTTTGCTCTTGTCGCCCAGGCTGGAGTGCAGTGGTGCGATCTCAGCTCACTGGAACCTTTGCCACCTGGGTTCAAGTGATTCTCCCGTCTTTAGCCTCCCAAGTAGCTGGGATTACAGACACCTACCACCACACCCAGCTCATTTGTTTTTTTTTTTTTGATTTTTAGTAGACACGGGGTTTAATCTTGTTGGCCAGTCTTTTAGTGCAATTAAAAATGGGAAGAAAGTCTTTTATATTTATCCTAATTTCTACTATTTTCAGCAGCCTTAATTTCTTTTTTTGAAAATAGGGTGGTTCTAGTTAGTGTGAGTGAAAAAGGGTTTATTTGAGAAGTGAAGAATTGATAGGATTTGTTAACTGATTAGATTTGGTAGATGAAAGAGTATAATGATAGCTGGGATTTGGAACCTACTTGAGTGGCTGGGTTAATAATGTTGCCAGTATTAACTTGTTTCATAAATGCTGTTATATTTTTTGTATGCATACAGAGTAGGCCATGGACTTTTGGAGCATAATGCAGTAAAATTTTTAACATTTAAAATAAGGAGAAGGCTCATGTATTAGGGTTCTCTAGAGGGACAGAACTAATAGGATAGATGTATATATAAAGGGGAGTTTATTAAGGTGTATTGGCTCACATGATCACAAGGTAAAGTCCCACAATAGGCCGTCCGCAGTCTGGGGAGCAAGGAAGTCAGTCCGAGTCCCAAAGCCTCAAAAGTAGGGAAGCCGACAGTGCAGCCTTCAGTCTGTGGCAAAGGCCTGAGAGCCCCTGGCAATCCACTGGTATAAATCCAAGAGTTCAAAAGCTGAAGAAACTGGAATGTGACGTTTAAGGGCAGAAAGCATCCAACATGGGAGAAAGATGAAGGCTGGAAGACTCAACAAGTCCACTCTTCCAAGATCTCTTGCCTGCTTTATTTTAGCTGCACTGGTAGCTGATTAGATGGTGCCCATCCAGATTGAGGGTGGGTGTGCCTCTCCTAATCTGCTGACTCAAGTATTAATCTCCTTTGACAACACCTTCACAAACACACCCAGGAACAATACTTTGCATCCTTCAGTACAGTCAAGTTGACACTTAATATTAACCATCACAGCTCATTATTATTATTTCTGGATGTTCCCTTCTAATTTACCATTCTTTTTTTTTTTTAGATGGAGTCTTGCTCTGTCACCCAGGCTGGAGTGCAGTGATGCCATCTCAGCTCACTGTAACCTCTGCCTCCCGGTTCAAGCAATTCTGGTGCCTCAGCCTCCAGAGCAGATGGAATTACAGGCACCTGCCACCACACCCAGCTAATTTTTGTATTTTTAGTAGAGACGGAGTTTCACCACGTTGTCCAGGCTGGTCTCAAACTCCTGATTGTAGGTGATCTGCCCGTCTCAGCCTCTCAAAGTGCTGGATCACAGGTGTGAGCCACCACTTCAGGCCCTTAATTTACCATTATTTTTGTTTTGTTTGTTTTATTTTATTTTTTAAGATAGGGTTTCACTCTTGTTGCCCAGGTTGGAGTGCAATGGTACAATCTTGGCTCACTGCAACTTCCACCTCCTGGATTCAAGTGATTCTCCTGCCTCAGCCTCCTGAGTAGCTGGGATTATAGTTGCCCACCACCTTGCCTGGTTAATTTTTTGTAGTTTTAGTAGAAACGGGGTTTCACCATGTTGGCCAGGCTGGTCTCAAACTCCTGACCTCAGGTGTTCCACCCGCCTCGGCCTCCCAAAGTGCTGGGATTACAGGCATGAGCCACCACCCCTGGCCTAATTTATCATTTTTAAAAGTTTGAAATTGTTATTTTACATGCTGTTCTACTGGGATATAATGGGCTATATTTAGTAGTGTCTGGGAAAGCCATTTAATTATATTTCCCATTGTGCATGTATGTTGGTATTTCTAAAGATAAAGACAAGTTTGGGAGGCCCGAGGCGGGTGGATCACCTGAGGTTGGGAGTTTGACACCAGCCTGATCACTGTGGAGAAACTCTGTTTGCACTACAAATACAAAATTAGCCTGGAGTGGTGATGCATGCCTGTAATCCCAGCTGCTCGGGAGGCTGAGGTAAGAGAATCGCTTGAACCCAGGAGGTGGGGTTTGCAGTGAGCTGAAATGGTGCCATTGTACTCCAGCCTGGGCAACAAAAGTGAAACTATCTAAAACAAACGAACAAACAAACAAAAAACAGATAAGAACAAGGGATGTCTGTTTATATTATTTTCTTTTTTTTTAAAGACAAGGTCTTGCTCTGTTGCCAAGGATGTAGTGCAGTGACATGATCTTGGCTCACTGCAGCCTCGACCTCTCTAGCTTAAGTGATCCTCCCACCTCAGCCTCCTGAGTAACTGGGACCACAGGTGCATGCCACCTTGCCAGGCTAATTTCTTTATTTTTTTGTAGAGATGGGGTCTCACTGTGTTGCCCAGGCTGGCCTCAAACTCATGGCTTCAGGCGATCCTCTTTCCTTGGCCTTCCAGTGTTAGGATTACAGGTGTGAGCCACCCTGCCTGGCCTGTTCATATTATTTTAGAACCCATGCTCACTTTGTGCAGAGCTGGATATTGGGAACACATCCTTGACCTTATGGACTTTAGAATTTAAGAAAGAGATAATTCAGATTTTTGCAACATTCAGGGGTTAACAATGCAAAGAAGAAAATTCGTAGTATTCCCGAGAAGAGTAGTACTTCATGACAAAAGCCTGATATGGCCATATGTGGCTCTATCTTGAGTCAGAATGCTTTGTGTGCTGTCAGGAATTGTTGGGTGGTTTGTAGAGTAGAGATCTTCACTTCTATAGAAAGCAGATGCCATTAATGCTATCCCTAAGAATTCTTGGAAGGTCTACTCCTGGGAATTAATTTAATGTCATGGGAATGCTCCTGTTCTACTTCAGAGATGTTGTATCTCAATTGCATAAGGAGGATTGAGGACCCACACCTTTGGACATTCTCTCTATCTGTTAAACCTTTTTACCCCTAAATCTCAGTAACCTGCAGTCCAGGAAGGGAGAACTTCCAAAATTTAAGTGAGACTCAATACAAATTTTGTCAAATGAATAAATGGCTTCCTGTTAAACAAAACAAAACAAAAAAACAGGCTGGGCATGGTGGCTCATGCCTGTAATCCCAGCACTTTGGGAGGACGAGACTGGAAGATCACTTGAGCTCAGGAGTTTTTGAGACCAGCCTAAGCAATGTAGCGAGACCTCATCTCTACAAAAAAATTAAACAATTAGCTGGGTGAGGTGGCACACACCTGCTTAGGGGGCTGCTTGGGGGGCTGCAGTAGAAGGATCCGTTGAGCCCAGAAGGTCCAGGATGCAGTGAGTCATGATCATGCCACAGCACTCTTGCCTGGGCAACAGAGTAAGACCCTGTCTCAAAAACAACAACAAGAGCAACTAAAGAAACCTCCACAAAAGTGAAGACCCATGCCCCATCCTCTATTCATCTTTTAAGAAGTATTTAATTTTTTTGTTTTGTTTTGTTTTAGTAGACAGGGTCTCACTATGTTGCCTAGGCTGGTCTGGAACTCCAGACCTCAAGCAATCCTCCTACCTCAGTCTCCAGAGTTGCTAGAATTACAGGCATGAACGTTTGTGCCTGACATTTGTCTTTTGTGTATTTGTTCTCTAGTTTGGAAGCTTTGGGTGTCACTGGATTTTGTCTATCTTGAAAACTATTTTCTTGTCTTGTAGTCAATTTCCTTGATAACTGAGAGGTTGAGAAATTCACACATGTTAATTGAACCTTAGAAATCCTCATAATATGTCTGTTTGTTTACCCATTTTTCTTTATTTATTTGAATGTATTATATCCTCTTGACAATTAAAGTGCGGCAAACACCAAAAAAAGATTTTTTTTGCCCTAATCATTTATTGCTATGGTGGTTGAAAAGGAATGATCTTCTATCACTAATGAAATATGTCTTCCAGGTTCTTCCATTTCAAGTATGCTGCTATTCAACCTTCTCTGTGCATGTATATAAGCATCTGTCAGGACAGAGGTAGACTCATGATTGCCAAAATTTCCCCAGTGAAATCATCTTGGCCTGGAGTGGGTGGCGGAAGAAAGTGAGAGTCGAGAGAGAGAGAGAGAGAGAGAGAGAGACAGAGAGAGAGACAGAGAGAGAGAGAGACAGAGAGAGAGACAGAGAGAGACAGAGAAAGAGTATGTGTGTGTGTTGAAGACTAGTGCGGTAATGAGCAGGTGAGAAAGAGTAGAACAGGGAGTTTGATCTGTAAAGACAGTGAACAATCAATTGAGAGAAATCACTACCTTTGGAATGTTTTTGTTAGAAAAATCTTAACTATAAATTCAACTTATTTAATAGATACAGGACTATTAGGTTATCTATTTTTTGAGGAAAGAATTTTGGTAGATGTATCTTTCAAAGAATTGGTTTATTTATGGACATGCAGTTGTGGTATTTCATTATTCTTTTTATTGTCTGTGGAGTTCGTAGTGGTAGCATCCTTTCTTTCATTCCTGATTTGAATATTAGTATCTTTTCTCTTTTTTTCTTTGGTCAGAATGGCTAGAGAGGTTTATTATTTTTATAGGTCTTGTCAAATAACCAGCTTTTAGTTTCATTTACTTTCTTTGTTATTTTTTCATTTCATTCATCTCTGCTTTCGTCTTTATTTTCTTCCTCCTACTTGCTTTTGGTTTAGTTTACTCATTTTCTAGTTTCTCAGATGGAAGCTTAAATTGTTGATTTGAGATCTTCTTTTTCTAATAGAAACATTTAATGCCATACATTTTTCTCTAAGCAGTTGTTTAGCTGCATGTCACAAAGTTTGATATGTATTTTCATTTTAATTCAGTTTCAGACATTTTCTAGTTGTCCTTGAGTCTTGTTCTTTGACCCACAGATTACTTAGAAGGGTTTTATTCAATTTTTAAATATTTTGGAAATTTTCCAGATAGCTTTCTTGTATTGATTTTAAAATTTGATTTCATATCAGAGAATATACCTTATTTGATTTCATTTCTTCTAAATTTTTTGAGGTTTGTGTCCCAGGATATGATCTACTTTGATAAATGTTTCACATGCCCTTGTGTATTCTGCTGTTGTTGGGTGGAGTGTTCTATAAATGTCACTTAGGTCAGATTGATTGATAGTGGTTTTCAGGTCTTACATATCTTTGCTGATTTTCTATTTGTTTTATCAGTTGCTCAGAGAGGAGTGTTGAATCTCCAAATATAGTGGATTTTTCTATTCTTTCAGTTGTTGCTTCATATATTTTGAAGCTTTACAAAAAAGTGCATAAACATTTAGAATTGTTATATATTTTTTGGTGAATTGACCATTTTACTATATAATTTCCTTCTAACCCTGGTAATTTTTCTTGTTCTGAAGTCCACTCTGATTAGAGTTTGCAAGATCTATTTTTTCTATCCTTTCTATAATTCCATCCTTTGTTGTATTTAAAGGGATGTCTTATAGACAGCATATTGTTGGGTCTTGTGTTTTTATTTTTATTTTATTTATTTATTTTTGAGACACACTTTCCTCTGTCACCCAGGCTGGAGTGCAGTGGCATGATCTTGGCTCACTGCAACCTCCTTCTCCTGGGTTTAAGCAATTCTTGTGCCTCAGCCTCCCAAGTAGCTGGGACTACAGGGACGTGCTACCAGGCCCAGCTAATTTTTATATATTAGTAGAGATGGGGTTTCACCATGTTGACCAGGCTGGTCTCCAACTCCTGACCTCAGGTAATCTGCCTGCCTTGGCCTCCAGAAGTGCTGGGATTACGGGGTGAGCCACCATGCCCAGTAGATCTTGTGTTTTTTAAATCTGGTGTGATGATCTCTGTGTGTTAATTGTTGTGTTGAGACCATTTACGTTTAGTGACATTGTGGATATATTTGGATATAGGTGTGCTGTTTTTTTTTTTGTTTTTTGTTTTTTTTTTGGAGACAGGGTCTTGCTCTGTTGCCCACGCTGGAATGCAGTGGCACAGTTATGGCTCACCATAGCCTTGACCTCCCAGGCTCAGGTGATCCTCAAACCTTGGCTTCCTGAGTAGCTGAGAGTATAGGTGCATGCCACCTCACCTGGCTAATTAAAAAATTTTTTTTAGAGATGGGTCTCACTATGTTGCCTAACCTGGTTTCGAACTCCTAGGGAAGTGATCCTCCTGCCTTGGCCTCTCAAAGTACTGGGATTATAGGTGTGAGCCACCTCACCTGGCCCCTTCTGCTTTTTGTTCCATAATCTCCCTTTTCCTACCTTTTAGATTGCTTGACTATTGTCTTAGTAATTCATTTAATTTATGTATTTTTTTTGACTCTGTGTGTTTTGTTTTGTTTCTGGTGGCTGCTATGGGGATTACAATATACATACCTAACTTTATATTTTACTTAGAGTTAATACTTTACTGCTTCAGGTGAAATGCAGAAATCACACAATTTATGTTTCTTTAGCCTCTTTACATTACAGTGATTCTATATATTACATTTTTAAACATTGAAAACCACATGACATTATAATTTTTGATTTCAATAGTCATACCTATTTTAATGAATTTAAGGGGAGAAAAATGTTTTATGTACACATATGTTGATTACTTCATTTGCACTTTCTTTATTCCTAAAGTTACAGTTTCCCTTTGGTATCATTTTCCTTCTGCTTGAAGATCTACATTTAGCATTTGTTTTAGAACAGGTCTGCTGCTGATGAATTGTCTCAGCTTTCCTTTACCTAAGAATATCTTTTTTAAAAAAACTTGAGACAGAGTCTCACTCTGTCTTCCAGGCTGCAGTGCAGTGGCGTGATCTTGGCTCACTGTAGCCTCTGCCTCCCGGGTTCAGGTGATCCCCTCGCCTCAGCCTCCTAAGTCCTGGTACTACGGGCGTGAGCCACCACACCTGGCTAATTTTATATTTTTAGTAGAGACAGGGCTTCACCGTGTTGCCCAGACTGGTCTCGAACTCCTGACCTCAAGTGATCCGCCTGTTTTGGCCTCCCAAAGTGTTGAGATTACAGGTGTGAGCCACTGTGCCCGACCTCAGAATATCTTTACTGCAGGAAATTTTCACTAGGTGTAGAATCCTGGGTTTATTGTTTTACCCTTTTAGCTCTTCAAAAAATGTAGTTTGTTGTCTTCTGTGCTTTCTGATGAGACATCTGTAATCATTGGAATCATTGTTTCTTTGTATGTAATGTGTTGTTTTTCACTGGCTCCTTTAGGAATTTTCTTCTTTTGTCTTTGATTTTTTTAGCAGTTTGATTATTTATGGGCATACATTTATCCTATCCGTGTTCACTTAACTGTTTATGTTTCTTGTTAAATTTGGAAAGTTTTGTCAGATATTCTTTTTCTGCTCCAGTTTTTTTCTTTTGTTCGGGGACTTCACTGACATGAACTTTCTGATGTTTTCAGATCTTTTTGGCTCTTTCCTTTCTTTTTTATTTTTATTTTAATTTTTTTGAGATGGAATATCGCCTGTCTCCCAGGCTGGAGTGCAGTGGCGTGTTCTGGCTCACTGCAACCTCTGCCTCCCGGGTTCAAGCAATTCTCCTACTTCAGCCTCCCAGGTAGCTGGGCTTACAGGCATGCACTGCCACACCCAGCTAATTTTTGTATTTTAAGTAGAGATGGGGTTTCACCATGTTGGCCAGGCTGGTCTTGAACTCCTGATCTCAGGTGATCCACCTGCCTCGGCCTCCCAAGCTGCTGGAATTACAGGTGTAAGCCACCACGCCTGGCCTTTTTTTTTTTTGGAGACAGAATCTCGCTCTCTTGCCCAGGCTGGAGTGCAAAGTTGTGGTCTCAGTTTACTGCAACCTCTACCTCCTGGGCTCAAGCGATCCTCCTACCTCAGCCTCCCGAGTAGCTGGCATTACGTGTGCACATTATCCCGCCTGGCTAATTTTTGTATTTGTTTTGTAGAGGTGGGTTTCACTATGTTGCCCAGGCTGGTCTCAAAGTCCTGGGCTCAAGTGATCCACCTTGGCCTCCCACAGTGCTGGGATTACAAATGTGAGCCTCTGTGCTTTTTTTTTTTTTTTGAGACAGAGTCTTGCCCTGTTGCCTAGGCTGGAGTGCAGTGGCATGATCTTGGCTCACTGCAACCTCTGCCTCCTGGGTTCAAATGATTCTCCTGCCTCAGCCTCCTGAGTAGCTGGGATTACAGGCACACGCCACCTTGCCCAGTTTTTTATTTATTTTTTATTTTCAGTAGAGACGGGATTTTACTGTGTTGATCAGGCTGGTCTCAAACTCCTGACCTCGTGATCCACCCGCCTCAGCCTCCCAAAGTGTTGGGATTACAGGCGTGAGCCACCGTGCCTGGCCACCACCATGCTCATTTTTTTCCCCACCTTTTTTCACTCTTGTTCAGATTGGATAATTTATATTAATCTATTTTTAGGCTTACTGTTTATTCTGTCACATTCTGTTATTCAGTCCATTCAGTAATTTTTATTTTAGTTATTTTTTTGAAAATTCTCATTTGGTTTTTTATAATTTCAATTTCTGTATGAAAATGTTTATCTTTTCATTAATTTCATGTGTATTTGCCCTTCATAATTTCATGTGTATTTGCCCTTCAGAGAACATGATTATAATAGCTGCTTTAAAAGTTTTGACAATTCCAAAATCTGAGCCATCTTAGGGTTGGTGTCTCCAGCTTGTTTGGACATTTTGAATATTTTACTTGAGACTCTATGTCCTGTTAAAGACACCTGGAAATGTTGAGTTTTTTCTTTTAGCAGGCAATCTGCCTGGTTAGATTCCTACTCCAGGTGTCATCTTACCTTCAGGGGGCTGTGGTTCTAATGTCAATTTACTTTTCACAGTCTTTGCAGTACTATTTGGGTCTGTCTTTTGTGTATGTACCTCCCAGAAGTCAGTCTGGGACCTGAGCAGTGGTTGGTATCTATATCTTAATTTAGGTCTCAAGATCTGTGTTATACTATTTTGGGTCAGTTCATACATGCGCAGCCTTTAGGTGTGCCTGAAACTTCATACATAGATTTAGGAGGGTTCCTTTTTCAACTCCCTGTTCTCCATGATTTATTTTCACACTGTGTCTCCCAGGAGATCTTGTCCTTATTCTCTGATGACAAAGCCAGGATTTTTAACCTCTCCACACTATCATGAACTTCCTACAACTGGATATGCCTCTAGACCAAGATGGTGACAGAGAAGAGAGGAAGAAATAACCTGGTTTTTCTCTGCACTGTTCCAGCTACAGAGCCTCAGTTCCTCTGGTCAGAGGGAAGGATTCTGTCTCAGTTTTAGGTGCTTGGTGGTCACTGCTGAAGCCTTAGGAGTGCAGTTTTGTGACTAGTACTTGACTTGGGCTAGGGCCAGAAGAGTAAAAAAGAGAGAAAAGAACTGGGATTCCACCCATATCCTTCATCCTGCAGGGCCCTCCTACCTAGTCCGTTGGCCACAAATGAAGTTTTTCTCCTGGACTTTTTCCTGCCCACTCCTACTGTGCAGTTCCAAGATTTGGGATGCCCTTGAATCTAATCCAGGACATATGGGCGGGGGAAAAGCTCAGTGAATCACTTCCCTGTCGGTTCTTCTAGTTTTTGTTTTGTTCCCCAATCTAGCTGCCATTATTTACTTTTTTGAATCCTCAGAGAACTCCATATATGCTGTCCAGGGTTTTTAGTGATAATTGGTGATAGAGATAGAAAGTGTGCTTAGTTCATGTTAGCCAGAACTGTAGGTGTTTCCCACCCTGACTCCATCAACTTTTAATTTCAGATACATGTTTGAAAGTCTGAGTATAGTATGAGAAGTAGTAAAACTGTAAAAATAGTAAAACAATTATAGTAAAACTGTTAACTGTTACTTACTGAGTACCTTCTATATTCCAACTACAATGCTAAGTGTTTTGAATATGTAATTTAATTCTTAAACTACCTCTATAAATAGGTATTATTACCGTTTTAGCATTGATGTTAATTAACTTACTTGTGGTCAGATAGCTATTAAGTGGTGTAATGAGTGTATAAATCTGGGCCTTTTCAGACTCCAGAGTCGCTCTTCCACTTGCTGAGTCAGCTAACATTAAAAACATATTTTTAGGCCAGGCGCGGTGGCTCATGCCTGCAATCCTAGCTCTTTAGGAGGCTAAGGCAGGCAGATCACCTGAGGTCAGGAGTTCAAGACCAGCCTGGCCAACATGGCAAAACCCCGTCTCTCCTAAAAATACAAAAATTAGCCGGGCATGGTGGTGCATGCCTGTAATCCCAGCTACTTGGGAGGCTGAGGCAGGAGAATCGCTTGAACCCAGGAGGTGGAGGTTGCACTGTACTCCAGCCTGGCGATAGAGTAAGGCTCCATCTCAAAAGAAGAAGAAGAAGAACAAAAATAAATGATAAATGTTTAAAATGATGGATATAATTACCCTGATTTGATTATTATATATAGTGTATTCATGCATTGAAACATCACACTCTTATCCTGTAAACATGTATGATTGTTAATTATAAATAAAAAATAAATAACTTTTTAGCTTCAGAATAATGAAGCATTAGAAGCACTCTTTTTAAAATTATACATTCATAGTTTTATAACCTGCTCTTTCCACTTAAAATATTGGAAACAATTTCCATGTCAATAAGTACTTTTCTACAACATTTTAATTGCTATGTAGTATTCCATTGCATGGATGTTCCACATTTATTATTGGATAGTCTTTTGCTGTTACAAACAGTGCGTAGAATGTTAATTTCCGTTTGGTACTAGGTAGAGTTCCATTGTGGTTTGAATGTGATTACAGAAATTGAACTTTTGAATTCTGACTGTGCACTTATACTGAAGATATTATGTTATGTGACTCGACTGTGGGTAACTCTATAGTTAGTGGGTTTTATTATAGTAAATAGTGTTATTGTGCTACATTTATATAGAGAGAGTTTTACTAGTTTTTATTGAAAAGGCTGTATCTTTTTATTTAATGGCAAACATTACTTAATATGTTATAATCTTCTCTGAAATAGTATGTGTTTTATATATTTAGTACTTTGTTAGATTAAATTCATTATGTCATTCACATTGGATATTCAGTCACATTAAGCTTTTTTTGAGACGGAGTCTCACTCTTGTTGCCCAGGCTGGAGTGCCGTGGTACAATCTTGGCTCACTGCAACCTCTGCCTCCCGGGTTCAAGCGGTTCTCCTGCCTCAGACTCCTGCGTAACTGGGATTACAGGCACCCACTGCCACGCCCGGCTAATTTTTGTATTTTTAGTGGAGACGGAGTTTCACTATGTTGGCCAGGCTGGTCTCAAACTCCTGACCTCAGGTGATTGCCTGCCTCGGCCTCCCAAAGTGTTTGGATTACAGGCGTGAGCCACTGCGCCCGGCCCCATTGAGCTTTTTATACACCAGATTTTGTTCAAAGGCTGCAGACCAAACCTTTAATTTTTGATAACTGTCTTGTATACTGATGCAAGGGCTATGAGGTTAAAATATGTGGATGACACAAAGAAAAGCATGTTGAACCACAGTTCCTATCAGTGAATCTAGAAAACTATTTTTATATGCAAATAATACATTCCAGTTCATTTATATACTTCTGTTCGTTTTCACAAATAGTAACTAATTATCCCATGATATCCCTCTTTAAGGTTGAGTGTCATTAGCTCCTGATGATTTGAGTACATTTAATTAGATGTCTTTTCTGAAATTATATTTAACCAAAAGTATATATTGACTCTAGAGGTTTTAAGCTGTTCTTTTCACTGCCATTAATGTATATGGTAGGAAAAATGATAACAATGTTTGAAAGAATTAGCTTGGCAACATAGTAGAACAGCCTGGAATGTCTGAGAACTGCTCAGTGATTTGTGTGGCTGATAGTGTTAGGTAGAAGACTTAGATTAGTCTCAGAATTTGCACGAGACGAGAATGAGGCAACTGAGGCATTGGCCCTGGATGCGTGTTCTTAGTGTCTGCCAGAAAGCTCGGTAATTGAGATAAGTAGTATTTAAACAAAATGCTTTAAAATAAAAATGAATTTAACACAATTCAAATAACTAATTATGAAAAATTTAAAGGTAGGGTCCAACAGGACAAAGATTAAGAGCCATGCAAGTACATGATTGAGTCCTATTTAAAATTTTGATATTTTGTTATCATGCATGATTTACCTTGAATTATTTATCTATCTAGTAAGTTATTTTGCACTCAGAACATGTGTCTCATTTGCCTTACTGTAGTAGTTTTGGCTTCACTTATTATAAGAAGTCAGTCTGAAGGAATTACTTACGGGTTTCTCCGTGGGTCAGTGTATTAGTTTTCTATTGATGTGTGATAGATTGCCACAAATATAGCAGCTTAAAGCAATATCCGTTTATTATTTCACAGTTCTGTAGGTTGAAAATTGGGGTGGGGAGGAGGCTCCACTGTGTTTTCCGCTCAGGGTCTCAAAAACCAAAATTAAGATCAAGCTGGATTTGGCTTTTATCTGGAGACTTTGGTGGGGAAGAAGGTGCGTCCAAACTCATTCATGGAATTGGCAGAATGCAGTTCCTTGAGGTAGTAGAACTGAGATGACTGCATTGTTGTGGACTGTTAGCTTTAGGGGTCACTCTTACCTCTGAGGCTGCTCTCATATCTTTTCCACATGACTGTCTCGATTTTCTTTTTTCTTTTTTTTGAGACAGAGTTTCGTATGCTGCCCAAGCTGGAGTGCAGTGGTGTGATC
The DNA here is from genome assembly GCF_002776525.5 of Piliocolobus tephrosceles. NCBI lineage: Eukaryota > Metazoa > Chordata > Mammalia > Primates > Cercopithecidae > Piliocolobus > Piliocolobus tephrosceles. The sequence goes on from NC_045444.1 coordinate 89,092,318, forward strand.
TAAGCTTACTGCAACCTCTGCCTCCTGGGCTGAAGTGACCCTCCCGCCTCAGCTTCCCAAGTAGGTGGGACTACAGGCGTGTACCACCATACCTGGCTAATTTTTGTATTTTTGTAGAGACAGGGTCTCACTGTGTTGCCCAGGCTGGTCTTGAACTTCTGAGCTCAAGTGATCCACCTGCCTTGGCCTCCCAAAATGCTGGGAGTTGGCCAACCCTCTCAATTTTCAAAGCCAGCAATGGAATATTTCTTATATAGAATCTTTCTTACTTGCTCTTCTGCAGCCAGCCAAAGAAAACTTTCTATTTTTAAAGGGCACTTGTGATTAGATTGGGCCCTCCTGGATTATCTCCCCATTGATAACTCACTATTAACTGATTAGCAGCCTTAATTTCATCTACAAAATCTCTCTTGGCACATTGTATAATCGTGGATGTGATATCTTGTTATATTTTCAGTCCTGGGGATTAGGACAGGAAGAGTGCAGTGGTACAGTTACGGCTCACTACAACTTCTGCCTCCCAGGTTCAAGGGATTCTCCTGCCTCGGCCTCCTGAGTAGCTGGGACTACAGGTGTGTGCCACCATGCCTGGCTAATTTTTGTATTTTTGGTAGAGACGGGGTTTCACCGTGTTGACCAGGCTGGTCTCGAACTCCTGACTTCGGGTGTTCTGCCTGCCTCGGCCTCCCAAAGTGCTGCTGGGATTACAGGCGTGAGCCATGGCACCTGGTAGGACAGGAAATCTTGGGAGACCATTTTAAAATTCTGCCTACTGTAGTCAGCTAAGAAATTAATACAAACCATCTTACCCACTGACAGTGACTTATTGATATAAATATTACAAACACAAACGGCTATAAATATGTATTATGGCAACATTTGTTATGACTAAAATTGACAGAAGAGAACATACATTCTACAATTTGTGTTTGCATAGTTTGCTTAAATTGGGAATGGTATTGTTACAAAGCAAAACTTTTGATGATAGAGACTGTTGAGAAAATCTGATATAGTCAAAAGCAGATTGAGTCTTTATTGTAAACTTTACATTAAAAACAATTGAAACAGAAGGAAGTTATTTTAGCAAAATAAACATGAAAGTTGAAAAAATAGAAATAGTTTATCTATGGTTTTCAGAAAACTAATTAAAAAAAAGTTGACTCATTGAAGTTCGCATTGGAAAAATACTTTGGTAAAATGTTTATTGGTGTTACACGTTCACAAGTGCACACACATGTACCATATATACAGTCATAATTCTAGGTGAGGATGGGAGACAGAAGGCTCGAAGAGTCAGAGAAGCTCAACCAGCCACATTTTTTAAAAAATTGTATCTGAGCATGTACTATGTATGTTTATATTTTGATACTGCTAGCTAGGCTTTCACTGGTGGGTGGGATGTGGGGGTATGTTACAGATAACTTTCACTTTCTACTGTATTCACTTCTCGTTTTTGATTATTTTAAAATAACATGTTTCACTTCTTTCTTTTCTTCTTTTTTTTTTTTGAGACAATCTCGCTTTGCTGCCCAGGCTGGAGTGCAGTGGCATGATCTTGGCTCACTGCAACCTCCGCCTCCCTGGTTCAAGTGATTCTCCTACCTCAGCCTCCTGAGTAGCTGGGACAGCTAATTTTTTGTAGTTTTAGTAGAGGTGAGGTTTCACCATGTTAGCCAGGATGGTCTCGATCTCCTGACCTTGTGATCCCACCTGCCTCAGCCTCCCAAAGTGCTGGGAGTACAGGCATGAGCCACCGCGCCCAGCCAACATGTTTCATTTCTATAATAAAAATGCTGATTAAAAATCTGTGTTATAGCAGTGATTTAAAATAAAGTTAAATGCTTTTTAAAGAGTTTAAAAATAGAGTAAAAATGTCGTAAAACCTGGGACTTGCTCCAGGCCTCTATTGGAGCTACTTTAGTAAAAATTTTTTTTGAGACGGAGTCCTGCTTTGTCGCCCAGGCTGGAATGCAGTGGTGTGATCTTGGCTCACTGTACCCTTCGCCTCCCAGGTTCAAGCAGTTCTCCTGCCTCACCCTCCTGAGTAGCTGAGACTACAGGCATGTGCCACTATACCTGGCTAAGTTTTGTATTTTTAATAGAGATGGGGTTTCACCATGTTGGCTAGGTTGGTCTCGAATGCCTGACCTCAAGTGATCCACCCGCCTCGGCCTCCCAAAGTGGTGGGATTACCGGCATGAGCCACCATGCCCGGTGTAAGTATTTCTTTTTGAGGTAGCTTAAAGAAAAAAAGCTTCGTGTGTGTGTGTGTCTGTGTCTGTGTGTGTGTCTGCACATGCACGCATGTGCTCTCTCTTTCCATACAAACAATATTGCTCTGTTCTTGAATCCAATTATTACAATGAAGGTGATAATTATATCGAGAGGAATAACTGTGTCAAGGTACTCCTGAATGGTACTGGTATTATGTTTTAGACCAATCTCAAGATAAACCTTAGCCATTTGGCCCCACTAGATAGTGTAGGGATCTAAACTAAACTAGATAAGTTGAATTACCTATTTCTACTCAAGTTGAAGTAGTATGCTGGCTATATTTATTTCTGCCAGGTTTCAGTTTTTGGAGGCCTTTGGGATATTGACAGATGAGGGGATAATTGAGAAGTAGTGAAGTGGACAGCCAGCATGGCTGAACCACAGAAAAGACTAGTGGATTGAGGTAAAATCACTGTTCCCAGGCACAATGGCTCATGTCTGTAATTCTGGCACTTTGGGAAGCTGAGATGGGGAGATTGCTTGAGGCCAGGAGTTTGCCTAGGCAACATAGTAAGCCTCTATCTTTTTTAAAAAAAGTATATTATAAATATAAATATATAATGTATATTTATATATTTTTATATAAAACATATAAAGATATAAAATATGTAAATATTAAATGCAGTGGCATGCATCTGTAGTCCTAGCTACTTGGGAGGCTGAGGTGGGAGGATGGCTTGAGCACTGGAGTTAGAAGGTACAGTGAACTCTGATCTGGGCGTAGCGGCGGGTGCCTGTAATCCCAGCTACTTGGGAGGCTGAGGCAGGAGAATCGCGTGAACCTGAGAAGTGGAGGTTGCAGTGAGCTGAGATCATGCCACTGCACTCCAGCCTGTGTGACAGAGCGAGACTCTCTCAAAAAAAAAAAAAAAAAAAAAAAAGAAGAAAAAGAAGGTATAGTGAACTCTGATCATGCCACTGTACTCTAGCCTGAGCTACAGAGTGAGATCTTGTTCCTAATAAATAAAATAAAAGAACATTTTCTAAAATGTGGTATAGGATGGTAGATTTTGGGTCAAGTTTTCTTTATTTTCTGTATCAGCAAAGAAACGGAAAGTAAAGGAAGTAATATTTGAATGTGTATCTCATGCATTAAATATATGCCTCTAAGGCTGTGTTTATTTCCATTTCATAAATGAGAATACTCAGTCCAAGAGAACTGAGTAATGTTTCAGAGAATTTCTAAATGTGGGATTTCAACTCATGTCTGCTTAATTTTGGGGACCGTGTTTTTAAAATCTTCTCACAGTGTTATATATAATATAATGTAGTCAGCATTAAACCTGTTATGAATAGGTATCCTACCAAGCTGGATAATTTGAAAGAACACCAAAATAAGGAATATTATATACCAAAAGTTCCTTCCTTCTTGCAGAAGGGTTCAGACAGTTTCTGGTTGAAGCAGAGAATAAATACATTGATAAATCAGTGGACAGAGTGATCTGGAATAATTGGTAGAAATTGGTTGTAAAATGGTGTTAGGGACAGATTTTTTTTAGTCTTTCAAACCCACATCTTGATTTGGTAAATACAAAAATCATGCTATGATATTGGAGATTTCACAATAAGTACTTCAAAAATAAAGCAGCAGTGATTCTAGGAAGAAAAAACTTAGTCTTTAAAACGTAGATCTTTTTCTGTACCAGTCATGTGGTATCAGTGTGAGTGGGACTACTTATTTATCATCAGGCTTTTCAGTCCCAAATAGTATGCAAATCTGTGAATTGTTGTGTTTTTATTACCTGAGTGCAATAAAAAAGATTAGCTTTGTAAAATAAAGAGAGGATAAAGTTTGCTTGTTTTCGGGAGTGAATCAGAAGATGTTCTTCCTCCTCAAATTTTCTAGATTTTTTTTTGGAAGTTACTCTGTTAACTGAGTCAAATTTGAATGATAAAAACTATCATTTGAGATGTTTTAGTGAACATGGAACATAACTAAGAAAAAATGTTTTTCACATTGTTTCATGTGGGATTTTCAGGCATGTCATTATGAAAGTATTTCCTTAAATCATCTTTCAGAACAAAAATACTGGATGAGTATTGCTTCCCCCCCCCCATCTTTGAGTGCTTTATTGGGTCAAAGATGAAGAAATATTAAAGCACTAATTTGCTTTATCCTATTTGTTGGATTTTTTTCTTTGTTTGCTTGAAGTATTTTCTAGACTCTGATTGCAAATGACTACTCAGCTTAAAAAGCAGAAGGACAGTAGAACTGAAGAAATAGCCACAAACATGGATAGATGTGGCCACAAAGATTAAGTACTTTCAGGACATTCTGTTAATTTCTTTTTTTTTTTTTTTTTTTTTAGGCGGAGTCTCGCTCTGCCCCCCAGGCTGGAGTGCAGTGGCCGGATCTTAGCTCACTGCAAGCTCCACCTCCCGGGTTTACCCCATTCTCCTGCCTAAGCCTCCCAAGTAGCTGGGACTACAGGTGCCCGCCACCTCGCCCCGCTAGTTTTTTTGCATTTTTAGTAGAGACGGGGTTTCACCGTGTTAGCCAGGATAGTCTCGATCTCCTGACCTCGTGATCCGCCCGTCTCGGCCTCCCAAAGTGCTGGGATTACAGGCTTGAGCCACCACGCCCGGCCATTCTGTTAATTTCTTAATCTTTCATGTGGGTCTGTTTGTTAGCTTCATTCTCATATACTGTCTAAATCAACAAGTCTTTATTGAGTACCTGGCTGTTTAGTTGCTGGGGAAACAAGTGGTGAAATAAGACATACCAATTTGTTCTAAAGGCTTAATGGGCAAAAATGAAAAAAAGGAATAAGACACATCAAGCTTCTGTCCTCAGGAGCATACTTTCTTTTTTCTTTTCTTTTTTGAAATGGAGTCTAGCTTGTCACCCAGTCTAGAGTGCAGTGGCACAATCTCGGCTCACTGCAACCTTCTGCCTCCTGGGTTCATGTGGTTTTCAGACCTCAGCCTCCTGAGTAGCTGGGATTACAGGCGCCTCTCACCATGTCCAGCTAATTTTTGTGTTTTTAGAGATGGGGTTTCACGAAACATGTTGACCAGGCTGGTCTTGAACTCCTGATGACAAGTGATCCTCCTGCCTCAGCCTCCTAAAGTACTGGGATGAACCACTGCCCCCAGCCAAGGAGCATACTTTCTAGAGACTTTGTCTACATAGCAGGGAACAGGGCCACAGACCATTCAAGATTCATATTTCCATCTGCAAGACCCACAAGGCAAGAGGGCTTCTTTTCCACCAACTCCAGCTAGAAAAATTAAAGGGAAGGATTATGTTTCATTCTGTACCCATTTCAGAGTCAGTTACTGCACTATACTTCAATACTTCAGAAGAATGAAGTATTGTTATTAACTGAGGCTGGTCATGTACTCACCCTGTTAGGGACTAGCATCTGTTACCAAAAGACAGGAAGGCCTGGGGGGAAATGAGTATACTGGGCAGGCAAAAATAGTGCTAGCATGGTGTTTGCATTTTGAAGTTTAATTCCTTGTATTTAAAGCTGCAAATAAATTTGCCAAATATGCAAAGCTTTACTAATTTTGAATGCTTGGAAGTGTTGATCTTACTCCTTATTTCTAAATCTAAAGTAATTGTGATCTTCAGTTTGATATCAAAAGAGCCAGACAAATAGCTTAATGATTTACATATATTGTTCCCAATAATTTATTGTATTGACAGGAAGGTTGGTTTTGTAGATCATAAACACCGTTTTGAGATTAATGCTACATGATGTTTTAATTTGGGTTCCACCAAAAGAAGACGCTGAGACAAGGATTTGTTTGGTTCCAAATAGTTCATTTAAGGATGTTGAGGAAGTAGGAAAGAGACAGGGAAGGGACAAAAGTTAATAAGGGTGCTTTAATAAATAGTATACCACATTGGGCAACTGGTCATCAGTCTCGCTGAGCTCCCTCTGCTAGATTATATAGAGAATATGCCTCTGGATTGTCCCATTGAGGGATAAGACATATACCACCTGTTGCCCTTCACTGGTTGAGGTTTCTGGGAGTAAGGCCCTGGCTCTCTTGCTTGTCCTGCTGCCAAGCTGAGTATGCTCCTTCAGGTAGAGAAAACTCTGGCAGAGTGGCCCAGATGCTGAGAAATTGTCTGGAGAACTGTTCATAGAAACTGCAGGTGCTCTCCACACTGGCTGTGAATGGAAATGGGTGGGACATTGATAGATTCAGCTACAAATGGTGAAATATATTGTATATTCTCAAAATAGGTGCATTTTTCTTTTGATTTTCATTAAAATTCCCATATATTGATAGAGTAGTGTAAGTGTCTACCCTAGCCATGCCCCTCCCATGCCGGTTCAGTGTATTTGCTTTGCATTAGGGTGGTTACCACTGCCTGCTGCAGCAAATCCCAGAAATGGTTGTGACTTAACAGAGGTTTATCATGTTCCATATAGGTTGAGTGGCTCTCTGGCAGAGCTCTCTTCCAATCAGTGACTCAGAGACCCAAGCTGAAACTCCACAATCTGAGAGTTTTTTTCTGTTCAGCCATGTGGATGGGAAAAATCATGGAGAAAGTACATCAGCTTTAGATGTGTTAGTTACTTCATTCATAACCCATGGCCAGACCAGTTACTTGGCTCTGACCTAACTGGAAGGGAACCTGGGAATTTTTTTTTTTTTTTAATTACACTTTAAGTTCTAGGGTACATGTGCACAACATGCAGGTTTGTTACATATGTATACATGTGCCATGTTTGTGTGCTGCACCCATTAACTCATCATTTACATTAGGTATTTCTCCTAGCGCTATCCCTCCCCCTTCTCCCCACCCCATGACAGGCCCCAATATGTGATGTTCCCACCCTGTGTCCAAGTGTTCTCATTGTTCAGTTCCCACCTATGAGTGAGAACATGCAGTGTTTGGTTTTCTGTTCTTGAGATAATTTGCTCAGAATGTTGGTTTCCAGCTTCATCTATGTCCCTACAAAGGACATGAACTCATCCTTTTTTGTGGCTGCATAGTATTCCATGGTGTATATGTGCCACATTTTCTTAATCCAGGAACCTGGGAATTATAAGGAAGCATGGTCTCTGACCTATTTGACCCTGAAGAATTTTCGCTTAGCTGTCAAAATTTCATTAATTTTAATAGGGTCTTCAAGGCCTGTAAAAATCACATTTCTTCTTTTTTATTTACACGTTGAGCATATAATTAATTACTATTTCCGCCCCCTGCACCCTCCCCCCCCACCTTTTTTTTTTTGAGATGGAGCCTTGCTCTGTCGCCCAGGGTGGAGTATAGTGGCACGATCCTGGCTCACTGCAACCTCCACCTCCTGGGTTCAAGTGATTCTCCCACTTCAACCTCCCTATTCGCTGGGATTACAGGTGTGCACCACCACGCCTGGCTAAATTTTTGTATTTTTAGTAGAGATGGGGTTTCACCATATCGGCCAGGGCTGGTCTTAAACTCCTGATCTCAAGTGATCCACCCGTCTTAGCCTCCCAAAGTGCTGGGATTACAGGTGTGAGCCACCCGCACCTGGCACTATTTTCTTTTTTTGCTTTTAGCTCACTATTTCCTTTTACAAACAGTAAAAATAAAGGGAAGTCATTTAGTTTTTCACAAAGTTGAAATTTGATATCTTCATTAATTTGGCATCTAACAAAGAAATGCAGTGGAATTTTCTTAATTTCCTTTTAAAAGTTTTGACAGCACTTGGTATCTATGTATATCATAATTTAGTAAATGTTTATTGAATGTATAAGATCGGAGGTGACAGACTGAGTATGGTGGCTCACCCCTATAATCCTAGCACTTTGGGAAGCTGAGATGGAAGGATTGCTTGAGACCAGGAGTTCGTGACCAGCCTGGGCAACATCATGGCGAGACCTTGTCTCTACAAAAAATAAAAAAATAGCCAGTCAAGGTGACATGGTGGCATGTACCTGTAGTTGCAGCTACTCTGGAGGAGGAGGCGAGAGGATTGCTTGAGCCTGGAAGGTCAAGACTACAGTGAACTGCGTTCATGCCACTGCACTCCAGACTGGGTGACAGAGTGAGACCTCATTTCTTTTAAAAATCAAAACGATCTTAAAGTACCTTTTGAAATATGAGACTTAAGTTCTCTTCACTTTCCATATTTTGCTTCTTTATTTTATTTAATTAATTTATTTATTTTTTGAGACGGAGTCTCGCTCTGTCGCCCAGGCTGGAGTGCAGTGGCCGGATCTCAGCTCACTGCAAGCTCCACCTCCTGGGTTTATGCCATTCTCCTGCCTCAGCCTCCCGAGTAGCTGGGACTACAGGCGTCCACCACCTCGCCCGGCTAGGTTTTTGTATTTTTTTTAGTAGAGACGGGTTTTCACCGTGTTAGCCAGGATCGTCTCGATCTCCTGACCTCGTGATCCGCCCGTCTCGGCCTCCCAAAGTGCTGGGATTACAGGCTTGAGCCACCGCGCCCAGCCATTTTGCTCCTTTATTGTCACTCTTTGAAAACTGGTGTTAACATATTTTTGGTTGCAAGTGGGTCTGTTGCAGTTTTTTTTTTTTTTTTTTAATTGTTTGCAAAAGAAATGAAAGATTACAACGGGAGTCTAGAAGGGAGCTATGGCGTATTTACAAACTGAGGCAGTGTGAACTTTGGTTGTAGCTGGCGGATTTCGTGTATGCTAGAGGGCTAAATCCTTAATTCACCATTAAGTATTTCCTCTTACTGTTTGCTTTGGACTAAAGTTGCTAGTTCCTGCTCTAGAGTGATGAGTTAAAGGCGAGTCATTCCTTCTACCCTATTTTTTTTTTTTTTTAGACAGAGTCTCGCTATGTTGTCCAGGCTGGAGTGCAATGGTACGATCTCCGCTCACTGCAACCTCTGCCTCCTGGGTTTAAGCCATTCTCCTGCCTCAACCTCCCGAGTAGCTGGGATTACAGTTGCCCGCCACTACGCCTGGCTACTTTTTGTGTTTTTGGTAGAGACAGGGTTTCACAATATTGGTCAGGCTGGTCTCGAACTCCTGACCTCAGGTGATCCACCCGACTTGGCCTTCCAAAGTGTTGGGATTACAGGCGTGAGCCACTGTACCTGGCCTATCCTATTTCTTATGGATTTTACTTTATTTCTTTCTCTCTTTATAAGGAGCCTTCTTGAAAAGGTTATGTCTAACTTCTTCCTGTGTGTGCTTCAGAATATTCAATGTGACTTTTGCCTGATGACTTTATTGAAATGGCTCTTGAACGAGGTTGTAGTGTCTTCTACAAGATAGGAGTTTTGTATATATTTTTTATTTAATCCGCATAGCAATCTAGTGAGGCAGCTGCTTTTCAAACTTCTCTTTATTTGCAGGTATCTGAAATGTTCCTCCCGGTGCCACCCCACAACCCCTGAAATGTTACTGTTTTCTAGGGTTCCATACAGTACTTACTTCTTCTCTTCATTAGCTGCTATCCATGGCTTTAACCTGTCTATACTTGATTACTTCTAAATTTCTCCTTCTGGTACAGAACTCCAGACACACTCTTAAATCCATGCTAATGTATAAAATTGTCTATCAAGTCTCAATTTGATATCATATAGCTATATCAAACTCAGTGGGTTTGAAACTGAGCTAATTATCTCCTAGTTGCCTAAGCCTGAAACTTGGGGGACACATAATAATGCTAGATACTATTTACTGTGTCTGGCCTCTGTACATTTATGTTTTCACTTAATCCTCATAACAACATTGTTATCGGAACAATTAAGGAACTTAACCAGTTGGTAGTAAAACTTAGTATAAGTGATGAGGTTGAATTTGAACCAGGTCTGGATGGTTTTCAGTTCCATACTTTATCTACTCTGCTGCACTTCTGTTCCCCTTCCCTTCAATATGGACATAGCACAGAGGCACAGAGAAATACCCCTAGGAGGACCTGGTACTACCAACCTCCTGAGTTGCTGTAAAACATTTCATGTTGCATGATTCTGGTTGCTTTGCTCACTTAGTTTACTACAATAGCTACTTAACAGATCTTCCTGACCCAGTTTCTTCTCCATCCATAGTGTTGTCCAAAAATTTCTTCTGAAATACAAGTCTAATTATGTCATTTCCCTTAACGCCTTTAGGATAAAAACCAAAATCCTTGGCATAGCATCTAGGACCTTCTCTGGCCAATTCATGGTCATATTGCACAGTCTTTTTCTTTCAGTCATCATAAGATACATGGAGTTTCTAGAACTATAATTCACCATTTTACTTTTGTTTTTGTGGCATACTCTTTCTTCCTCCATCACTTTCAAGTTCTCATTTTTACAAGTTGGGGCTGGATGCAGTGGCTTCCACTTGTAATCCCAGTCCTTTGTGGGGCTCAGGCAGGAGGATTGCTTGAGACCAGGAGTTCAAGACCAGCCTGATCACATAGTGAGACCCCATCTCTACAAAAGATTTAAAACTTAGGTCAAGGTCATAATGATTGCCACTATACCCCAGCCTGGGCAACAGAGTAAGACCCTGTCTCTTAAAAAAGCAACAATAAAAAAGCCTGAGCAACAGGCGATTCTCCGTCTCTACAAAAATTAGCCAGGTGTGGTGTGCACCTGTGGTCCCAGCTACTTGGGAGGCTGAAGAGGGAGGATCACTTAAGCCCAGGAGGCAGAGATTGCCGTGAACCAAGATTGTGCCACTGCACTACTGCCTGGACAACAGAGTGAGACCCTGTCTCAAAAAAACAAACAAACAAACAAACAAACAAACAAACAAGTGCTACTTCTCTCAGAAAACCTCTGCTTGCTCTTCTAGGCATTTCCTCTCTTCTTTAGTACCCCTCATTTGTGGTGTTTAGCACCTTGGTCATACCTCTGGTGGTAGGCAACCTCTGAGATGGCTCCCAGTTGTTCCCACCTTCTTGTGTTCATGCCCTGTGTAATACCCTCCTCTTTGTGAGCAGGACCTAGTGACTCAATTCTAACAAAAGAATACAGCAGGCTGGGCATGGCCGCTCACCCCTGTAACCCTAGCATTTTGGGAGGCTGAGGTGGGCGGATCACTTGAGGTCAGGAGTTTGAGACCAGCCTGGCCAACATGGTGAAACCCCGTCTCTACTAAAAATAGAAGAATTAGCCGGGTGTGGTGGCATGTGCCCGTAATCCCAGCTACTCGGGAGGCTGAGGCAGGAGAATCGTTTGAACCTGGGAGGCAGAGGTTGCAGTGAACCAAGATCATGCCACTGCATTCCAGCCTGGGGGACAGAGCAAGACTCCGTCTCAAAAAAAAGAAAAAAAAAAAAAGGAATATAGCAAAAGTGATGGGATGTCACTTCTGAGATTAGGTTACTGAAAGACTGTCACTTATGTATTACTCTTCTCTTCTTACTTGCTTGTTCTGAGTCCTTGTTCTCTTGGGGAAGCAACTTTATATAGTCTTCTGGAGAGACCCACGTAGCAAGAAACTAGTGTCTGTGGCCAGCAACAGTCAGCACGGGACTGAGGTTTGCCAGTAGCCATATGAATGAACTTGGAAGAAAATCCATTTTAGCCTTGATAACTGCAGTCCCAGCTGATACCTTGTGATAGACCCTGAGCCAGAGGCATCCAGCTGAATCATACCTGGATTTCTGACACTGAGAATCTATGAGATAATTAATATTCTTTTTTTTTTTTTTTTTTTGAGATGGAGTTTCACTCTTGCTGCCCAGGCTGGAGTGCAGTGGTGGTACTATCTTAGCTCACCGCAACCTCTCCTCCCAGGTTCAGGTGATTCTCCTGCCTCAGCCTCCCGGGTAGCTGGGATTACAGGCATGCACCACCACACCTGGCTAATTTTTGTATTTTTAATAGAGACGGGGTTTCACCATGTTGGTCAGGCTGGTCTCGAACTCCTGTCCTCGTAATCCACCCACCTTAGCCTCCCAAAGTGCTGGGATTACAGGTGTGAGCCACTACCCCTGGCCAAATGTTCATTGTTTTAAGCCACTAAGTTTTGGGGTAATTTTTTCTATAACAGCAGTTAATTAATAAAAATTTTGATGCCTGCAAGAGGGGTGCTGCCACAGCAAATATGTAGAAATGCGGAAGAAGCCTTAGAAGTGGCTGGAGGTTGGAAGAATTTTGTCAGTCATGATAGAGAAATTCCCTTGAGCAGACCATTGGCATAAATCTGGACTTGAAGGAAGCTGGGGTTAGGGACTTAAAAAGTGATGAGAAGCGTATTGTTGAAAAGTGGAGGAAGGAGAATTCTTGTTATGTAGAGGCAGAAAGCTTAGAAGCACTCTTGCCATTAATAGCGTGGAAAATAGGAAGCTTGGTTGACGAACTGGGTGTTACTAAACCAGAGAGATTTCTTCTTTTTTTTTTCTTCCTTTTGAGACATTCTCACTCTGTCACCAGGCTGGAGCGCAGTGGCACGATCTTGGTTCAGTGCAACCTCCACCTCTAGGGTTTAAGTGATTCTCCTTCCTCAGCCTCCCGAGTAGCTGGGATTACAGGCACATGCCACCATTCCCAGCTAATTTTTGTGTTTTTAGTAGAGACGGGGTTTCACCATATTGGCCAGGATGGTCTCGATCTCCTGACCTCGTGATCCGCCTGCCTCAGCTTCGCAAAGTGCTGGGATTACAGCGTGAGCCACCACATCTGGCCCCAAAGAGATTTCTAAGCAAAGTATGAAAGCTGCCCCTGGATTTCTTCTTGCTGCTTATCGTAAAATGCAAGAGGTGCCCTGTGAGTTTTCCTCTAATAGTATGGACATACCACTCTTACAGTATTTATCATACTGTGTTATATATACTTGTTTGTATTTCTCGCTAGGCTATGAATTCTGTGAGAGGCCTTCTAACGTGTAATAGTTTAGATCTTGCTCAGATCCTAATTTTAAAGAGATTTACACTCAAGCCTTGGCTCTGTCCCTTACAAACTAAGTGACAAGTTACTTAAGTTTTCCATGTCTCACTTTCTTCATCTGGAGGGTAGGATTAATGATAGTAGAATATAAACTCCTAAGGTCTCTGTATTTTTACTTGTGTGCTCACTACTAACACCTAGAAGAGTCTGGAGTCATAATAGGGCTTAATAAATATTTATTGAATTAACGAATTGAGTAATTTCTGCCTCAGAGTGTTGTTATGAGGTTTAAATTAGGTAATGCATGGAAGCAGTTTGCTCAGTGCCTAATAAGTATGAATTGCTCAGTGTTTGTTGTGTTTAGCGGTTTTTCTCGCTATTATTCATCTAGTCCTTGATGCATAGAAAACTGTTTCGTGAATAAAACAACTCACAGAGCAAAAGAGTTGTTTGTAGTTCTAGATGATACAGCAGGAGTCAGTTTAAAGTATGATATAATTAATATGATAGATATTATAATCATTGTATCATATGATTATCATATTGATACAGCTCCGATGAGTAGAGGAACACCAGGGTCCTTAGTCTCGCACCGATTTGGATAAAATGACAGAGATACACGTGGAGTAGTTTTAAGGAGCAAAGAGTTTAATAGGCAAGAGAGCTGGGCAAGAGAGAAGGAAGAAGCTCCCTCATACAGAGACAGAGGGAGTGGAGCTCCTAAGCCAAGAGAGGAAACCCTGTGTGCGGTGGAAAAGTGGCTGCTTATATGAGGAGGCTGGTGGAGGTGGGGTTTGATTTGCATAGGTCTCAGGGGATTGGTTTGACCAGGCATGTCATTCACATAGCCTGTGAAAAAACTGGCCCTCCCACCCTAGCCTTTTAATATGCAAATGCAGGGCACTATGATGTTCTACATACATGGGGATATGTGGGGGCAGCCACATTGCCAGGCACATGTTGGGGCAAGGAAGAAGACAGTGGGAATCGCCATGTTTGAGTGAACCCAGTTTTTTTTTTTTTTTTTGAAACGGAGTTTCCTCTTGTTGCCCAGGCTGGAGTGCAGTGGCTGGAGTGCAATGGCGAGATCTCAGCTCATTGCAACCTTCGCCTCCTGGCTTCAAGCAATCCTCCCGCGTTGGCCTCCTGAGTAGCTGGGATTACAGGCATGCGCCACCACACCTGGCTAATTTTGTACTTTTTTAGTAGAGATGGGGTTTCTCCACGTTGGCCAGGCTGGTCTTGAACTCCTGACCTCGGGTCATCTGTCCGCCTCTGCCCCCCACAGTGTTGAGATTGGACACGTGAGCTCCTGCACCCGGGCAAGGGTAGACCCAGTTTCTAATGGCCAGTATTTGCATATCAAAGTTTGCTGGCCCAGCTCTAAGAGCCTGGGCTTTCCTGCTATAGACAAGAAACATTTCTGGAGCTGCTTTAAAAGAAACAAAAACTTCCCAAGGACTCCTTTTCCTCTCTATCTGCCTAAAATAATTTCTTAATAACTCCTGTAACAATATCACAATAATATGATATATTAGTACTTGGACATGAAGAGACTTCTGTTTCTGACCATGATGGAGAAATAGTCCCTTCTATGGTAAACAGTGAGAAAATTGGATAAAAGATATAATCAAACAACTATTTTTTAGATACTAGATTACAGGCATTGTGGGAAAATTATTTTTGAGAAAAGGGAAACATAGTAAGGTGAGCACTATGATTGCCTTAGATTTCTGCCAGAAGACACATTTTAGATCACCCTGTAGGCAGGGGGAATCTCAGGGTATGATGCCTTGTTGATTCAATGAGATAGGGATTGGAATTCACAGAGGTTGCAGTGGCTGGAAAAAGCTGGACAAAGTTTCGAAGAGGGAACTGTATAGAAAAAGAGCTCTAGAAATTCAAATAGGTGTTTTCTTTAGCTTTTCCTGAAGGAATATATAGAATGTGTGTACAGTGAAACTCCGTTAGGCTGGACAAGGAATGACTGAGGAGCTCTAAGATAAGTACTTCCCAGAGTTAGGGAGTTGTAAAGCACTTACCAGAGTGCTGAGTTGTTTTTGATCCCCCCAGTATGTTCAGTAGAGCCCAAAAGGGCCATGCCTTAAAAGTAGGACTAAATTACGGCTGGGCGAGGTGGCTCACGCCTGTAATCCCAGAACTTTGGGAGGCCGAAGTGGGCGGATCACGAGGTCAGGAGATTGAGACCATCCTGGCTAACACGGTGAAACCCCATCTCTACTAAAAATACAAAAAAATTAGCCGGGTGTGGTGGTGGGCACCTGTAGTCCCAGCTACTGGGGAGACTGAGGCAGGACAATGGTGTGAACCCGGGAGATGGAGCTTGCAGTGAGCCAAGATTGCGCCACTACACTCCATCCTAGGCAGCAGAGTGAGACTCCATTTCAAAAAAAAAAAGAAACTTGGTGCTTCCTTAGCTGGACTGACCAGTCTGCAGCCAGAACCAGAACCAGGAAGTGGCCACAGTGTCTGCTGAAGTTCCTGACTCTTCCTCAAAGGTGAGGCTGGACCCAGCAAAGTGGCCACAGTGTCTGCTGAAGTTCCTGACTCTTCCTCAAAGGTGAG